>NC_040105.1:60117691-60454691 GCF_003369695.1 Bos indicus x Bos taurus | reverse complement strand
GTTTGTGGTTTCCAGCTCAGCTGAAAGTGGGGGCTCAGAAGGGCACGGAGTGGGGAGGGTCCACGACCCTTAGCCACCTGCCAGACTTAAGGCCAGAGGCAACTTGTAAAATTAGGCACGATCTTCACTCCTCATGCCCTTTCTCTTTTAGACCCATTCACTGGTGAATGGTCCCTCAAGGCTGAAGGATCTGTTGCCGTTGAGGGGAGGGCAGAGAGCTTACCCTCTAGTTTCTACACCAATTTCAACCCTGTGGTTTTCTCAGTATCTATTGTGTGAGCTACTGACGTGACCTCTTCCTCCCTCTGATTGAAAGCTCACCCAGCATTTCTGGATTGTAGAATTCTTATCTCCTGCCTTGTTATTTTGGGAATTTTTAATTTCTTTGCTTTTGTTTTTGAGAAGTAACCTAAAAACTTCCTACAACACTAAATAAAATGGTACTGGTACTACCTTTCAAAAAAAAAAAAAAAAGTTACAAGTAACATACAAGGGAAACCCCAGCTGATCTTTCAGCAGAAACTCTGCAGGCCAGAAGGGAATGGCAGGATATATTTAAAGTACTGAGAGAGAAAAATCTACAACCATGATTACTGTACCCAGCAAGGATCTCATTCAAAATTGATGTAGAAGTAAAAAGGTTTTCAGACAAGCAAAAATTAAGAGAATTCAGTACCACCAAACCAGCTTTACCACAAATGTTAAGGGGGCTTATGAAGTCAAGAAATACAAGATAAGAAAAAATATCTACAAAATCAACCCCAAACAATTAAGAAAATGGCAATAGGAACATATATATCAATAATTAATTTAGATGTAAATGGATTAAATGCTCCAACCAAAAGGCACAGACTGGCTGAATGGATACAAAAACAAGATATATATATATATATATATATATATATATATATACACACATATATACATATGTATACATATATATATGTATACAAATATACATACATATACATATATATATATATATATATATATATATATATATATATATATACACTGTCTGCAAGAAAACCACTTCAGACCTAAAGAGACATATAGACTTGAAGTGAGAGGGTGGAAAAATGTATTCCATGCAAATAGGAAGCAAAAGAAAGCTGAAGTAGCAATTCCCATATCAGGAAAAATAGACCTTAAAATAAAGAATATTACAAGAGATAATGAAGGACACTACATAATGAACACAGGGTTAATCCAAGAGGAAGACCTGACAATTGTAAGTATATATGCACACAACATAGGAGCATCTCAATACATAAGACAACACTAACAGAACTAAAAGGAGAAATTGACAGTAACACAATAATAATAGGAGAATTTAATAACACCCAGCTCACACCAATGGACAGATCAACAAAACAGAAAATTAATAAGGAAACACAAGTCTTAAGTGATACATTAGGTGATAGGGATGATATTGATACCTTCAGAACGTTAAATCCCAATGCAGAAGAATATACATTCTTCTCAAGTGCACATGGAGCATTCTCCAGGATAGACCACATCTTGGGTCACAAATCAAATATCAGTAAATTTGAGAAAATTGAAGTTATATCAAGAATCTTCTCTGACCACAATGCTATGACACTAGATATAAATTACAAGGAAAAAAAAAAAGCTATAAGAAACACAAACACATGGAGATTAGACATCACATTTCTAAACAACAAACAGGTTGCTGAAGAAATCAAAAGGAAAATGAGACACCGATGTATAGATCAGTCTTATGGACTCTGTGGGAGAGGGAGAGGGTGGGGAGATTTGGGAGAATAGTATTGAAACATGTATATTATCATGTATGAAACGAGTCGCCAGTCCAGGTTCGATGCACGATACTGGATGCTTGGGCCTGGTACACTGGGAGGACCCAGAGGGAGGGTAGGGGAGGGAGGAGGGAGGAGGGTTCAGGATGGGGAACGCGGGTATACCTGTGGCGGATTCATTTCGATATTTGGCAAAACTAATACAATATTGTAAAGTTTAAAAATAAAATAAAATTTAAAAAAAAAAGGAAAATCAAAAATTTCTAGACATAAATGACAATAAAAACATGGCAACTCAAAACCTATTGGATGCAGCAAATGCAGTTCTAAGAGGGAAGTTTATAGCAATACAATCCTATCTGAAGAAACAAGTTTAAAAAAAAATCAAATAGACAACCTAATTTTACACCTAAAATAAATGAAAAAAGAAGAACAAAAAATTAGTATAAAGCAGAAATCATAAAGATCTGAGCAGAAATAAATGAAAAAGAAATGAAAGAAACAATAGTAAATATTAATAGAAGTAAAAGCTGGTTCTTTGAGAAGATAAACAGAATTGACAAATATTTAGCCGGACTCATCAAGAAAAAAGAGAGAAGAATCATGTCAATAAAATTAGAAATGAAAAAGGGGAAGTTAAAACAGACAATGCACAAATACAAAGGATTATAAGAGACCATTATTAACAACTATATAGCAATAAAATGTATAACCTGGAAGAAATGAACAGGTTCTTAGAAAAGTTAAATCTTTCAAGACTGAACCAGGAAGAAATATAAATTATGAATAACCCAATTACAAGCACTGAAATTGAAACTGATAAAAAATTTCCCCCAAAACAAAAGCCCAGGACCAGATGGCTTCACAGGAGAATTCTATCATACATTTACAGAAGAGCTAATGCCTATCCTTCTGAAACTCTTTCAAAAAATTGCTGAGGAAGGAACACTTCCAAACTCATTCTACGAGGCCACCATCACCCTGATACCAAAACCAAAACAGCACAAAACTGAAAACTACAGGCCAATATCACTGATGAACATAGATGGAAAAATCCTCAACAAAATTTAAGCAAACAGAATTCAGCAACGCATCAAAAAGCTCATGCACCATGATCAAGTTGGGTTTACTCCAGGAATGCAAGGATTCTTCAACATACACAAATCAATCAGTGTGGTACAGCATATTAACAAATTGAAAGATAAAAACCATATGATCATCTCAATAGATGCAGAAAAAGCCTTTGACAAAATTCAGCACCCATTTATGATTAAAACTCTCCATTGGGCATAGAAGGAACCTACCTCAACATAGTAAAGGCCGTATATGATAAGGCTACAGTAAATATTATTCCCAATGGTGAGAAATTTAGGGGGAATCCCTAAAATCAGAAACAAGACAAGAGTGTCCACTTTCACCACCATTATTCAACATAGTTCTGGAAGTCTTAGCTACAGCAATCAGAGACAAAAAAGAAACAAAAGGAATCCAGATCAGAAAAGAAGGAGTAAGGTCTCACTGTTTGGAGATGACATAAAACTGCACATGGAAAATCCTTAAGATAGTATCAGAAAATTACTAGAGCTAATCAGTGAATTTAGAAAGGTTGCATGATACAAAATCAATCCACAGAAATCACTTGCATTTCTATATACTAACAATGAAAAATCAGAAAGAGAAATTAAGGAATCAATCCCATTCACCACTGTGATAAAAAGAATTTAATGTCTAGGAATAAACTTACCTAAGGAGAAGGCAATGGCACCCCACTCCAGTACTCTTGCCTGGAAAATCCCATGGATGGAAGAGCCTGGAAGGCTGCAGTCCATGGGGTCACTGAGGGTCAGACACAACTGAGCGACTTCACTTTCACTTTTCACTTTCATGCATTGGAGAAGGAAATGGCAAGCCACTCCAGTGTTCTTGCCTGGAGAATCCCAGGGATCGCGGAGCCTGGTGGGCTGCCATCTATGGGGTCGCGCAGAGTAGGACACGACTGAAGTGACTTAGCAGCTTAGCAGAAGGAGACAGAAGAATTGTACACAGAAAATTATTAGACACCGATTAAAGAAATCAAAGAAAACAAACAGATGGAGAGATATCCCATGTTCCTGTGTAGGAAGAATTAATATTGTGAAAATGACTATACTACCAAATGCAATCTACAGATTCAATGTGTTCCCTATCAAATTACCAATGGCATTTTTCACAGAAGTAGAACAAAACATTTCACAATTCATATGTAAACACAAAAAACCCCAAATAGACAAAGAAGTCCTGAGAAAGAAGAATGGAGCTGGAGAAATCAACATTCCTGACTTCAGATTATACTACAAAGTTACAGTCATCAAGACAGTATGGTATTGGCATAAACACAGAAATATAGACTAATGGAACAAGACAAAAAGCCCAGAAATAAACCCATGCATCTATGGGTAACTTATTTTTCACAAAGGAAGCAAGAATATACAATGGGACAAAGATAGCTTCTTCAATAAATGGTCCTGGGAAAACTGGATGTCTACATGTAAAAAAAATGAAATTAGAACACTTCCTAACACCATACAAAAAGATAAACTCCAAAAGGATTAAATGCCTAAATGTAAGACCAGAACCTATAAAACTCTAAGAGGAAAACAGGGGGAACGCTCGATGACATAAAGCAAGATCCTCTATGACGCACCTCCTAGGGTATCGGACATAAAAACAAAAGTAAACAAGTGGGACCTGATTAAATTTAAAAGCTTTTGAACAGCAAAGGAAACTGTAAGCAATGTGAAAAGACAACTCTCAGAATGGGAGAATATAATAGCAACTGAAACAACTGACAAAGGATTAATTTCCAAAATATATAAGCAGCGCATACAACTCAATACCAGAAAAACAAACAACCCCATCAAAAAGTGGGGAAAAGAACTAAACAGACATTTTCCCAAAGAATACATACAGATGGCTAACAAACACGTGAAAAGATGCTCAACATCACTCATTATCAGAGAAATGCAAATCAAAACCACAATGAGATACCATTTCACGCCAGTCAAAATGGCTGCTATCCAAAAATCTACAAGCAATAAATGCTGGAGGGGCTGTGGAGAAAAGGGAACCCTCTTACACTGTTGGTGGGAATGCAAACTAGTACAGCCACTATGGAGAACAGTGTGGAGATTCCTTAAAAAACTGGAAATAGAACTGCCTTATGATCCAGCAATTCCACTGCTGGGCATACACACCGAGGAAACCAGAATTGAAAGAGACACGTGTACCCCAATGTTCAATGCAGCACTGTTTACAATAGCCAGGACATGGAAGCAACCTAGATGTCCATCAACAGATGAGTGGATAAGAAAGCAGTGGTACATATATACAATGGAGTATTACTCAGCCATTAAAAAGAATATATTTGAATCAGTTCTAATGAGGTGGATGAAACTGGAGCCAATTATACAGAGTGAAATAAGCCAGAAAGAAAAACACCAATACAGTATACTAATGCATATATATGGAATTTAGAAAGATGGTGACGATAACCCTGTATGCGAGACAGCAAAAGAGAAAGAGATGTATAGAACAGTCTTTTGGGCTCTGTGGGAGAGGGAGAGGGTGGGATGATTGGGGAAAATGGCATAGAAACATGTATACTATCATATTAAAATGAATTGCCATTCCAGGTTCAATGCAGGATACAGGATGATTGGGGGTGGTGCACTGGGAGTACCCAGAGGGATGGTACAGGGAAGCAGGTGGGAGGGGGGTTCAGGACGGGAAACACGTGAACACCTGTGGCAGATTCATGTTGATGTATGGCAAAACAAATACAATATTATAAAGTAATTATCCTCCAATTAAAATAAATAAATTAAAAAATAACTAGGAATAAAACCACTATATGACCCAGCAATCCCACTCCTAGGCATATATCATGAGGAAACCAGGGTTGAAAAAGACACATGTATCCCATTGTTAATTGTAGCACTATTTACAATAGCTAGAAGATGAGAGCAACCTAGATGCCCATCGACAGATGAATGGATAAATAAGTTGTGGTACATATACACAATGGAATATTCAGTTCAGTTCAGTTCAGTTCAGTCGCTCAGTCGTGTCCGACTCTTTGCGACCCCATGAAATGCAGCACGCCAGGCCTCTCTGTACATCACCAACTCCCAGAGTTCACTCAAACGCACGTCCATCGAGTTGGTGATGCCATCCAGCCATCTCATCCTCTGTCATCCCCTTTTCCTCCTGCCCCCAATCCCTCCCAGCAACACAGTCTTTTCCAATGAGTCAACTCTTCTCATGATGTGGACAAAGTACTGGAGTTTCAGCTTTAGCATCATTCCTTCCAAAGAAATCCCAGGGCTGATCTTCTTTAGAATGGGCTGGTTGGATCTCCTTGCAGTCCAAGGGACTCTCAAGAGTCTTGTCCAACACCACAGTTCAAAAGCATCAATTCTTTGGCGCTCAGCTTTCTTCACAGTCCAACTATCACATCCAAACATGACTACTGGAAAAACCATAGCCTTGACTAGACGAACCTTTGTTGGCAAAGTAATGTCTCTGCATTTGAATATGCTGTCTAGGTTGGTCATAAATTTCCTTCCAATGAGTAAGTGTCTTTTAATTTCATGGCTGCCGTCACCATCTGCAGTGATTTTGGAGCCCAGAAAAATAAAGTCAGCCACTGTTTCCAATGTTTCTCTATCTATTTGCCATGAAGTGATGGGACTGGATGCAATGATCTTAGTTTTCTGAATTTGGGCTTTAAGCCAAATTTTTCACTCTCCTATTTCACTTTCATCAAGAGGCTCTTTAGTTCTTCTTCATTTTCTGCCACAAGGGTGGTGTCATCTGCATATTTGAGGTTATTGCTATTTCTCCCAGCAATGTTGATTCCAGCTTGTGCTTCTTCCAGCCCAGCATTTCTCATGATGTTCTCTGCATATAAGTTAAATAAGCAGGGTGACAATATACAGGCTTGACATACTCCTTTTCCTATTTGGAACTAGTCTGTTGTTCCATGTCCAGTTCTAACTGATGCTTACTGACCTGCATATAGGTTTCTCAAGAGGCAGGTCATGTGGTCTGGTATTCCCATCGATACTCAGCCATAAAAAGGAATGTGCTTGAGTCAGTCCTGATGAGGAGGATGAGCCTAAAACCTATTATACAGGGTGAAGTGAGTCAGAAAGAGAAAGATAAATATCATATTCTAATGCACATGTAAGTTAAATAAGCAGGGTGACACTATACAGCCTTGACGTACTCCTTTTCCTATTTAGAACCAGTCTGTTGTTCCATGTCTAGTTCTAACTGTTACTTCCTGACCTGCATAAAGGTTTCTCAAGAGGCAGGTCAGGTGGTCTGGTATTCCCATCTCTTTCAGAATTTTCCACAGTTTATTGTGATGCACACAGTCAGAGGCTTTGGCATAGTCAATAAAGCAGAAATAGATGTTTCTCTGGAACTCTCTTGCTTTTTCTATGATCCAGCAGATGTTGGCAATTTAATCTCTGGTTCCTATGCCTTTTCTAAAGCCAGCTTGAACATCTGGAAGTTTACAGTTCACGTATTGCTAAAGCCTGTCTTGGAGAATTTTGAGCATTACTTTACTAGCGTGTGAGATGAGTGTTATTGTTCAGTAGTTTGAGCATTTTTTGGCATTGCCTTTCTTTGGGATTGGAATGAAAACTGACAGTTTCCAGTCCTGTGGCCACTGCTGAGTTTTCCAAATTTGCTGGCATATTGAGTGCAGCACTTTCACAGCATCATCTTTCAGGATTTGAAATACTTCAACTGGAATTCCATCACCTCCAATAGCTTTGTTTGTAATAATGCTTTCTAAGGCCCATCCCATATTCCTGGATGTCTGGCTCTAGGTGACTGATCACATCATCGTGATTATCTTGATCATGAAGACCTTTTCTATACAGTTCTTCTTTGTATTCTTGCCACCTCTTCTTAATATTTGCTTCTTTTAGGTCCATACCATTCCTGTCCTTCATCAAGCCCATCTTTGCATGAAATGTTCCCTTGGTATTTCTAATTTTCTTGAAGAGATCTCTAGTCTTTCCCATTCTGTTGTTTTCCTCTATTTCTTTGCATTGATCGCTGAGGAAGGCTTTCTTATCTCTTCTTGCTATTCTTTGGAACACTGCATTCAGATGCTTATATTTTTCCTTGTCTCTTTTGCTTTTTGCTTCTCTTCTTTTCACAGCTATTTGTAAGAAACGCTGGACTGGAAGAAGCACAAGCTGGAATGAAGATTGCCGGGAGAACTATCAATAACCTCAGATATGCAGATGACACCACTCTTATGGCAAAAAGTGAAAAGGAACTAAAAAGCCTCTTGATGAAAGTGAAAGAGGAGAGTGAAAATGTTGGCTTAAAGCTCAATATTCAGAAAACTAAGATCATGGCATCTGGTCCCATCACTTCATGGGAAATAGATGGGGAAACAGTGGAAACAGTGTCAGACTTTATTTTTTTAGGCTCCAAAATCACTGCAGATGGTGTCTGTAGCCATGACATTAAAAGACGCTTATTCCTTGGAGGAAAAGTTATGACCAACCTAGACAGCATATTCAAAAGCAGAATTACTTGGCAACAAATGTCCGTCTAGTTAAGGCTATGGTTTTTCCAGTGGTCATGTATGGATGTGAGAGTTGGACTGTGAAGAAAGCTGAGCACCGAAGAATTGATGCCTTTGAACTGTGGTGTTGGAGAAGACTCTTGAGAGTCCCTTGGACTGCAAGGAGATCCAACCAGTCCATTCTAAAGGAGATCAGCCCTGGGTGTTCTTTGGAAGGAATGAAGCTAAAGCTGAAACTCCAATATTTTGGCCACCTCATGCTAAGAGTTGACTCATTGGAAAAGTTTCTGATGTTGGGAAGGATTCGGGGCAGGAGGAAAAGGGGATGACAGAGGATGAGATGTCTGGATGGCATCACCAACTCGATGGGCATGCGTTTGATTGAACTCTGGGAGTTGGTGATGGACAGGGAGGCCTGGCGTGCTGCATTTCATGGGGTCTCAAAGAGTCAGAAACAACTGAGTGACTGAACTGAACTGAACTGAATGCACATATATGGAATCTAGAAAAATGGTTCTGAAGAATTTCTTTACAGGGTAGCAAATCGGAAACAGACATAGAGAATTGACTTATGGACATGGGAGAGGGGAGGAGAGGGTAAGATGTATGGAAAGAGTAACATGGAAACTTACATTACCACATGTAAAATAGATAGCTGGCAGAAATTTGCTGTATGGCTCAGGAAACTCAAATAGGGGCTCTGTATCAACCTAGAGGGCTGGTATGGGGAGGGAGATGGGCGGGAGTTTGAAAAGTGAGGGAATATATATATTCCTATGGCTGATTCATGTTGAATTTTGACAGAAAACAACAAAATTCTGTAAAGCAATTATCCTTGAATAAAAAAGTAAGTTAAAAAAAAAAAAACAAAAGTGAACAATGAAAGAAAAAAAAAAAAGTGGGCCCTGACTCCCAGGTACATTAAGCAAAACCAGACTTAGGCAAATTATCTTTAGACTGACCCAGACTGGCTTAGAAAGAGCATAGTTCTTGATCCTGTGAAATATGATACTATGATGTATTTTTCAGATGGCATGGAGTTTCTCCAAAATAGGTTAAGTATACAACTATAGTAAGGCCCAAGTAATTGTAACATGATTATATAGAGACAAGTGCTAAGGGAATATCCAGGGTGAGTCAAGGGCTGAGGTCAGAAATATAGAGGAAGAGTTGAAAGTGACTATATTTATTTTAAAAAGTTATTAAGTAATTTTTATTTCTCAAATTTGTGCTAAGCACTTTATATAATCTCTTTTTGGGCTTCCTTGGTAGATCAATTGGTAAAGAATCTACCTGTAATATAGGAGACACTGGTTAAATTCCTGGGTCTGGAAGATCCGTTAGAGAAGGGTTAGGCTACCTATTCCAGTATTCTTGGGCTTCCCTGGTGCCCTAGCTGGTAAAGAATCCACTTGGAATGCAGGAGGCCTGGGTTCAACCCCTGGGTTGGGAAGGTCCCCTGGAGAAGGGGAAGACTACCCACTCCAGTATTCTCATCTGCAGAATTCCATGGACTGTATAGTCCATGGGGTGGCAAAGAGTCAAACATGACTGAGGGACTTTCACTTTCACTTTGTTCTCACAGCAATCTTATCATGTGAGTGGTATTTCTCCATTTTACATATATAGTATCTAAAACTCTCAGAAATGAAGTTATTTACTCAAGGTTGCATAGCCAGTAGGAGGTTGAGCTGGAATCTGTGTCTCATTGTGAATGGATCCAAAGTCCTTGGTCTTTGTATTACACAAGACTGCCTCCCAGGGAAAGGGCAAGGTTTGACATAAGAAAACAAGATATTTGAACAGGAAAGAAGAGCCTATAGAAATGTTTCAAGTTATAGAGGTGAATGCTGAGCAGATTTTCCGAAATTTCAAGGATGGAAGAAACTTCATTTAAGGCTCCTCTTCTCTTATTTGGAGTGGAATATATGAGGAGTAGAAGGACATCAGTTGATGTTAATTCCTGATGTCCCTTCTCTTTAAGAATTGAGACCAGGCTACAGTATGGAATGGAAGTTAAAAGGTCGTAAGAAGTCCAGAGTAAGGATAATCTAGTGGGTCTAGTTTGAAATACTGTGCTAGCTCTGATGAGAGTTGGGACACATACTACTTTAGCATCACTATGAAAGTTCTTTCTCTAGCTCTGTAAGCCCTTCATAGGGTACAGTAGTAGATAGAGGCTCTCAGACTCTGACTGCTACATGTGCCCCTCCCTCTTCCAATAGTGTTTTAACAAGGTAGGGTCACTCAAGTTTCTTCCTGGCCTAATTCTCACTTGCTATCCCTCCTTTCACCACCGTAGAGCTTGTTTCATTTCTCCAAGATATATAATTAGGGAACATGAAGAATATTCACTCCTTTTCTGACATGTTAGGCTTTTGGTGTTTGAAGGTGGTAATCACACTGCCTATGGGGCCTGTCTTTGCTAGAATAAGCCATTTTTTTCCTTTAACTCTTAAAGCTTAAGTTGTACTTCTACTTTCTCAGAACAAACTCCAATTTGCCAATGTCTTTCATAAGTGAAGTGTCAATAATTAATTGTAGGACACCAAGGGAGTACAGCATCCATTTATTCAAAGCAGAAAAATATAGTTTCTTGTTTCCCTGTTTGAGAGTTTGCATATGCCCTCATTTTTTTCCCAAATGAGCCCCTTCTGCAATGTGGCTTCTCTGCATCCTTTTACCAGTTCCTGCCTCAGTTCAACATTCTGCCAAGACCTAACCAGTAAACTAAACTTAGTTCTCTTTAGATATGAAACCACTCTCTTCCACAACTCCTGTCTTCTTAGTTAATCAGGCCCAAAGATATCCCACTGGCCAGGAGAAACTACTTCAAATCCATTCCATAAGATGGGACCAAGCCTGGGAAAGAAAAGCATGGGGAAAAGAGCATAGCAATTATAAAAACTGGGAGGAGGAAAGAGAGAGATTATATGATTAGAATATCTGAACCAAAAAAGTGAGAATAAGAAAAGGAGAAAGAGAAAAAGGAAGGAAGGAAAGAGAAGTAAAATGGACTTGAATTGGGTGATTTTGGACCGTGCAAAGGTAGAACAGATTGTCCTTAGCAAAGCTGAAACATTGGGCTCTGGCCAAATGGTTCCATCCTAGTGACCTTTAGATAGCTAACTGTGTCTGCTTGGTACAGACCAAATTGGTAAATAAATAAATAAATTTAAAGACAAAAAATGTCATGAGAAAAAACAAGCCAGTAACGGGGAGCTGATCAAAGGGCCCCTGTCCCTCATTATGGCCTGCAGGCAGCTTGTTGTTCCAACCTGCAGCTCACCCTTTCCCCGCCCCAGCTTCTTAGGAGGAAGTGGGGCATGAATGATGATGCAGTCTGATAACTCCAGAACTTTCCCTTTTCCCTGCCACCAGCAAAATTCAGTGAAACAGAAAAAGGAAATTAGCAGGTCTGGTGAGGAGATGACCTCAGGAAAAGAGGAAAACAATAGGCTTTAGCCAATAATTGCTATGGTGTCAACGCATAGAGTGTCCTGTGTTTCCAAAATGTCAGGGGACTTTGGAGTGACAGAAAAACCCCATGGTTACTGAATTTCCCCTTATTTCTTTTTAAGTCTCCCTGGTGAGTGCTTGCATTTGCCACAAATCCTTCCTGGTTGTATCTTGTCATCCACAGCATCAGACTTCTCTGCATTTCTTCCCAAACTGTCTTAGCCACACTTCACTAGATGGCTATTGTTGTCCCTGAATCTTTTTACCCCAGAGTAGAGGCAGGCTCTTGTCCTTATTCCCCAAGATACAAGGAACACAAGACTGTGAAGTCTTATGAGATTTCCTAATAGGAATTACAATGTAGGAAAAGAAAATATTTAAACTGGACACTAGAGGAGACTGCTCTCAGAGTCCATCTACCATGGCCCATTTCCTCACTGCATCTTCATGCTGCCAGATGTTATTTCTCTGACCCTATGAGTCCTCAACAAAATCCAGCACCCAAAATGTATCTTTTAAATCTCAGAGATAAGAAACCAGCTCTCCAAAACCAACAAATAGAAAATGACTCTAGTTCTGTATTGTTCATTTCCGATTAAGATTATGGTTTTATAACTTTTCATAAATGTGAGGTACATTCAAATATTTCCCCCTCAAAACAGAGCCTGCCCTCTCAAATATAATTTTAAGCAGAAATTTCTAGTAACACAGAGAATCAGGGAAGAGTTAAATTAGTTTTATTTTTCCCATAATGGCTTCTATAAATGCAGGTTCATTTCTAGATCAAGGATTGAGGTGTCCCTTTACCCCTTGATAGTATTCAGAACATAGTAGAAGAGTTTTGCAGACAGCCTGCGACAAAGGTCAGTAGATCTTTTAAACTCAATCAATTCATAGAAAATCACAGAAACTTTGCCTACTATACATCCACACAGGTCAATCTTCTTTCCAGTCATTTATGTTATTCACAAATTCTTAAAGTTAATGAATAGGAGACAGAGGGGGACATCCTCACAAGAGAGTTCTATTGACAGTAACTGTTCTCTGAGAGTTGGTATAACAGAAAAGAGTAACAAAGATCTGGGTCCAATGTGAAATTGCCATTTGCTACCTGTATGCAAGCTTTGCTGAGCCTCTATTTTTTATCTGGAAAAAATGGAGATAGCATAACTACAAGTGTGTTATGAGGATCAAACGCTTACTACAGGTCTAGCACAGCAACTAGTACATAGGCAGAACTTCAAACTTTCATCATATTTTCTTTCTGGTGAAATTTTTCTCTGAACTTGGAAACAGAGCAGTGAACTGAGGGCTTTAGATGCCGCCATATAAGTAACACCACACTTGAGGGTCTCCTCCCTGTCCATTGTCTTCCTTAGTTTTTCTAAGAATGGTTCCTTCCAAACATATTGGGATATCTTTAACCTTTTAGTGACCTCAAACTTATAACTCTTTACTGATCATTTCCATTGAGATTTCCTGTTGAAGTATTCTGGCTCAACTCTAAAGCGATTCAGGCTCAATTTCTTAACATGGTCATTGAGAAGGCTTGCATCTTCAATTATCATATACAACTTCCAAATAACTCTGTTAATTCTTTCTTGTCATAAACAGCTCCTGATCCACTCTCAAATCTGCAAGCTTCTGGTCTTTTTCATTGTCTTGGTCCCAAAATCCTTATTCCCAGGTGTTTCTGGTTTCCCTGCTCTCCCTTACCCTTCATAATATAGCCAGAACAATCTTTCAAAAATCTCTCTCCAAGGCACAATGAGCCCCTGTATAAGTTTATTCAGAGACTTTGCAACTAACAACATGAAATACAAGCATCCTGACAGCATTCAATGATTGCAATGATTTGGGTCCGTTCCACCTTTCCACAGAAAAATAACCTGATTAATGCTACTATAACAAAATTAATAGGGGGTAAGGGAAACCAGAAGAGTAGCTAACCCAGCTATTTGCTACAAATAATGTGCAATGTGCATATTGAATAAACATTAGCCAGGCAAAGGGTAGAAATGTGATAAAACTGAAAGAGGAAAAAAAGTGTATTCATGCATTTGTTTACCCCATAGTTTTTGATTGCCTGCATTATAATAGGCACTGTGCTAGGCACTGAAAATGTCATGGTGAAGAAAACAGATGAAATATTCACTTTCATGGAGTAAATATGAGAGAGGGGAATACAACTATATATATCCCCCTCTTTCATATATATATACTATAATCACATATATATAGTCAGGTATTAATATTATGAAAAAAAGTAAGCAGGGCAAGAAGATAAAGAGTGATGGGTGCAGTGCTATTATAAATAGAATTGTGATGATATTTATATAAAATATGAAGGAAATGAAGGGACCCGTGTATAAATGTGAGAGAATAACAATTTAGGCAGATGGAATGGCAAATGAAAAGACCCTATGGTAAGAGTGTGCTTTATGTGTTCCAGAAATAATAAGGAATCCAGAGGCCATAGCAAAGACATATAGTGCCTGTAGGCCATGGTAAAGATTTTGGAACACTGGGACAAATAAAAGGAACTTGTGTCAGAGAGAGAGAGAAGAAGGAGAAGGAAAAGAAGGAAAAGCAGAGGCAAGAAGGTAAGAAGAGGAGATGAGAGAATGGGGATCAATAGAACTCCAAGTAGTTCAGTCATACTGGAGTATGGAGTGTGTATAGTAAGAAATCAGAGATTAGACTGGAAAGGAAAGCAGAGTTAAGGCATAAATGACAAGGCAAGCATATTAAGGAATGTTTCCTTTTTCATGCCACAAGCTTTATAAGAAACTGAAGGGTTTAAGCTAATGACTGACATAATTATATTCGCATGTCAGAAAGATCACTGTGGCAGCAGCATGGAGAACTGATTAAACTGGGGCAAGACCAAATGAGACCAATTAGGAGGCCTCAGAAATCTGAATGAGAGGTACAGAGGGGTTGCAAATGAAGGGATATAGTTGAGATACTAGTAGTCAAGACGTTCAATTGGATGTGAGAAGTTATTGACAGTCAATGGTAACTTCCAGATTTCAGGAAAGAAATAATATACCATATTATTTCATAGGCTAGATCATATGTATCCTAGCATATTATGGGTATTATTTATTATATATACTATATATATATATATATATATATATATATATATATAATGATATTCCCCTATATTTTCGAAGGGATAGGATAAGGGTGAAAACTAGTATGTTTGGAGCTTCCCCGGTGGCTCAGCAGTAAAGAATTCACCTGCAATGCAGGAGCCTCAGGAGAGGCAGATTTGATCATTGGGTCAAAAAGATCCCCTGGAGGAGGGCACAGCAACACACTCCAGTATTCTTGCCAGGAATATCTCATGGACAGAGGAGCCTGGTGGAAGCAGTCCATATGGTCGCAAAGAGTCAGAAACAAAGGAAGCGACTTAGCACGCATCAGATGCCAATCTCTGTAATAGACATTTTATAACCATTATATTTATAATCACCTTGTGGTGGGCTTCTTCCCATTTCACGGGTAGGGAAATCAAAGCTCAGCCATTTAACTAACTCAGTATCAAATAACTAGCAAATAGAACAGATAAAACATACTATATCTGAAATAGCAAAATTCTAAAGCAGTTCTATGTAAATTGCATTGTAGTTTTAGAGATTTTAACTTGTAAACGTGATGGAGTAGCTATGCTAGAAGACATCTGTAATCTTCATAAAGCAATAAACAGTGAACTGTATTCTCACAACTGATAGGGATTTAGATTATGTGAATCACAGGATAGTAGTTTTCTTTCTTATCTCCAATAGTCTTTTTTTTCGGTTTGTCACAGTGTCTGGTATAAAAAAAAAAAAATTGTATACAATTTTAATGTAGTCTTCCTAAACTTTAATACATTTGCTCTAAAATGCTTCTAATATGTTTTTTTTTTTTTACCATACCAGCAAGATAGCATATTGATTTAATAAAAATTGAGTAGACCTACTATATGCAAGTTTCTGTAGAAGACACAAATGCACAAGAGACATTCCATCTTCCCACCCAAGATCAAACACTATAATGCAAGAACTATATGAGAGGTAGTTGAATGTATAGGTTAAAGCATCTAGACTCTGGAGTTATACTCCCTGCCTGGGACTAAATTCTGACTCCAGCACTAGTCCTTGATATGAAAAGAAAGCATGATGGTTTGGTATAAATATCCATATGAGCTTCATTTGTTTAGAGCATGGTGTTTGGGAAAGGTACTCACAAAAGATGAGGGTCAGAGCACAGCCATTCCTGAAAGCCAGCCAAAGAGCCCTTGGACTTTATTTGGAAGACTAGACTCAGTGTTGCAATCCACTGATGTGTTGAAAGCAATTTGTTACCCATAAGAGATAAGTGCCAAAGTTTGCAAATGATTTACCTAAAAAGAAGATCAAGTAAAGTAGCCTCAGGATTATGCTATAATAAGATCATCTTCGCTAATTTTTTTCCTGATGTACTTTCTTGACCAGGAGAGAAGGTTAAGTGGAGTTATGAACTAGTTACTAGGAATTACACATAATCCTTACATTTATACTTATCCAATCTTATTTATGATTCATTCTATAGTTCATAGTCACCAACTATAATCATAGTTGGTGACTATGATTATAAGGACTTGTAAATTGTAACTTTGTAATTCCTTCAGTTTTTTTTTCACCTTATACTCAGGTGCATTCTTTATTAGAAAGAAACAATGATGGATAAAGTTTGCCTAGGACCTCTTCCGGAAGAGGCAATGGCACCCCACTCCAGTACTCTTGCCTGGGAAATCCCATGGACAGAGGAGCCTGGTAGGCTGCAGTCCATGGGGACGCTAAGAGTCGGACACGACTGAGCAACTTCACTTTCACTTTTCACTTTCATGCATTGGAGAAGGAAATGGCAATCCACTTCAGTACTCTTGCCTGAAGAATCCCAGGGGTGGGGGAGCCTGGTGGGCTGCTATCTATGGGATTGCATAGAGTTGGACATGACTGACATGACTTAGCAGCAGCAGCAGCAGCAGGATCTCTTCATTTACTTTGCACATAAATGAAAATGAGACTCTGAATGCTTCTGTTAATAAGAACACAACAGAAGACAGTACCTGGTACCTAGCAAATGTTCAGTGCTCTGTACATTATTATAAATACAAATGAAATTTTATAAATTTCAGGCTTAGTTGAAGTGATGAGAAAAACAGCTGCAAACTGCAATGCCTTGTTGATGGGAATGTTCCCCAAGTCATGGTTGACTTGATCAACAGTTTCAAACAAGTTAAAGAGATATCTCCACTAAATTCTGATTAAGTTGCACAGAAGCTAACAAGTTAATTCCATCAACTGTGTTCCTTATTTTAGAAAATACCAAAGATGATTTAAAACACTCAAAGTAATCAGGTAAATCTCATTTACCATCATTCAACATATATGGCTACTTTTAATTCACAATCTTACAAGATGTTTATATGAATAACACATCTAAAAATCTGAAGTGAATATCATTTATTACCCTGAAGAATTTGTTTGAGGATTTGCCAAAATCTGAGAATGTCCATGAGAGGTTATCATACATGTGAACATTGTTTCATGTTAGAAGGGGGGATGAAGACTACTGCCTCAATTGGTGGACTATGATCAGAAGTGAAATATCATCAATAGGTCTAGGATGAAGACTCCACCAGAAGTACATATTTAAGGCATATTAGCATAGTAAGAGAACCAAGGATAAAGTAGATCAATTAGAAGAGTGAATGCTGTGACAGTCTAAATTTAATGGCCTAACGTAGGAAAACAAATGATATGATTTTTTAAATCCTGGGGTAATATTAGGTTGAACTATATTACATTGTTGCTATTCAACCTTTCAGATCTACAGAAATGGGAATTGCATGTGGCTTGACTTAATAGAATTCAAGACTTAGTAATTGATGTAGCGTGAGGAGTGAGGAAAATGAAGGAGTTAAGATGATGGATATTTCAAGTCTTCACAATTGAAAGTATAGAGAATAATTGATCATAAAACAATAATAATTACAATTGATACTTGTATTTATTGAACTTTTATTATGTGCCAAGTGAAGTGAAGTCTCTCAGTTGTGTCCAACCTTCTGTGACCCCATGGGCTTTAGTCTACCAGGCTCCTCTATCCATGGAATTCTCTAGGCAAGAATACTGGAGTGGGTTGCCATTTCCTCCTCCAGGGGATCTTCCTAACCCAGGTATCAAACCCAGGTCTCCCACATTGCAGGCAGATGCTTTACCGTCTGAGCCACCAGGGAAGCAAATCACCATTTAATTGCTTTATATAAATTAAATTATTTAATACTTAACGTAACTCCACAAAGTAAGTACTTTGTTTATCCCCATTTCACAGAGAATGAAACTGAAGTGTACTGACATTAAGTAACTTGACCATGGTCATGTGATTCTAGTCAGAGCTTGGACTCAAATCCAGGTGATCCGGCCACAGGGCCCACAGTCAACTCTATGTTATAGCTCCCTTGGTATAAATACTTTGGAATATTCATTGTAAATCAGACAGTAGAGGAGACAGGCCAATTTTATTTCTTTAGTTTTCTTTTTACAATAGCTAGAACATGGAAGAAACCATAGATGTCTGTCAATAGATGTCTATTGACAGATGAATGGATAAAGAAATTGTGGTATATTTACACAATGGAATATTCAGTTCAGTTCAGTCGCTTAGTCGTGTCTGACTCTAGTCTTTCCTATTCTATTGTTTTCCTCTATTTTTTTGCATTGATTGCTGAGGAAGGCTTTCTTATCTCTTCTTGCTATTCTTTGGAACTCTGCACTCAGATGCTTATATCTTTCCTTTTCTCCTTTGCTTTGGCTTCTCTTCTTTTCACAGTTATTTGTAAGGCATCCTGAGACAGCCAATTAAGACAGTACACACTGAGAGAGGGCATCAGAGGGTATACAGACTGAAACCACAATCACAGACAACTAGCAAATAAGATCACACGGACCACAGCTTGTCTAACTCAATGAAACTAAACTGTGCCATGTGGGGCAACCCAAGACTGGCCAGTTATGGTGGAGAGGTATGAGAGAATGTGGTCCACTGGAGAAGGGAATGGCAAACCACTTCAGTATTCTTGCCTTGAGAACCCCATGAACAGTATGAAAAGGCAAAAAGATAGGACACTGAAAGATGAACTCCCAGGTCAGTAGGTGCCCAGTATGCTACTGGAGATCAGTGGAGAAATAACTAAAGAAAGAATGAAGGGATGGAACCAGAGCAAAAACAGCACCCAGTTGTGGATGTGACTGGTGATAGAAGCAAAATCCGATGTTGTAAAGAGCAGTATTAAATAGGAGCCTGGAATGTTAGGTCCATGAATCAAGGTAAATTGGAAGTGGTCAACCAGGAGATGGAAAGTGTGAATGTCGATATTCTAGGAATCAGCAAACTAAGATGGACTGGAATGGGTGAATTTAACTCAGATGACCATTATATCTACTGCTGTGGGCATGAATCCCTTAGCAGAAATGGAGTAGCCACCATAGTCAACAAAAGAGTCCAAAATGCAGTACTTGGATGCAATCTCAAAAATGACAGAATAATCTCTGTTCATTTCCAGGGCAAACCATTCAATATAATGGTAGTCCAAGTCTATGCCCCAATCAGTAATGCTGAAGAAGCTGAAGTTGAACTGTTCTATGAAGACTTACAAGACCTTTTAGAACTAAAACCCCCAAAAGGTGTCCTTTTCATTATAGGGGACTGGAATGCAAAAGTAGGAAGTCAAGAAACACCTGGGGTATCAGGCAAATTCGACCTGGGAGTACAGAATAAAGTAGGACAAAGGCTAATAGAGTTTTGCCAACAGAATACACTGGTTTTGCAAACACCCTCTACCAACAACACAGGAGAAGACTCTACACATGGACATCACCAGATGGTCAACACCAAAATCAGATTGATTATATACTTTGCAGCCAAAGATGGAGAAGCTGTATACAGTCAGCAAAAACAAGGCTGGGAGCTGACTGTGGCTCATATCATGAACTCCGTATTGCCAAATTCAGAATTAAATTGAAGAAAATGGGGAAAACCACTAGACCATTCATTTCAGTTCAGTCGCTCAGTCATGTCCGACTCTTTGCAACCCCATGGATCCCAGCACACCAGGCCTCCCTGTCCATCACCTACTCCTGGAGTTCACTCAAACTCATGTCCATTGAGTTGGTGATGCCATCCAGCCATCTCATCCTCTGTTGTCCCCCTTTCCTCCTGCCTCCAATCCCTCCCAGCATCAGAGTCTTTTCCAATGAGTCAACTCTTTGCATGAGGTGGCCAAAGTACTGGAGTTTCAGCTTTAGCATCATTCCTTCCAAAGAACACCCAGGGCTAATCTCCTTTAGAATGGACTGGTTGGATATCCCTGCGGTCCAAGGGACTCTCAAGAGTCTTCTCCAACACCACAGTTCAAAAGCATCAGTTCTTTGGTGCTCAGCTTTCTTCACAGTCCAACTCTCACATCCATACATGACTACTGGAAAAAATCATAGCCTTGACTAGATGGACCTTTGTTGGAAAAGTAATGTCTCTGCTTTTTAATATACTATATAGGTTGGCCGTAATGTATGACCTAAATCCAATCTCTTATGGTTATACAGTGGAAGTGAGAAATAGATTTAAGGGACTGGATCTGATAGACAGAGTGCCTGATGAACTATGGATTGAGGTTCATGACTTTGTACAGGAGACAGGGATCAAGACGATCCCCAAGAAAAAAAGAAATGCAATGGAATATTATTCAGCCATAAAAAGGAATGCATTTGAATCAGTTCTAAGGAGTTGGATGAATCTAGAACCTATTATTGGAGAAGGCAATGGCACCCCACTCCAGTACTCTTGCCTGGAAAATCCACGGACGGAGGAGCCTGGTAAGCTGCAGTCCATAGTGTCGCTAAGAATCGGACACGACTGAGAGACTTCACTTTCCCTTTTAACTTTCATGCATTGGAGAAGGAAATGGCAACCCATTCCAGTATTCTTGCCTGGAGAATCCTAGGAGGAGCCTAATGGGCTGCTGTCTATGGGGTCACACAGAGTTGGACACGACTGAGGTGATTTAGCAGCAGCAGCAGGAGCAGCAGAACCTATTAGACAGAGTGAAGTGACTCAGAAAGACAAAGATAAATACCATATTCCAACACATATATATGGAATCTAGAACATCTAAATGTATTTTAATTTGCAGGAGTACTCCATATTCATTGGAACCAATGCATAAGCTTATAAAGGAAAAAAGTGGAAGTCCCCCAAAATGTACTTCTTAAAGATTATTTAGTGTGTATCTTTCCAGATGTTTCCTGTGTCCAGAAATTTTTTCTTTACACATAAATATATCCAATATAATTTTGTTTTCTTTACAAAAATGAATTCATGTCATTCATATTGATTTTCAACTTTTTTTTTCACTAATGTACCTTGGGCACCTTTCCTTATTATTAACGTATTTTCTTCATAATCAGTGCTAGCATTTTCTTTCATAGTATGGTTATATCAAAATCTTAAAATCAATGTTCTTTTAATGAGCACTTAAGTTCTTCCATTTTTTTCATATTATGAAATATAAACATAAACTGATGCTCTGTCTGTAGGGTAGAATCAGGGTACCTGGGTCATAGGTATGCATATTTTAAATGTTTATAGATGTTGCCAAATAACTATCCTGCATATCTGCAAATTGATATGCCAGGTGGCTCTAGTGGTAAATAACATGCCTGCCAATGCAGGAGACATAAGAGATGCGGGTTTGATCCTGGGTTGGGAAGATCCCCTGAAGGAGGGCATGGCAACCCACTCCAGTAGTCTTGCCTGGAGAATCCCATGGACAGAGGAGCCTGGCAGGCTACAGTCCATGGGGTCACAAAAAGTGAAACATGACTAGAGCAACTTAGCACGCATGAATGCGTATCTGAAAATTAACTCTCACATCAGCAATATATGGAAGAATATGCAAGCAATACTGGGTCTAGATGGTCATAATTAAGGATAAGGCTGTAGTCCAAGTCTAGCCTTGGGAGTGTTGAACCTAAGAAAGTGAAAACTCAAGATGAAATAGTTGTGGTCTTCAAATCTTGGAAAGGCAGAGGAGATCAACCTTATGAGAAAATCCTCAAATGGCAGAAATTTCTGGGAATCAGATGTCAGTCTATTTGGCATAAGATAATACTTTATAGCAGATTTTTCCTGAGATGTAAGTCTATTTCTAAGGGAGAATGGGATTCCTGCTACTAGACATGTACAAAACACTTGACAAGCATATCAAATATTGTCAACAGAACTGGATTAGAAACATATACTGTAGTTCTGTCTTAAGAACCTATCAGAAACTACAATTTTTGAGACAGAATGGAACCCAATATATCCTCGTCCCACCCAGAATTGCACTGCTTTGAGAATGACAAACTTAGGGACCCTAGTACTCCTGTACTAGGCAGGTTTCTTTGTGAGGCAGAAATTTTTTGTGTGATGGCAGATTTCTTTGTGAGCCTATCATAAGAAGATATAGGAAATAGAAAGACATATAGACTATGCTTTCCCAGGAAGTCAATGGGCATGTATACACACTGCAGAAAATACGCAGGAGCTTCTCTTAGATTTTTTTCCCCAAGTCAGCATTATATGATAGGTCAGGGAACTCCTCTTGAAAGAAGCCAACAATTTGTCTATGCAGAATGACAGAATATGTTTGACAGAAGGCTGCCTGAACTTTATTCTTTTTTTTAAATTTATTTATTTTTTTACTTTGCACTACTGTATTGGTTTTGCCATGCATCAACATGCATCTGCCACGGGTGTACACGTGTTTGTAAACTTTATTCTTTAAACCACAATTCCAATTCTGCTACTGGCTGGCTCTATGACCTTGAAAAAAAATCCCTTCAGTATTCTGGGACTCACTTTTTCCATCCAACTCTGATGTTCTATGAACCTATGTGTCTTTCAGTCATGTCCCTCCTCTATGTTTCTCTGGCATACTATTCTGACCTCCATCACTCTACTTACTGCATTGCCCTGAAATTATGTTTACTTTCTTCCATTGGGCCATGAACTTCTTGGTTTAACACATAGTCAGACACTTAGTAAGTGCTTCAATCAGTGTTCATTGACATGAACTTGAATTCTTTATGATACTATGTCTGTAAGTCTAGGTTTCTGAACAAACTTGAAAATTGATATTATGGGGGGGTGGTCCTAAGATGGCAGAGGAATAGGATGGGGAGACCACTTTCTCCCCCACAAATTCATCAAAAGAACATTTAACCACTGAGTAAATTCCACAAAACAATTTCTGAATGCCAGCAGAGGACATCAGGCACCCAGAAAAGCACCCCAGTGTCTTCAAAAGGAGGTAAGAAAAAAAAAAAAAAGATAGAGAGAAAAGAGGTAGGGATGGAGCTCTGTCCTGGGAAGGGAGTCTTAAAAAGAGAGAAGTTTCCAAACACCAGGAAACACTCTCACTGCCGAGTCTGTGGCGAGTCTTGGAACCACAGAGGGCAACATAAATGGGAAAAAAAAAATAAATAATTAAAACCCAAAAATTACATGCTCAACGGTAACTCCCCCAGCGGAGAAGCAGCGCAGATGCCCGCACCCGCCACTAGCAAGTGGGGGCTGGGCAAGGCAGGGAGGCGCGGGCTGCATGGCTTAGAGTAAGGACTGGGCCTGAATGCCCTGAGGGCAATCTGAGGGAACTAACTTGGGCTAGCAAACCAGACTGTGGGATAGCTACCACGTGAAAAGCCCTAACCTAAGATACCGCCAGGCCCACTCACAGAACAAAGGACTAAACAGAGCTAGCCCGCTGCAGACCATTCCCCTCTGGTGACAAGCAGCCAGAGCTGGAAGGAGGCAATCGCAGCCCCAGAGAGACAGTATCTACCAAACTGAAGCAGGCTTCTTTGCTAACTAAGACTTCTTGGGGTTCTGGACGGTCAACATCTGCCCTAGAAGGTGCACTGGTTGTACACCCAGAAAACCAAGTAGCAGGGACAGGGGAGGTGATAAGTCGCAGTGACCGCGCTCAAACAACTGATCACCTGAGCTCCTTGGACCTGGGAAGGGCACAAAATGCAGGCCCAACCGAGTCTGCGCCTCTGAGGACTACCTGAGTGCCTGAACCTGAGCAGCTTAGACCTGGGAGGCACATGCAGCCCAGGGTTGACATCGGACGGTTCCCCACGGAGCAACCTAGAGCTTGTAAGTGTGGGCAGGGAAAGCACACACACTATGAGTGGGGGCAGGCCCAGTGTGGCTGAGACACTGTGAGCACACGCCAGTGTTATTTGTTTGCAGCATCCTTCCCTCCCCACAGGACGACTGAACAAGTGAGCCTAAAAAAGTGTCCACCACCACCCCCTTGTGTCAGGGAGGAAATCAGACACTGAAGAGACCAGCAAACAGAAGAAGCTAAACCAGAGGGAACCACCTTGGAAGTCACAGATGCAATAGATTAAAACCCTGTAGTTAGTACCAACTACATAGGAAGGGGACTATAGATATTGAGAAATATAAGCTGGACCAAGGAACTGTCCAAAAATGAACTGACCCCACACTGCCCACAACACCACCAGAGAAAGTCCTAGATATATTTTTACTATTTTTGCTATCATTCTTTTTTTTATTATTTTTAAAATTTTAAGTCCTCTATTACTCCTTTAATTTTCATTTTTATAACCTACTATTAGTTTGCAAAAAAAGGAGACCCTATTTTTTAAAGCAAACTTCATATATATGTGTGTGTATATATATATATATATATATATATATATATATATATATATATATATAATTTTTGTGACTTTTTTTCTTTAATATTGTATTTTTGAAAATCCAACCTCTACTCTAGATTTTTAATCTTTGCTTTTTGGTATTTGTTACCAATTTTGTACCTTTAAGAACCCAATCTTCAGTACCCATTTTTACTTGGGAGAGACATTACTGGCTTGACTGTTCTCTTCCCCTTTGGACTCTCCTTTTTCTCCACCAGGCCACCTCTATCTCCTCCCTCCCCCTTCTCTTCTCTACCCAACTCTGTGAAACTCTTTGTGTGTTCCAGAAGGTGTTCTCTTCCCCTTTGGACTCTCCTTTTTCTCCACCAGGCCACCTCTATCTCCTCCCTCCCCCTTCTCTTCTCTACCCAACTCTGTGAAACTCTTTGTGTGTTCCAGAAGGTGGAGAACACTTAAGGAACTGATTACTGGCTGGATCTCTCTTTCCTTTTGATTCCCCCCTTTATCCTCCTGGCCACCTGTCTCCTTCCTTCCTCTTCTCTTCTCTGTATAACTCCGTGAACATCTCTGAGCAGTCCAGACTGTGGAGCACATGTAAGGAAGTGACTACTGGCTAGCTTGCTCTCTCCTCTTTTAATTACACCTCATCTCATTCAGGTCACCTCTAACTCCCACCTCCCTCTTCTCTTCTCTATGTAACTCTGTGAATCTCTCTGGGTGTCCTTCACTGGACACCAGTGAAGGTGAAACTTTTCTTCTTTAACATAGATGTTTTATCAACGGTGTTGTGTAGATGGAGAAGTCTTGAGACTACTGTAAAAATAAGACTGAAAACCAGAAGCAGGTTGCTTAAGGCCAAATCTTGAGAACATCAGAGAACTCCTGACTCCAGGGAATATTAATCGACAGGAGCTCATCAAATGCCTCCATACCTACACTGAAACCAAGCACCACCCAAGGGCCAAAAAGTTCCAGAGCAAGACATACCATGCAAATTCTCCAGCAACACAGGAACATAGCCCTGAGCTTCAATATACAGGCTGCCCAAAGTTACTCCAAACCCATTGACATCTCATAACTCATTACTGGACACTTCATTGCACTCCAGAGAGAAGAAATCCAGCTCCACCCACCAGAACACCTACACAAGCTTCCCTAATCAGGAAACCTTGACAAGCCACCCGAACAACCCCACCCACAGCGAGGAAACCCCATAATAAAGAGAACTCCAAAAACTGCCAGAATACAGAAAGTCCACCACAAACACAGTAATATAAACAAAATGAAGAGACAGAGGAATACCCAGCAGGTAAAGGAACATGATAAATGCCCACCAAACCAAACAAAAGAGGAAGAGATAGGGAATCTACCTGATAAAGAATTCCAAATAATGATAGTGAAAATGATCCAAAATCTTGAAATCAAGATGGAATCACAGATAAATAGCCTGGAGACAAGGATTGAGAAGATGCAAGAAAGGTTTAACAAGGACCTAGAAGAAACAAAAAAGAGTCAATATATAATGAATAATGCAATAAATGAGATCAAAAACACTCTGGAGGCAACAAATAGTAGAATAACAGAGGCAGAAGATAGGATTAGTGAATTAGAAGATAAAATGGTATAAATGAATGAATCAGAGAGGGAAAAAGAAAAACGAATTAAAAGAAATGAGGAAAATCTCAGAGACCTCCAGGATAATATTAAATGCCCCAACATTCGAATCATAGGAGTCCCAGAAGAGGAAAACAAAGAGAAAGACCATGAGAAAATAATTGAGGAGATAATAGTTGAAAACTTCCCTAAAATGGGGCAGGAAATAATCACCCAAGTCCAGGAAACCCAGAGAGTCCCAAACAGGATAAACCCAAGGCAAAACACCCCAAGACACATATTAATCAAATTAACAAAGATCAAACACAAAGAACAAATATTAAAAGCAGCAAGGGAAAAAAAACAAATAACACACAAGGGGATTCCCATAAGGATAACAGCTGATCTTTCAATAGAAACTCTTCAGGCCAGGAGGGAATGGCAGGACATACTTAAAGTGATGAAAGAAAATAACCTACAGCCCAGATTACTGTACCCAACAAGGATCTCATTCAAATATGAAGGAGAAATCAAAAGCTTTACAGACAAGCAAAAGCTGAGAGAACTCAGCACCACCAAACCAGCTTTCCACAAATGCTAAAGGATCTTCTCTAGACAGGAAACACAAGAAGGGTGTATAAACTTGCACCCAAAACAATAAAGTAAATGGCAACGGGATCATACTTATCAATAATTACCTTAAATGTAAAAGGGTTGAATGCCCCAACCAAAAGGCAAAGGCTGGCTGAATGGATACAAAAACAAGATCCCCATATATGTTGTCTACAAGAGACCCACCACAAAACAGGGGACACAAACAGAGTGAAAGTGAAGGGCTGGAAAAAGATATTCCATGCAAATAGAGACCAAAAGAAAGCAGGCGTAGCAATAGTCATATATCAGATGAAATAGACTTTAAAACAAAGGCTGTGAAAAGAGACAAAGAAGGACACTACATAATGATCAAAATATCAATCCAAGAAGAAGACATAACAATTATAAATATATATGCACCCAACATAGGAGCACCACAGTATGTAAGACAAATGCTAACAAGTATGAAAGGGGAAATTAACAATAACACAATAATAGAATAATAGTGGGAGACTTTAATATCCCACTCACACCTATAGATAGATCAACTAAACAGAAAATTAACAAGGAAACACAAACTTTAAATGATACAATAGACCAGTTAGACTTAAATGATATCTATTGGACATTTTACCCCAGAACAATGAATTTCACCTTTTTCTCAAGCGCACATGGAACCTTCATCAGGATAGATCACATCCTGGGCCATAAATCTAGCTTTGGTAAATTCAAAAAAATTGAAATCATTCCAAGCATCATTTCTGACCAAAATGCAGTAAGATTAGATCTCAATTTCAGGAGAAAAACTATTAAAAATTCCAACATATGGAGGCTGAACAACACGCTGTTGAATAACCAACAAATCACAGAAAAAGTCAAAAAAGAAATCAAGATTGCATAGAAACGAATGAAAATCAAAACACAACAACCCAAAACCTGTTGGATACTGTAAAAGCAGTGCTAAGGGGAAAGTTCATAGCAATACACACATACCTCAAGAAACAAGAGAACAGTCAAAGAAATAACCTAACCCTACACCTAAAGCAACTAGAAAAGGAAGAAATGAAGAACCCCAGGGTTAGTAGAAGGAAAGAAATCTTAAAGATTAGGAAAGAAATAAATGCAAAAGAAAGAAAAGAGACCATAGCAAAAATCAACAAAGCCAAAAGCTGGTTTTTTGAGAGGATAAATACAATTGACAAACCATTAGCCAGACTCATCAAGAAACAAAGGGAGAAAAATCAAATCAATAAAATCAGAAATGAAAATGGAGAGATCACAACTGACAACACAGAAATACAAAGGATCATAAGAGACTACTATCAGCAATTACATGCCAATGAAATGGACAACTTGGAAGAAATGGCCAAATTCTTAGAAAAGTACAACTTTCCAAAAGTGAACCAGGAAGAAATAGAAAATCTTAACAGACCCATCACAAGCACAGAAATTGAAACTGTAATCAGAAATCTTCCAGCAAACAAAAGCCCAGGTCCAGATGGCTTCACAGCTGAATTCTACCAAAAATTTAGAGAAGAGCTAACACCTATCCTACTCAACTCTTCCAGAAAATTTCAGAGGAAAGTAAACTTCCAAACTCATTCTATGAGGCCACCATCACCCTAATATCAAAAGCTGACAAATATGCCACAAAAAAGAAAACCACAGACCAATATCACTGATGAACATAGATGCAAAAATCCTTAACAAAATTCTAGCAATCAGACTCCAACAGCCCATTTAAAAGATCATACACGAAGACCAAGTGGGCTTTATCCCAGGGATGCAAGTATTCTTCAATATCCACAAATCAATCAATGTAATACACCACATTAACAAACTGAAAAATAAAAGCGATATAATTACCTCAATAGATGCAGAGAAAGCCTTTGACAAAATTCAACATTCATTATTGACAAAAACTCTCCAGAAAACAGAAAGAGAAGGAACATACCTCAACATAGTAAAAGCTATATATGACAAAGCCACATCAAACATTATCCTTAATGGAGAAAAATTGAAAGCATTTCCCCTAAAGTCAGAAATAAGACAAGGATGCCCACTCTTATGACTACTGTTCAATATAGTTTTGGAAGTTTGCCACAGCAATCAGAGTAGAAAAATAAATAAAAGGAATCCAAATTGGAAAAGAAGAAGTAAAACTCACACTGTTTTCAGATGACATGATCCTCTACATAGAAAACCCTAAAGATTCCTCCAGAAATTTACTAGTGCTAATCAATGAATATAGTAAAGTTGCAGGATATAAAATAAACACACATAAATCCCTTGTATTCCTATACACTAATAATGAGAAAATAAAGAAATTAAGTAAACAATTCCATTCACCATTGTAATGAAAAGAATAAAATACTTAGGAATATATCTACCTAAAGAAACTAAAAACCTATATATAGAAAACTATAAAACACTGGTGAAAGAAATCAAAGAGGACACTAATAGATGGAGAAATAAACCATGTTCATGGATCGGAAGAATCAATAGAGTGAAAATGAGTATACTACCCAAAGCAATCTATAGATTCAATGCAATCCCTATCAAGCTACCAACGGTATTTTTCACAGAGCTAGAACAAATAATTTCACAATTTTTATGAAAATACAAAAAACCTTGAATAGCCAAAGCAATCTTGAGAAAGAAGAATAGAACTGGAGGAGTCAACCTGCCTGACTTCAGGCTCTACTACAAAGCCACAGTCATCAAGACAGTATGGTACTGGCACAAAGACAGAAATATAGATTAATGGAACAAAATAGAAAGCCCAGAGATAAATCCCCACACCTATGGACACCTTATCTTTGACAAAGGAGGCAAGAATATACAATGGATTAAAGACAATCTCTTTAACAAGTGGTGCTGGGAAAACTGGTCAACCACTTGGAAAAGAATGAAATTAGAACACTTTATAACACCATACACAAAAATAAACTTAAGATGGATTAAAGATCTAAATGTAAGATCAGAAACTAAAAAAAAAAAAAAACTCTTAGAGGAGAACATAGGCAAAACACTCTCCGACATAAATCACAGCAGGATCCTCTATGACCCACCTCCCAGAATATTGGAAATAAAAGCAAAAATAAACAAATCGGACTGAATTAAACTTAAAAGCTTCTGCACAACAAAGGAAACTATAAGCAAGGTGAAAAGACAGCCTTCAGAATGGGAGAAAATAATAGCAAATGAAGCAACTGACAAAGAACTAATCTCAAAAATATGCAAGCAACTCCTGCAGCTCAATTCCAGAAAAATAAACGACCCAATCACAAAATGGGCCAAATAACTAAATAGACATTTCTCCAAAGAAGACATACAGATGACTAACAAACACATGAAAAGATGCTCAACTCATTATCAGAGAAATGTAATTCAAAACCACAAGGAGGTACCATTTCATGCCAGTCAGAATGGCTGCGATCCAAAAGTCTACAAGCAATAAATGCTGGAGAGGGTGTGGAGAAAAGGGAACCCTCTTACACTGTTGGTGGGAATGCAAACTAGTACAGCCACTATGGAAAACAGTGTGGAGATCCCTTAAAAAAAAAAAAAAAAAAAAAAAAAAAACGGAAATAGAACTGCCTTATGACCCAGCAATCCCACTGCTGGGCATAAACACTGAGGAAACCAGAATTGAAAGAGACACGTGTACCCCAATGTTCAATGCAGCACTGTTTATAATAGCCAGGACATGGAAGCAACCTAGATGTCCATCAGCAGATGAAAATGGATAAGAGAGCAGTGGTACATATACACAATGGAGTATTACTCCACCATTAAAAAGAATACATTTGAATCACTTCTAATGAGGTGAATGAAACTGGAGCCTATTATACAGAGTGAAGTAAGCCAGAAAGAAAAACACCAATACTAGCGTATATATATGGAATTTAGAAAGATGGTAATGATAACCCTGTATGCAATACAGCAAAAGAGACACAGATGTATAGAACAGTCTTTTGGACTCTGTGGGAGAGGGAGAGGGTGGGACGATTTGGGGGAATGGCATTGAAGCATGTATAATATCATATAAGAAACGAATTGCCAGTCCAGGTTCCATACCTGATGCTTGGGGCTGGTGCACAGGGATGACCTGGAGGGATGGTATGGAGAGGGAGATTGGACGAGGGTTCCAGATGGGGAACACGTATACACCCGTGGCAGATTCATGTTGATGTGTAGCAGAACCAATACAATATTGTAAATTAATTAGCCTCCAAATAAAATACATAAATTTAAATTAAAAAAAAGAAAATTGATATTATAGAATCCAAGGTGATTTCAGTATTGATCCCTAGTCCTTTCTCCCCAAGCCTCTCAGAAATGAATGTTTAGAAGCAGTGAGTAAATATGAGAAGACACAGAAATCCTGACAGAAGAATGACTTCTTATATCCTCTGACATCATGATTTCTGATTGTTTTTCCAGCTTTTCTCAGCAGTTTGAGCTCAAAGTTCCTGTTCCTTACCAAAGTTCCTATGGAGTCAGCTGGAATTTAAATTCTGAGGGTTTTCATTTAGTGCCTTTCCCTGTCTGGCCTTGCAAATCACATTCCTGCCAACCAATTCACGTCTTCTTCTGTGGAGGCTCATCCTTCCTGCACCCAGTTCCTTGCTAAAATGAAGAGAGAATTCTATCTCCATCATCTTCAATCTCCACCCACCGCAGCATCAGGATTTTTATTAGAAAGCATAGGCCAATAATTGTCTTTTTGAAATTCCTCTTTTGAAATTCCAGATGTAAAGCAAGTGGTGACAACAACAAGTTCCCAGTACTTTGGGATCTGTCTAGAGATAATGACTAGCTGGGGGAGATTTCATTTGTACTTAGACTTGTTCCAACCACAAAATTAACAGAAGAATGAATAAAGATGGAAGTAAAAAGATCTGAAAGAAGAATTTGGTGACAGAAACATTTCAAGTTTGTTTGCTTTCCAATTTTGAAGCCTAGCCCATCTTATGTAAACAGTAACCTCCTTCCAGGTAGTCCAGAATATTGCACACTGGGAGGGGTACCAAAAAAAAAAAAAACAGATCAAAATAATCTCTAGGCTTCCCCTTTCTGCCATCACAAAGCTAGCTATCAGGAATTAAAACAGACTAAAACAACACCAGAACCAGGAGGCTGAGCTCAATCAGCTATAGCCTTCCTCTGCCTACCTAATGACCATGCCTAGGAACAAGAAGGAGGATCTCCCAAAGCAATCCTCTTTAGATAGGACACTCCCCTCTATGCCTTCATCTATAAACTTTAAACTATCAGCCCTGGAAGTGATATAAAAGATGTTAATAATTTAGGCTGGTTTTCTTTAAGTCATTAGTGATGGTGGTGGTCAACCAGGTATTTGGTTTAACAATGAAGTATTTGCTTCAAATGAAATCTTACATGGAGTCAGAGATTATGAGAGAAAAACAGAGCTGCTCTGGAAAACTGGGGAAATGGATCCAGAGCCCACTTTTTTCCAGTATCCCTTTGCTTCCTGAAGTGCTGTCTGAAGTAGTTCTCTTAGGCTCCAAGGAACACACTTTAAAAAACATTGATTTAATACAGTTCTCTCATGTTATAGAAGAGACATGTAAGGCCAAATATCACACTGAAATTTAGTTCATTTCTGGATCTAGAACTCAGATTTCCTGATTGGTAATCTAAGGATCTTTCATGATTCCAGTTTACACTTTCTTATAAACTTATCATTAAGTTCCTATGGGCTAGAATACTTTCCCCATAATGGCAAGACTGGAAACTGAGGTCTCCACTGGTATTTGGTTTTACTGGGAACACTGCAGTGATATATTTTGTGAGATACACAGGGCAATAAGATAATCCTAGACCTCAAAAAATTCTCAATAAAATGAAAATTTGCTGTCAAGAAAAAGCATATTTCTCTGCCTGAAACAGAAAGAATGACTTAATTATAATTTTATTAGTTGTGTCACTATTACAAGGGAGAATGCATGAATCAGAAAGAGAGTCTATAATTATGAACACAGAAAGACAGGGTGTTAGTGTGTATCCAGGGAAGTCCAAGCATCACTAGAATCTGAAGTAATTCCAAACTCAAGTCACTAGAAGAAGTGCTTCTAATAGGTAGAGATGGTCTTGATAAAATATTCCTCAAATTTATCTACCTCTTCATTGTCTGGCTATTTGATCATTAAATAATCTTTTGCATTTGTTTAATAATTTGGCTTTCCAAGAGGTGAGACTGTGAGCATATTTCCTCCTTGCCGGCTCTTTTCTTCTTTATGTCTTCCTTTCACTCTGTACTCTTACTGGGCAATTATTTCCACTGCCACAGCTTTCCCTTCCTCTTATAACCAATGAATCCCAAATCTCTAACTCTAGTTCCTGTCCTTTTCCTGGGCTGCAAGCCCATTGATCTCAACTATGTATGTCTCCAAGACCCACATGACTCTAAAACTCAAGCTGTTGAAAACAGTGGATTAGTTAGGGTCCCAATTAGAATCAGATAGCACACTCAGTATAGGATACTTTGAGCCAGATGTTTTTACAGAGAAGCTATTTACAAAACGGTAGATGTAGATGAACAACAAATATTAGGACAGTATGCCAAGATAGTAGCCCTTGAGCTGTCACCCCTAGGGGAGGACTAAGGGAGGGAGCAATTGCTAGAATCTGAAGGAAGAGACAGTTCTTTAGAGTTGGCCACCTTGAAATAAGCAGTTTTTCAACTAAGAGACTCAAGCAGCCCAAGGCAAATTCTCACAGAAGAAGCCAAAGGAATAATAGTCTTGACCTCAGTGTTTTTTATCCAGTTATTTGAAGGTGCCTCCTGTTGGCTGAACCCATTAAGCACAACAGCCTAGAAATGAAATTCATTCTGGTCATCCTCTCTGGGAGTAAATTCTGAAGGGGATTTGGAAGATATTTGACAAGTGTATGTTTCGGTGTATGCACATGTGCACATTAGATGTGTGTATATGTATACATATATGTGTGCATAATTCCCCTAACACATATTCTTGTTACCCATTGTATATAAAAAAGACCATACTGTAGAATGCATGCCAGGCCTGCCTTAACCAACATCAGGGTTCTCAATGGAAGAATGCAGTTCTCAGAAAGGAGGTTTCATGAAATGGTATTCCTATAAGGTATTAAATATTCTAAGAAAAATGGATTCTGTGGTTAGATAAGTTTGAAATATATTGGGTGAAATAAAGTCTGTGCTCAGTTGCTGAGCTGTTTCAGACTGTTTGCAACCCTATGGATTGTAGCCCACCAGGCTCCTCTGTCCATGCTATTCTCCAGGCAAGAATACCAGCGTGGATTGCCATTTCCTCCTCCAGGAAATAAAGTTTAGCAGTGTTGTATACATTAGGATTTTCAAGTGTCATTAACACTCTAATATGTGTTGTTAACCTTAAGAGACAAAATATTTCACATTAGCTCAAATCACTTGGTTATAAAAACTCCTTTTTCAGAGAATTTCATGGACCTGATGTTATAAAAACACATATTAAGAAATTATTTTCTAGCCTAATTCCTCCATTTGACAGAAAATTTAGGCACAGATAAAGAAAGTTTTGCCTAAAGTCCCAAGGTGGTTCATAAAAAAGTTGCCAGAACTCAGGCCTAGAACTCAGGAATCTATCAGATCAGATCAGTCACTCAGTCGTGTCCGACTCTTTGCGACCCCATGAATCCCAGCACGCCAGGCCTCCCTGTCCATCACCAGCTCCCGGAGTTCACTCAGACTCACGTCCATAGAGTCAGTGATGCCATCCAGCCAATTCATCCTCTGTCGTCCCCTTCTCCTCCTGCCCCCAATCCCTCCCAGCATCAGAGTCTTTTCCAATGAGTCAACTCTTCGCATCAGGTGGCCAAAGTACTGGAGTTTCAGCTTTAGCATCATTCCTTCCAAAGAAATCCCAGGGCTGATCTCCTTCAGAATGGACTGGTTGGATCTCCTTGAAGTCCAAGGGACTCTCAAGAGTCGTCTCCAACACCACAGTTCAAAAGCATCAATTCTTCTGTGCTCAGCCTTCTTCACAGTCCAACTCTCACATCCATACATGACCACAGGAAAAACCATAGCCTTGACTAGACGAACCTTTGTTGGCAAAGTAATGTCTTTGATTTTCAATATGCTATCTAGGTTGGTCATAACTTTCATTCCAAGGAGTAAGCATCTTTTAATTTCATGGCTGCAGTCACCATCTGCAATGATTTTTGAGCCCAGAAAAATAAAGTCTGACACTGTTTCCACTGTTTCCCCATCTATTTCCCATGAAGTGATGGGACCGGATGCCATGATCTTTGTTTTCTGAATGTTGAGCTTTAAGCCAACTTTTTCACTCTCCACTTTCACTTTCATCAAGAGGCTTTTGAGTTCCTCTTCACTTTCTGCCATAAGGGTGGTGTCATCTGCATATCTGAGGTTATTGATATTTCTCCTGGCAATCTTGATTCCAGCTTGTGTTTCTTCCAGTCCAGCGTTTCTCATGATGTACTCTGCATATAAGTTAAATAAGCAGGGTGACAATATACAGCCTTGACGAACTCCTTTTCCTATTTGGAACCAGTCTGTTGTTCCATGTCCAGTTCTAACTGTTGCTTCCTGAGCTGCATACAAATTTCTCAAGAGGCAGATCAGGTGTTCTGGTTTTCCCATCTCTTTCAGAATTTTCCACAGTTTATTGTGATCCACACAGTCAAAGGCTTTGGCATAGTCAATAAAGCAGAAATAGATGTTTTTCTGGAACTCTCTTGCTTTTTCTCTTGCTTTTTCAGGAATCTATAGTCCACTATTATTTGCACCATATCTTATTCCCTTCCTAGATTCCGTTACCCAGAGAAGGCAATGGCAACCGATTCCAGTACTCTTGCCTGGAAAATCCCATGGACGGAGGAGCCTAGTAGGCTATAGTCCATGGGGTTGCGAAGAGTCCGACAGGACTGAACGACTTCATTTTCACTTTTCACTTTCATGCATTGGAGAAGGAAATGGCAACCCACTCCAGTGTTCTTGCCTGGAGAGGGATGGGGGAGCCTGGTGGGCTGCCTTCTATGGGGTCGCACAGAATCGGACACGACTGAAGCGACTTAGCAGCAGCAGCCGCTTCCCTTAATAATAGCATGGTATTGATGTATTTTCTATGACTTTTCCTAAATCTTTTTGGATTTTATTTATATTTCTACTCTATACTACTTGGGATAACAATTGCCTAAAATTACTATTTGCTGTGTAAAATATCACTTTATTAATTTGCCTTAAACTGTTCTCTTTCAAACTTTCGGGAAAAAGCTCTCAGTACTCTTATCCCGGATTTCACGATCAAGGCTATTTCTATCCCTGTCCACCTCTCTGACCCAACTTCATGTCTTCCCTGAAAATTGTCTTTGAGTTTTGACTCTGCATGAGTTGCTGTCCTTTCTTCATAAAAGTATATGGAACTAGTAGTTAGGAGTCTGGAGTTCAGGATAAACTCTAAACTCTGTCAATAAACAGCAGAGTAATTTTGGGCAAGTCACATTTCTGGATCTCATTTCATTGATTTGTAAATTCAAATCAAATTTGGAAGGGCAGGAGCCAGCAAGGCAGATGCTTAGATGCTTTCTTAGAATCTGTGATTTAGAATTCCTCAGCTACACATAGTATTCTCAAAGTAGTTGCCTCTTGATTTTACACAGGAGTGAAATGGTGGTAAGGGCTTCATTGGTGAATGAGCAGTAAAGAATCCACCTGCAATGAAGGAGATGTGAGTTTGATTTCTGGGTCAAGAAGATCCCCTGAAAAAGGAAATGACAACCCGCTCCAGTATTCATGCCTGGGAAATCACCTGCACAAAGTTCCATGGGGTTGCAAGAGTTGGACATGACTTAGTGACTAAACAACAAAGATGGTAGTAGGCAGGAGAGGTCATGTGCTGTTTCTTAAGTTTTTCCATTTATCATGTTGAGGAAAACTAAATTTTACTGATTTCAAATCCATAATTGCATAGGTATAATTTAAAAAAATTTTTCAGTGCCTTATATGTGCCCATGTTGATACTGAGCAGTATGAGCTGTTTATGTATATTGTGGAGATTAATCTTTGTCAATTCCTTCATTTGCAAATATTTTCTCCCATTCTTAGCATTGTCATTTTGTCTTATTTATGGTTTTCTTTGATGTGAAAATGCTTTTAAGTTTAAGTAGTTTCCATTGGTTTATTTTTGTCTTTATTTTCATTTCTCTAGAAGTGGGTCAAAAAAGAGCTTGCTGAGATTTCTTTCAAGAGTGTTCTGCCTATATTTTCCTCTAAGAATTTTATAATGTCTGGCCTTACATTTAGGTCTTTAATCCATTTTTAGTACATTTTTGTGTATGGTGTTAGAAGTGCAGTAAAATGAAAGTCGCTTAATTGTGTCCAACTCTTTTCAACCCCAAGGACTGTAGCCTGCCAGGCTCCTCTGTCCATGGAATTTTCCAAGCAAGAATACTGGAGTTCCTAGTCATTCCCTTCTCCAGGGGATCTTCCTAACCCAAGGATCGAACCCAGGTCTCCAGCACTACAGGCAAATTCTTTACCATCTGAGCCACCAGGGAGACCTGGTGTTAGAGAGTGTTCTAATTTCATTCTTTCACATGGAGTTGTCTGGTTTTCCCAGCACCACTTATTTAAGAGACTGTCTTTTATCCATTGTATATTTTGTTTTCTTTGCCACAGATTAGGAGACCACATGTGCATGGGTTTATGTCTGGGCTTACTGTCCTGTTCCGCTGATCTGTTTCTGTGCCAGTACCATATATTAATATCTTGATTATTGTAGTTTTGTAGTATAGTCTGAAGTCAGGAAGGTTGACTACTGACTCTGTTTTTCTTTCTCAAGATTTATTTGGGTATTCAAGGTCTTTTGCGTTTCCATACAAATTGGAATTGTTTTTCTAATTCTTTGAAAAATGCCACTGGTAATTTAATGGGATTGCATTGAATCTATAGATTGCTTTGGGTAATACAGTCATTTTCACAATACTGATTATTCTAAGCCAAAGTGAAGTGAAGTCGCTCAGTCATGTCCAACTCTTTGCGACCCATGGACTGTAGCCCACCAAGCTCCTCCGTCCATGGGATTCTCCAGGCAAGAATACTGGAGTGGGTTGCCATTTCCGTCTCCAAGGAATTCTAAGCCAACAACATACTATATCTATCCATCTGTTTATGAGATCTTTAATTCATCAGTTGTTGTTGTTCCATTGCTCAGTCATGTCCAATTTCTTGTGACCCCACGGACTGCAGCACACCAGGCTTCCATGTACTTTACTATCTCCTGGTGTTTGCTCAAACTCATCTCCATTGAGTCAATGATGACATCCAGCCATCTCATCCTCTACCACGCACTTCTCCTCTTGCCCTCAATCTTTTGTAGCATCAGGTTCTTTTCCAATGAATTGGCTCTTCACATCAGGTAGCCAAAGTATTGAAGCCTCAGCTTCAGCATCAGTCATTCCAATGAATACTCAGAGTTGATTTCCTTTAAGATTGACTGGTTTGATCTACCTGCTGTTCAAGCACCACAGTTCAAAAGCATCAATTCTTTGGTACTCACCCTTCTTTATGGTCCAACTCTCACATCAGTACATGACTACTGGAGTGACTTAGCATGCATGTTCTTATTGTTGTTGTTGTTCAGTTACTGAGTCATATCTGACTCTTTGCCATCTCATGGACTGAAGCATGCCAGGCCTCACTGTCCCTCACCATCTCCTGAAGTTTGGCCAAGTTTTTGCCCATTGCATTGGCAATGCCACCCAACCGTCTCATACTCTGGTGCCCTCTTCTCCTTCTGCTCTCAGTCTTTCCCAGCATTAGGGATTTTTCCAATGAATCATCTGTTCACATCAGGTGACCAAAATACTGAAGCTTCAGCTTCAACATCAGTCCTTCCAATGAGTATTCAGGGGTGATTTCCCTCAAGATTGACTGGATTGATTTCCTTACTGTACAAGGGACTATTACCAGTTTCTTCATTATTTTGGGTTTACTTTTTCTGGGTCATTTCCTTTTGTTATGTTTTCCACCTAAAGAAGTTCCCTTAGAATTTGTTAGAAAGCCTGTTTGGTGGTTCCAAATGCTCTTAGCTTTTGCTTGTCTGTAAAGCTTTTGGTTTCTACATTGAATCTAAAAGAGATTCTTGCCTTTTAGAATAATCTTGGTTGTAAGGTTTTCCCTTTCAGTACTTTAAGTGTAACTTTCCACTCCCTACTGGGCTACAAAGTTTCTGTTGAATAATCAGCTGATAATGTTATGGGCATTTCCTTGTACTTTATTTGTCACTTTTCCCTTTCTGCTTTTAATATTGTGTGTGTGTGTGTGTGTGTGTGTGTTAGTTTGATCAATATGTCTCTCATTATGTTTCTCCTTGGGTTTATCCTGTAGGGGACTCCCTCAGCTTCCTGGACTTTTTTACTATTTGCTTTCCCATATTAGGGAAGTTTTTGACTATAATGTCTTCAAATATTTTCTCAGGCCTTTTCTCTTTTCTTCTTTTTGACCCCTATAATTTGAATGTTAATGCATTTAATGTCCCAGAGACCTCTGATATTGACTTCATTTTTTTTTAATTCTTTTTTTCTGCACTATGGCAATTATTTCCACCTTTCTATCTTCTAGATCACCAATTTATTCTTCTGCCTCAGTTATTCTGCTATTGATTCTTTCTAGTTTATTTTTCATTTAATTTGTGTTGTTCCTCACTGATTCTTTTTCTTTCTTTCTTCTCTTTCCTTCTTAAAATTTTCCTGTTTTTCTTGATTCATGTGTCCATTCTGTTTCTGAGATCTTGGATCATTTTTGCTATCATTACTTTCTCAGGAATTCTTTCTCGTGTACCTTGCCTATTTCCTCCTCACTTATTTGGCCTTGTGGATTTGTACCTTGCTACTTCATCTGCAATATATTTTTCTGTCATCTTATTTTGTTTAACTTACTGTGTTTATGGTCTCCTTTCTACAGGCCACAGGGTGATAGTTCCTCTTGTTTCTGTTGTCTGCCTTCAGATTGGTGCGATTAGCATGGGGGCTTGTGTAGGCTTCCTGTTGAGAGGGACTGCTGCTTGCACTCTGTGTTATGGGTCTGAATCTTCCTCCTAAAGGGCAGGACGGTACTGTGGTGGGTTTGAGAGTCTATGAGCTTAGTGCCACTTTAGGAAGCTGGCCTATGGATAGACGGGCCTGTATTCCTTTCTTCCTGTTGTTTGGCATGAGGTGTAAAGCACTGAAGCCCACAGGCAGTTGAGTAGGCCTAGATATTGTTGTTGAGATGGATATCTCCACAAAAGTGCATGCCAATTAATATTTCCTGGACTCAGAAGTTCTCTGGTAAGTCCAGCATCCTGGACTCATTAATCTCACCCCAGAGAACTAAGCCCAACCCCTGACCAAGGAACCAACAGCCCGTTAAGCTGCAAAGCATGTCCAGAGAACAAAGGGGAAAACAGAAAATGACAAGGAAAGGAAAGCAAAATGGTGAAACCCAAGATGAAAACAAACAGCAACAACAATTCACACATGCATATTGATTCCGCTTAACAAATCATTTGTTATGAATGAGTTTTGTGACATTATTTTAAGCATATTTGAAATTGTCAGGTGGTTTTCCTTTTGTGGACTGTTGATATAGTCAATCATATTGATTTTTAAAATAGTTTTATTGAGATAATTTATATACCATAAAATACACCCATTTAAAGTATATAATCAATGTGGTTTTTTTAGTATATTAATGGAGTTTGGGATCCACCACTACTCTAGATTTATATGTTTTCCTCACCACAAGGCGTAATCTTGTTCTGTTAGCAGTCATTCCCTGTTGACAACACCTTTCCAACGTTAGCAACTACAAGTATATTTTCTGTTTCTCTGGATTTGATTTAACTATTCTAGACATGAAAATGAAGGAAATCATACATATATGGTGTTTTATGACTGGATTCTTTTCTTTTCGCACAATGAAAAACAAACAAACAAACAATGTCCTTTTCATCACAGGGGAATGCAATGCAAAAGTAGGAAGTCAAGAGATGCCTGGAATAATATGCAAGTTTGTCCTTGGGGTAGAAAATGACGTGGGGCAAAGGCTAACAGAGCTTTGCCAAAAGAACTCACTGGTCATAGTAAACACTCTCTTCCAACAACACAAGAGATGATACTACAAATGGCCATAACCAGATTGTGAGTACAGAAATCAGATTGATTATATTCTAGGCAATCAAAGATAGAGAAACGCTATCCAGTCAGTAAAAACAAAACTGGGACTTGGCTGTGGCTTAGATAATGAAGTCTGAATTGGGCAATAAGCAGTTCATGATCTGAGTCACAGTTAGCTCCTGTTTTTATTTTTGCTGACTGTATAGAGCTTCTCCATCTTTGGCTGCAAAGACTATAATCAGTCTGATTTCAGTGTTGACCATCTGGTGATGTCCATGTGTAGAGTCTTCTCTTGTGTTGTTGGAAGACGGTGTTTGCTCTGACAAGAGCATTTTCTTGGAAAAACTCTATTAGCCTTTGAAGAAAGTAGTGAAAACCACTAGACCATTCAGGTATGACCTAAATCAAATCCCTTATGATAAAGTGCCTGATGAACTATGGAATGAGGTTCATGACATTGTACAGGAGACAGGGATCAAGACCATCCCCATGGAAAAGAAATGCAAAAAATAAAAATGGCTGTCATAAGAGGCCTTATAAATAGCTGTGAAAAGAAGAGAAGTGAAAAGCAAATGAGAAAAGGAAAGATATAAGCATCTGAATGCAGACTTCCAAAGAATAACAAGGTGAGATAAGAAAGCCTTCCTCAGCAATCAATGCAAAGAAATAGAGGAAAACAACAGAATGGGAAAGACTAGAGATCTCTTCAAGAAAATTAGAGATACCAAGGGAACATTTCATGCAAAGATGGGCTCAATAAAGGACAGAAATGGTAGGGACCTAACAGAAGCAGAAGATATTAAGAAAAGGTGGCAAGAATACATAGAAGAACTGTGCAAAAAAAGATCTTCAAGACCAAGATAATCACGATGGTGTGATCATTCACCTACAGCCAGACATCCTGGAATGTGAAGTCAAGTGGGCTTTAGAAAGCATCACTACGAACAAAGCTAGTGGAGGTGATGGAATTCCAGTGGCACTACTTGAAATCCTGGAAGATGATGCTGTGAAAGTGCTGCACTCAATATGCCAGCAAACTTGGAAAACTCAGCAGTGGCCACAGGACTGGAAAAGGTCAGTTTTCATTCCATTCCCAAAGAAAGGCAATGCCAAACAATGCTCAAACTACTGCACAATTGCACTCATCTCACATGCTAGTAAATTAATGCTCAAAATTCTCCAAGCCAGGCTTCAGCAATACATGAACCTTGAACTTCCAGATGTTTAAGTGGGTTTTAGAAAAGGCAGAGGAACCAGAGATCAAATTGCCAACATCTGCTGGATCATGGAAAAAGCAAGAGAGTTCCAGAAAAACATCTATTTCTGCTTTATTGAGTATGCCAAAGCCTTTGACTGTGTGGATCACAATAAACTGTGGAAAATTCTGAAAGATATGGGAATACCAGACCACATCACCTGCCTCTTGAGTAATCTATATGCAGGTCAGGAAGCAACAGTTAGAACTGGACATGGAACAACAGACTGGTTCCAAACTAGGAAAGGAGTACATCAAGTCTGTATATTGTCACCCTGCTTATTTAACTGCTATGCAGAGTACATCATGAGAAACACTGGGCTGGAAGAAGCACAAGCTGGAATGAAGATTGCCAGGAGAAATATCAATAACCTCGGATATGCAGATGACACTACCCTTATGGCAGAAAGTGAAGAGTAACTAAAAAGTCTCTTGATGAAAGTGAAAGAGGAGAGTGAAAAAGTTGGCTTAAAGCTCAACATTCAGAAAACGAAGATAAGGGAATCTTGTCCCATCACTTCATGGGAAATAGATGGAGAAACAGTGAAAATATTCTCAGACTTTATTTTTCTGGCCTCCAAAATCACTGCAGATGGTGATTGCAGCAATAAAATTAAAAGATGCTTACTCCTTGAAAGAAAAGTTATGACCAACCTAGATAGTATATTCAAAAGTAGAGACATTAGTTTGCCAACAAAGGTCTGTATAGTCAAGGCTATGGTTTTTCCAGTGGTCATGTATGGATGTGAGAGTTGGACTGTGAAGAAAGCTGAGCACCGAAGAATTGATGCTTTTGAACTGTGGTGTTGGAGAAGGCTCTTGAAAGTCCCTTGGACTGCAAGGAGATCCAACCAGTCCATTCTAACAGAGATCAATCCTGGTGTTCATTGGAAGGACTGATGCTGGGGCTGAAAGTCCAGTACTTTGGCCACCTCATGGGAAGAGTTGACTCATTGGAAAAGGCTCTGATGTTAGGAGGGATTGGGGGCAGGAAGAGAAGGGGACGACAGAGGATGAGATGGCTGGATGGCATCACCAACTCGATAGACATGAGTTTGAATGAACTCCGGGAGTTGGTGATGCATAGGGATGCCTGGCGTGCTGCAATTCATGGGGTCACAAAGAGTCGGACACGACTGAGTGACTAAACTGAACTGAAATGAACTAGATAATGAACTCCTTTTTGCAAACTTCAATCCTAAATTGAAGTATTTAGGGAAAACCACTAGACCATTCAAGTATGACCTAAATCAAATACAGCAAAACTGACATATAGATTAAAGAGATTAGATCTGATAGAAAGAGTGCCTGAAGAACTATGCACAGAGGTTCATGACATTGTACAGGAGGTGTGATCAAAACCATCCCCAAGAAAAAGAAATGCAAAAGGCAAAATGGTTGTCTGAGGAGGCCTTAAAAATAGCTTAAAAAAAAGAGAAGAGAAATAAAAGTTAAAGGAGAAAAGGAAAGATACACCCATATGAATACAGAGTTCCAAAGAATAACAAGGGGAGATAAGAAAGCCTTCCTCAGTGATCAAAGCAAAGAAATAGAAGAAAGTAGTAGAATGGGAAAGATGAGAGATCTCTTCAAGAAAATTAGAGCTACCCAGGGAACATATCCTGCAAAGAAGGGCACAATAAAGGACAGAAACAGTATGGACATAACAGAAGCAGAAGATATTAAGAAGAAGTGGCAAGAATACACAGAAGAACTCTACAAAACAGATCTTAATGACTCAGATAACCACAATGCTGTGATCACTCACCTAAAGCCAGACATCCTGGAGTCCAAAGTCAAGTGGGCCTTAGAAAATATCCCTATGAACAAAGGTAGTGGAGGTGGTGGAATTCCAGCTGTTCTCTTTCAAATCCTAAAGTACGGTGCTGTGAAAGTGCTGCAATCAATACGTCAGCAAATTGGAAAACTGCAGCAGTGGCCACAGGACTGGAAAATGTCAGTTTTCATCCCAATCCCAAAGAAAGGCAATGCCAAAGAATGTTCAAACTACTGCACAGTTGCACTCATCTTACATGCTAGCAAAGTATTGCTCAAAATTCTCCAAGCTAGGCTTGAACAGTATGTGAACTCAGAACTTCCAGATGTTCAAGCTGAATTTAGAAGAGGCAGAGGAATCAGAGATCCAGTTGCTAATATCTTTTGGATCATAGAAAAAGCAAGAGAATCCCACAAAAACATCTACTGCTGCTTTACTGACTACGCCAAAGCCTTTGACTGTGTGGATCACAACAAACTGTGGAAAATTCTTAAAAGAGATTGGAATATCAGACCACTTCACCTACCTGCTGAGAAATCTCTATGCAGGTAAACAAGGAACAATTAGAACCGGACGTGGGACAATGGACTGTTTTCCATTTGGGAAAGGAATGCATCAAGGCTGTATATTGTCATCCTGCTTATTTAATTTATATGCACTAGATCATGCAAAACTCTGGGCTGGATGAAGCACAGGCTGGAATTAAGATTGTCGGGAGAAATATCAATAACCTCGGATATGCAGATGACACAGGCATTATGGCAGAAAATTAAGAGGAGCTAAAGAGCCTCTTGATGAAAGTGAAAGAAGAGAGGAAAAAGCTAGCTTAAAATCCAACATTCAAAATACCAAGATCATGACATCTGGTCCATTACTTCATGGCAAATAGATGGGAAACAATGGAAATAGTGACAAACTTTATTCTCTTGGGTTCCAAAATCACTGCAGATGGTGACTGCGGCCATGGAATTTAAAGGTGCTTGATCCTTGGAAGGAAACCTATGACAAACCTAGACAGCATGTTAAAAAACAGAGACATTACTTTGCTGACAAAGGTCCATCTAGTCAAAGCTATGGTTTTCCCAGCAGTTATGTATGGATGTGAGAATTGGACAGTAAGGAAAGCTGAGGGCCAAATAATTGATGCTTTTGAACTATGGTGTTGGATAAGCCTCTCAGAGTCCCTTGGACTGCAAGGAGATCAAACCAATCAAACCTAAAGGAAATCATTCCTGAATATTCATTGCAGGGACTGATGCCCAAGCTGAAGTTCCCATACTTTGGCCACCTAATGTGAAGAACTGACTCATTGGAAAAAACCTTGAGGCTAGGAAAATTTGAAGGCAGGAGGAGAAGGAAATGACAGAGCATGAGATGGCTGGATGGCATCACTGATTCAATGGAGATTAGTTTGAGCAGGCTCCTGGTGTTGGTGATGGACAGGGAAGCTTGACATGCTGCCGCCCATGGGGTCACTAAGAGTCAGACATCACTGAGCAACTGAACTGACTGACTGTTTTTAGAGTTCATCCATATTGTAGCATGTATCAGTACTTCATTACTTTTTATTAGCAGATAATATTTCATTGTGTGGATATATTCTATTTGTTTATCCATTCATCAGTGAATTTGGGGATATGAATATTTATATACAGTTTTTGCGTATATATTCATTTATCTTATATGTGGCAATAATTTTGTTGATTCATATGACAAACTTATATTTAAATTTATAAGAAACCACCAAACTGTTTGACAAAACGGGTGTACTAATTCATATTCTCACCAAAAATATATCATGGTTGCACTTTATTGACATCCTTGACAATTATTTTTTTCTGTATTCTAGTAGTCAGATATCCATATTCTACTGGGTATGCAGTGATATCTTGTCATGGTTTTAATTTCCATTTCTCTAATGTTTAATGTTGTTAAGCATCTTCTCATGTGCTTATTAGCCATTTGTACATCTACTTGAGATAATGCCTACTCAAATTCCTTGCTTATTTTTTAATTTATTTGTTTGTCCTGTTGTTGTTGAGGTTACTCTTCAGCTCATTTTTCTATAACAAAACACCATAGTCCAAGTGACTTAAAGCCTGTACTTTATTCCTCAAATATCTGGAGACTGAGATATCTGAGATCAGAGTGTCAGCAAGGTCAAGTTCAGGTGAGGACTCTATTCTTGGCATGCAGATGGTTGTCTTGCTATGTACTCATATTGTGAAGAAAGGGAAGGCCTTGGTTTCATTCTCTTCATTTAAGAGTACTATTTTCATTGTGGGGGCTCCAACAGTATGAATGCATCTAAAGTGAATTACTTTTCAAAGGCCTCACCTTCAAATATCATCACATTGAGGATTAGGATTTCAACATATAAATTTTGAAAGAACACAAACATTGTCTATAGCAGGGTGTAAGATTCTTCTAATATTCTGGATACAAGTTCCTTAGATGTAAGGTTTGCAAGTGTTTTCTCCCATTTGATAAGCTGTCTTTTCATTTTGTTGGTGGCATTGCTTAGGGCACAAAAGTTTTACATTTTAAACCTAATTTATCTACTTTTAATTTTGTCACTTTTTGAGTCATGTCTAAGAAATCATTGCTTATAAAATATCAAAAATATATCCTATGTTTTCTTGTAAGAGTTCTAATTCTATTATTTAGATCTACAATTCATGTTGAGTGAAAATTTAATGTATGGCATAAGGTAAAAGTATAATTTCATTCTTTGCATGTGTATATGGACTCCTCCCAACACGTTTGTTGAAAAGACTATTCTTGTTATTAGGTCTAATAGTTTTTTAATGCATTCATTAGGATTATCTATATAGGGTTTAAATTTTCTTTCCAATCTGGTTGCCTTTAATTTCTCTATTTTGCTTAATGTCCTGGCTAAAACATCCAGTACAATGTTGAAGAGTAGTAGTAAAGAGTTCAACATCCTCTTGTTCTTGATCTTAGAAGCATTTAATTTTTCACTATTAAATATGACCCTAGATGTGGGTGTTTCATAGATGACTTTTATCAGTTTGAGGAAGTTTCTTTCTATTTCTAGTTTATTGAGTATTTTTATCATCACAGAGTACTGGGTTTTGTCACATGCCTTATCTGTGTCTCTTAAAAGATCATGAAGGTTTTTTCCTTTGTTCTATTAATATGTTATTTTACATTAATTTATTTTATCTGTTAATCCAAAATTTAATTCTTTGCATAAATTCCACATGATAATAGTTTGTAATCCTTTTAAAACACTGCTGATTAAGTTTTCTAAATTTTTAAATCTCGCTTTCAAATACATTCTTAAAGGCTATTAATTACTTTTGAAATCTTTATTTTTGTTATCAGAGTAATTTGGTGCTGATAGAATAAGTTGAGGAGTGATTCCTCGTATTTTATGTCTTAGAAAAATTGAGGTATTGGTATTGATTCTATTTAAATGTTGCATGGAATTCACCAGTGAAGCCATTTGAATTTGGAACTTTTCAAGTATCTATTTCATTATCTTTACTGTTAAGATTTTCATTATTTTTTCTATTAATTTTGGTTCCTTATTATATTTTTATTGAAATGTATTTGTTTCATACAACATGTCCAATTTGTTGATATACAGTTTGTCACAGTATTCCTTCATATTTGTTTTTTAGTTCTGTAAGATTTGCTGTGATGTCTCCTCATTTATCTCTGATTTTAGCATAATGTCCTTTTTTTTTGCAAACAGTCTAACTATAAGTTTGTGAGTTTTGTTGATACTGTCAAATAATTGGCTTTTAAACTTACTGATAATTTCTACTGCTTTTCTATTCTCTTTTTAATTTATTTATACTCAGCTCTATTATTTCCTTCTTTGTGCTTACTTTAAGTTTAGTTTCCTTTTCACATTTTATTTTTAAGTAAAATTTAGGTTATTTATTTGAGATATTATTACTTTCTTGCAATGTATACATTGCAGATAAAAAAAAAAAAACTACTGTAAAAACTTTTTTTAAAATTTCCTCAAATACATTTTGGTATATTGTGGCTTTGTTTTCATTCATGTTAAGATGTTTTAGCATTCTCTTTGTGCTTTCTTCTTTAATCCATTGGTTATTTAAATGTGTATTGTTCAATTTCCATATATTTGTGAATCTCTCAAATTTCCTTCTGTTTCTGATTTCTAATTTAAATCCAGTGTGATCAGATAACATAATTTGTGTGATTTCAATCCTTTTGTAATTATCAAGTTTGTTTTATTGCCAACCATGTAGTTACAGCCATATTTTGGTGAAGGGGTTTACATAATTCACTGAAGCTACAAGTCATGCTTTGCAGGGTTACCTAAGATGGATGGGTCATAGTAAAGAGTTCTGACAAGATGTGGTCCACTGGAGGAGAAAGTAGCAACGCACTCCAGTATTTTTGCCTGGAAAAACTCATGGGTAGTATGAAAAAGTTAGTTAGTTGCACAGTTGTGTCTGACTCTGTGGTCCCATGGACTGTAACCTTCCTGGCTCCTCTTTCCGTGGAATTCTCCAAACACGAGTACTGGAGTGGTTTGTCATTTCCTTCTCTAGTGGGACTTCCCAAATTAGGGATTGAATGGGGTCTCCGGCATTGCAGACAGATTCTTTACCAACTGAGCCACTAGAGAAGCCCTGATACTGCTAAGTCACTTCAGTCGTGTCTGACTCTGTGTGACCCCATAGACGGCAGCCCACCAGGCTCCGCCATCCCTGGGATTCTCCAGGCAAGAACACTGGAGTGGGTTGCCATTTCCTTCTCCAATGAATGAAAGTGAAAAGTGAAAGTGAAGTTGCTCAGTTGAGTTGGACCCTTAACGACCCCATGGACTGCAGCCCACCAAGCTCCTGCATCCATGGGATTTTCCAGGCAGGAGTACTGGAGTGGGGTGCCATTGCCTTTTCCGAAAGAAGCCCTATGAAAAGGTAAAAGATATTATATTAGAAGATGAACCACCCATGTCAGAAGGTGTCCACTATGCTACTTAGGGAAGAGTGGTGAGGAATTACTACTAGCTCTAGAAAGAATGAAGCAGTTGGGCCAAAGCAGAAATGATGCTCAGCTGCAGATGTGTATGGTGGTGAAAGTAAAGTCTGATGCTATAAAGAACAATATTACATAGGAACCTGGATGTTACATTCGTGAGTCAAAGTAAATTGGATGTGGCCAAGCAGGAGATGGCAAGAGTGAACATCAACATCTTAGGAATCAGTAAACTAAAATGAATAGGGACATGAGAACTTAATTCAGATGACCTACTGCTGCAGTAAAGAATCCCTTAGAAGAAATGGAGTAGTCCTTGTAGTCAGCAAGAGTAAAAGTTTCAGCACTTGGGTGCAGTCTCAAAAATGACAGAATGATCTCAGTTCATTTCCAAGGAAAGCCATTCAATATCACAGTAATCCAAGTCTATACCTCAACCACTGATGCCCAAGAAGCTAAAGTTGACCAGTTCTATGAAGATCTAAAAAAAAACCTTCTAGAACTAACAGGAAAAAAAGTCCTATTCATCACAGGGTATTGAAGTGCAAAAAATAAGAAGTCAAGAGACACCTTGAGTAACAGATCAGTTTGGCCTTGGAGTACAAAATGAAGCAAGGCAAAGGATAATAGAGTTCTGTCAAGAGAACACACTGATCACAGTTAACACTCTCTTCTAGCAACACAAGAGAAAACTCTTTATGGACATCACCAGATGGTCTACTGAAATCAGCCTAATTATATTCTTTGTGGCCAAAGCTAGAGCAGCTCTATACAGTCAGTATAAACAAGACCTGGAGCTGACTGTGGCTCAGATCATCAGCTCCTTATTGCAAAATTCATACTTAAATTGGAGAAAATAGGGAAAATCACTAGGCCATTCAGGTATGACCTAAATAAAATCCCTTATGATTATATAGTGTAGGTGACAAACATATTCAAAGGAGTAGATCTGGTAGACATGAGTGTCTGAAGAACTATGAATGGAGATTCATAAAATTGTACAGGAGACAGTGACCAAATCATCCCAAAGAAAAACAACTCCAAGAAGCCAAAGTAATTGTCTGGAAAGGCTTTACAAATAGCCGAGGAAAGAAGAGAAAGGAAAAACAAGGAAGAAAGGGAAAACTATATCCAACTGAATGCAGAATTCCAAAGAATAGCAAGGAGAGACAAAAAGACCTTCTTGAATGAACAGTGCAAAGAAATAGAGGAAAACAACAGAATGGGATAAACTAGAAATCTCTCCAAAAAAATCGGAGATATCAAAGGAACATTTCATGCAAGGATGAGCAAGATAAAAGACAGAAAAGGTAAGGACCTAACAGAAGCAGAAGAGATTAAGAAGAGGTGCCAAGTATATACAGAAGAACTATTTGAAAAAGTCTTAATGACCTGGATAACCATGATGGTGTGATCAGTCATTAATCTAGAGCTGGACATCCCAGATTGTGAGCTCAAGTGGACCTTAGAAAGCATTACTACAAACAAAGCTAGTGGAAGTGATGGAATTGCTGCTTGAGCTATTCGAAATCTTAAAATTGATGCTGCTAAAGTGCTATACTCAATATGTCAGCAAATTTGGAAAACTCAGCAACAACCATAGGATTGGAAAAGGTGAGTTTTCGCTCCAGTGCCAAAGAAGGGCAATGCCCAAGAATGTTCAATGTTACCATACACTTGCAGACATTTCTCACGCTAGGGAGTTCATGCTCAAAATCCTTCAACCTAGGTTTTAGCAGTATGTGAACTGAAAAATCCCAGATGTACAAGCTGGGTTTTGGAGAGGCAGAGAAAGCAGAGATCAAATTGCCAACATATGTTGGATCATAGAGAAAGAACGAAATTCCAGAAAAAAACATCTACTTATTCTCCATTTACTATGCTAAAGCCTTTGACTGTGTGGATCCCAACAAACTGTGGAAAATTCTTAGAGATGGGAGTGCAAGATCACCTCACCTGTCTCCTGAGAAACCTGTATGAATGTCAAGAAGCAACATGGACATTAACTGGGGATGAACAATGGACTGCTTCCAATTTGGGAAAGTAGTACATCAAGGCTGTATATTGTCACCCTGCATATTTAACTTACACACAGAGCATAGCATATGAAATGCAAGGCTGGATAAATCACAAGCTGGAATCAGTATTGCTGGAAGAAATATCAACAGCCTCAGATATGCAGATGATACCGTTTTAATGGCAGAAAGTGAAGAACTATGAGACTGTTGATGAGAGTGAAAGAGGAGAGTGAAAAACCTGCCTCGAAACTCAACGTTAAAAAAAAAATATGATCATAGCATCCGATTCCACCACTTCATGACAAATACAGGGCAAAAAAAATAGAAACAGTGACAGATTTTACTTGGGGGGAAGGCTCCAAAATCACTGCAGACAGTGACTGCAGCCATGGACTGAAGAAACACTTGCTCCTGAGAAAGAAACCTATGTATTACAAGCCTAGAGAGTGTATTAAAAAGCAGAGATGTCACTTTGTTGACTCAGGTCCATATAGTCAAAGATATGTTTTCCAGTAGTCATGTATAGATGTGAGAGCTGAACCACAAAGAAGGCTGAGTACTGAAGAAATGGTGCTGGAGAAGACCTTTGCGAGTAACTAGGCCTGGAAGGAGATCATACCAGTCAATTCTAAAGGAAATTAACCCCGATTATTCATTGGAAGGACTGATGCTGAAGCTGGAGCTTCAATACTTTGGCCACCTGATGTGCAGTGCCAACTCACTGGAAAAGATCATGATGCTGAGAAAGAATCATCACAAAAGGAAACAGGGGTGGCAGAGGATGAGATGGTTAGATAGCATCATCAACCTAATGGACATTAATTTGAGCAAATTCCAGGATATAGTGGAGGACAAAGGAGCCTGGTATGCCTCAATCTGTGGAGAAGGAAATAGCAACCCACTCCAGTACTCTTGCCTGGAAAATCCCATGGATGGAGGAGCTTGATAGGCTACAGTCCATGGGGTCAGGGTCACAAAGAGTCGGACATGACTTAGTGACTTCACTTTCACTTTCATGGGTTTCAAAGAGTCAGACACAACTTAGCAACTGAATAGCAACAACATTGTGGTCTATCTTGGGGAATGTTTCATATCTACTCAGAAGGAATGTATATTCTGCTTTCATTAGTTATAAGTACTATAGATGTTAGAGCTGGTTTGTTTATAGCATTGTTAAATCTGTATTCTTATTCATCATCTTTCTGGGTTTCTAAGTATTATTCAAAGTTGATTCTTAGATTCTCCAGCTAGTATTATAATTTTAGTTTGTTCCTTTAATTGTTCCAGTTTTAGTTTTACCTATTTGAGAACTCCAAATTGAAGGAGTTTATTTGTTGTTTTATTTGTTAAGTCATGTCCAACTCTTTGCTACCCCATGAACTATATAGCCTGCCAGGCTCCTCTGTACATAGGATTTCCCAGGCAAAAACACTGGAGTAGGTTTCCATTTCCTTCTCCAGGAGATCTTCCTGACCCAGGGATCGAACTCGGGTCTCCTGCATTGGCAGGCAGGTTCTTTACTACTGAGCCAAGAGAAGCCCACTTGTTTGTTTACTCTCCCTAAAACTAGGTTCATTATAGACTTACAGAAGTCTTTCAAGTCCTAAAGTTCTTGTCATATGTAATAATAACATACCAAGAAAGCTCAGAACACTTGAATTGAGGCACTAAGTCACCCATCTGCACCAGTAGTAAAGATCAGTGTCTGGAGTCTTTTCTCTTTTGCCTCTTTATTGAGAATACTGGGAAAATTGATCAGGAAAAAAAAAAAAAAGAGAGAGAGAGAGACAGGCAAGATACTGCTACAAGTAAAATAATTTCTACACCCACTAAATTGTTTTAAATGAGCTTTAATGATGATAGAAAAACTAGAAGTCAAAAGCCCCATTTTTTTCTTTAAAGAGCAGATAGTATCTTGAAATTTGAGTTTAGGAATAAAACCGCAACAAATATCTGGGAGTCAAGTCATAAGAAATCACTTCATGCTTAACTACTTCAATGTGTGAATGAGAAAGTCACTCAGTCATGTCTGACTCTTTGCAACCCCATGGAATTCTCCAGGCCAGAATACTGGACTGGGTAGCCTTTCCTTTCTCCAGGGGATATTCTCAATCCAGGGATCAAACCCAGGTCTCCCAAATTGCAGGCGGATTCTTTACCAGCTGAGCCACAAGGAAGCCCAAGAATACTGGAGTGGGTAGCCTATACCTTACCCAGGGGATCTTCTTGACCCAGGAATTGAACTGGGGTCTCCTGCGTTGTGGGCAGATTCTTTACCAACTGAACTATTTCACATCACAATGCTATTGATGCTACATGGTTGAAATCACCCATCCTAATAATATACAAGCTTATTTACTGGAGGCAAGTGTTTATAATCATTTATTTTTTCTTAACAACTTGATCCACTTATCTTTATAAAATGTTCTTCTTTATCTTTGGTAATATTCTTGGTTGAAACTTTATTTTGGATAAGATAACTGTAGCTGATCCAGCTCTATTATGTTTGTTGTTTGCATTGGATATTTTTCCATCCTTTAACTTTCAAATTATTTGCATCTTTTAATCTAATATGTATTTCCTATAGTCAGGATATGGTTGAAATTTGTTTTTGTCCTATCTTTCTTTTTACTGGATTTTTATTTTATTTTTAATGAATGATAATTGCATTACAATATTGTGTTGGTTTCTGCAATGCATCATTGATTGGATTTTTAATCCACTAATATTCAGTGCTATTTGAATATGTTGAATGTTATTAGATATTTAGATTTGCATCTACCATTATGCTTTCCGTTTTCTAAAGATTTTTCCTTGTTGGTCCTCTGTTCTTTCTTATTTTCTTTCTTTTACATTAAATGGATATTTTCCAGTATATTATTCTAAGTCCTTAATAATTTTTAACACTATATACTTGAGCTAAATTTCAGTGGTTGTTCTAGGAGTTACAATATACATCATAATTTATCAAAACTTATGTCAGATTTATACTAACCTAATACCAGTGACATATAGAAACTTTACTTCTATACAGGTTTCCTCCTTCTTCCTCATTTTCTGTTATTAGTCGTATACATAATATTCTAAAAAAAATTCTGACTGCTTCCATTTCCTAAAATAAAGCTTACTTAATCATGGTGTACTTTTTAATATATTTCTATTATTCCTCACACTTTTATATCCAGCACCTTACACATAACAAAGTACTTGGCGTATAGAAAGTACTAAACAATATATTCTAATAAGTGAATTAGAATATACTGAATATTAGTGACCAAAATGATCCCCAAGAAAAAGAAATACAACAAGGTAAAATGGTTGTCTGATGAGGTCTTACAAATAGCTGAGAATAGAAGACACATGAAAGGCAAAGGAGAAAAGGAAAGATATATCCATCTGAATGCAGAGTTCCAAAGAAGAGCAAAGAGATATAAGAAACCCTTCTTAAGTGAACTAGGCAAAGAAATAGAGGAAAACAATAGAATGAGAAAGATTAGATTTCTCTTTAAGAGAATTGGAGATACCAAGGGAACATTTCATGCAAAAATGGGCACAATAAAAGACAGAAATGGTAAGGATCTAACAAAGGAAAGAGCTTAAGAAGAGGTGGCAAGAAGACACAGAAGAACTATACAAAAAAGGTCTTAATGACCCAGGTAACGATGATGGTATGATCACTCACCTACAGCCAGACATTCTGGAGTGTGAAGTCAGGTGGACCTTAAGAAGCATTACTACAAAGAAAGCCAGTGGAGGTGATGGAATTCCAGCAGAGCTATTTCAAATCCTGAAAGATGATGTTGTGATGATGTTTGCTGTGCTCAATATGTTAGCAAATTCAGAAAACTCAGCAGTGAACACAAGACTGGAAAAGTCAGGTTTCATTCTAATCCCAAAGCCGGCAATGCTAAAGAATGCTCAAATTCTTCATAGTTGAACTCATTTCACATGCTAGCAAGATAATGCTCAAAATCTTCCAAGCTATGCTTCAACAGTACATGAACTGAGAACTTCCAGATCTATAAACTGGATTTAGAAAAGGCAGAGTATCCAGATACCAAATTGTGAAAATCTATCATGGCAGATGCTGATAGAAGCCATGAAATTAAAAGGCGCTTATTCCTTGGAAGGAAAGTTATGACCAACCTAGATTGCATATTCAAAAGCAGAGATATTACTTTGCCAACAAAGGTCCGTCTAGTTAAGGCTATGGTTTTTCCAGTAGTCATGTATGGATGTGAGAGTTGGATTGTGAAGAAAGCTGAGCACTGAAGAAATGATGCTTTTGAACTATGGTGTTGGAGAAGACTGTTGAGAGTCCCTTGGACTGCAAGGAGATCCAACCAGTCCATTCTAAAGGAGATCAGCCCTGGGTGTTCTTTGGAAGCAATGATGCTAAAGCTGAAACTCCAGTACTTTGGCCACCTCATGCCAAGAATTGACTCATTGGAAAAGACTCTGATGTTGGGAGGGATTGGGGGCAGGAGGAGAAGGGGTTGACAGAGGATGAGATGGATGGATGGCATCACTGACTCAATGGACGTGAGTTTGAGTGAACTCTGGGAGTTGGTGATGGACAGGGAGGCCTGGCATGCCGCAATTCATGGGGTCACAAATAGTCGGACACGACTGAGTGACTGAACTGAACTGAACTGAATTTCATCATAGTAAAAGCAAGGTAATTCCAGAAAAACATAAACTTATGTTTCATTGACTATGCTAAAGATTTTGAGTGTGTAGATCACAATAAACTGTGGAGAATTCTTTAAGAGATGGGAATACCAGACCACTTTACCTGTCTCCTGAGAAACCTCTATGCAGTTCAAGAAGCAACAGTTAGACATGGAAGAACAGACTGGTTCCAAATTGGGAAAGGAGTATGTCAAGTCTGTATATTATCACCCTGCTTTTTAAACTTCTTTTTTTTTTTTTTTTTTTTTAGCTATAAATAATACTGTTTTATTTTTATTTTTTATTTTTTTTAAACTTTACATAATTGTATTAGTTTTGCCAAATATCAAAATGAATCCGCCACAGGTATACATGTGTTCCCCATCTCGAACCCTCCTCCCTCCTCCCTCCCCATACCATCCCTCTGGGCCGTCCCAGTGTACCAGCCCCAAGCATCCAGCATCATGCATCGAACCTGGACTGGCAACTCGTTTCCTACATGATATTTTACATGTTTCATTGCCATTCTCCCCAATCTTCCCACCCTCTCCCTCTCCCACAGAGTCCATAAGACTGTTCTATACATCAGTGTCTCTTTTGCTGTCTCGTACACCGGGTTATTGTTACCATCTTTCTAAATTCCATATATATGCGTTAGTATACTGTATTTATGTTTTTCCTTCTGGCTTACTTCACTCTGTATAATAGGCTCCAGTTTCATCCACCTCATTAGAACTGATTCAAATGTATTCTTTTTAATGGCTGAGTAATACTCCATTGTGTATATGTACCACAGCTTTCTTATCCATTCATCTGCTGATGGACATCTAGGTTGCTTCCATGTCTTGGCTATTATAAACAGTGCTGCGATGAACATTGGGGTACACGTGTCTCTTTGCCTTCTGGTTTTCTCAGTGTGTATGCCCAGCAGTGGGGTTGCTGGATCATAAGGCAGTTCTATTTCCAGTTTTTTAAGGAATCTCCACACTGTTCTCCATAGTGGCTGTACTAGTTTGCATTCCCACCAACAGTGTAAGAGGGTTCCCTTTTCTCCACACCCTCTCCAGCACTTATTATTTGTAGACTTTTGGATCGCAGCCATTCTGACTGGTGTGAAATGGTACCTCATAGTGGTTTTGATTTGCATTTCTCTGATAATGAGTGATGTTGAGCATCTTTTCATGTGTTTGTTAGCCATCTGTATGTCTTCTTTGGAGAAATGTCTATTTAGTTCTTTGGCCCATTTTTTGATTGGGTCGTTTATTTTTCTGGAGTTGAGCTGTAGGAGTTGCTTGTATATTTTTGAGATTAGTTGTTTGTCGGTTGCTTCATTTGCTATTATTTTCTCCCATTCTGAAGGCTGTCTTTTCACCTTGCTAATAGTTTCCTTTGATGTGCAGAAGCTTTTAAGGTTAATTAGGAATCAAAGAGGACACTAATAGATGGAGAAATATACCATGTTCATGGATTGGAAGAATCAATATAGTGAAAATGAGTATACTACCCAAAGCAATTTATAGATTCAACGCAATCCCTATCAAGCTACCAACAGTATTCTTCACAGAGCTAGAACAAATAATTTCACAATTTGTATGGAAATACAAAAAACCTCGAATAGCCAAAGCGATCTTGAGAAAGAAGAATGGAACTGGAGGAATCAACCTACCTGACTTCAGGCTCTACTACAAAGCCACAGTTATCAAGACAGTATGGTACTGGCACAAAGACAGAAATATTGATCAATGGAATAAAATAGAAAGCCCAGAGATAAATCCACGCACATATGGACACCTTATCTTCGACAAAGGAGGCAAGAATATACAATGGATTAAAGACAATCTCTTTAACAAGTGGTGCTGGGAAATCTGGTCAACCACTTGTAAAAGAATGAAACTGGACCACCTTCTAACACCATACACAACAATAAACTCAAAATGGATTAAAGATCTAAACGTAAGACCAGAAACTATAAAACTCCTAGAGGAGAACATAGGCAAAACACTCTCCGACATACATCACAGCAGGATCCTCTATGACCCACCTCCCAGAATATTGGAAATAAAAGCAAAAATAAACAAATGGGACCTAATTAACCTTAAAAGCTTCTGCTTTTTAAACTTCTATGCAGAGTATATCATGTGAAATTCCAGACTAGATGAAGCACAAGCTGGAATCAAGATTACTGGGAGAAATATTAATAAGCACAGATATGCAGATGATCACATCCTAATGACAGAAAGTGAAGAGGAACTAAAGAGCCTCTTGATGAAAGTGAAAAAGGAGAGTGAAAAATCTGACTTAAAACTCAACATTCGAAAAGGGAAGAGAAGGAGGCGACAGAGGATGAGATTGTTGGATGGCATCCTTAACTCAATGGACATGAATTTGAGCAAACTCCAGGAGATAGTAATGGACAGGGGTGACTGGTGTGCTGCTGTCCATGGCATCACAAAGAGTTGGACATGACTGAGCAACTGAACAACAACAACAACAAAAGCTGGAATGCCTCAGGCCAAACAAACAGCAAGACAAGAACATAGCCCCATTCATTAGCAAACAGGCTACATAAAGTCACACTTAGCTCACAGATACCACAAAACACACTCTTGACACAACCGTGCCCTATAGCATGAGAAGGCCCAGTTTCACCCACCAAAAGGCAGGTATCAATCCCTCCCACCAGAAGGCCTGAACAAGTCCCTGTACCAATCATATCCACTACAGGGCAGACACCAGAATCGAGAGATAATAAGATTCTGCAGCCTGTGAAAAATAGACCACAAATACAGAAAGACAAATTTAGATGATGCAGAAATATATTGCAAATGAAGGAATAAGATAAAAATCCACAAAAATAGCTAAATAGATACAGGCAATTTACTTAAAATCAACTCAAAATAATGATAGTAAAGGTGATCAAAAATCTCAGAAAAATGGAGGCTAAGATTGAGAGACACAAGAAATAATTTAAAAGGAGCTATAAAGTGTAAACAGCAAACACAGATGAATGATAAAATAATTGAAATGAAAAATACACCAGAAGAAATGAATAACAATAATTGAAGCAGAGAAAGGTATAAGTGAGTTAGAAAACAGAGTGGTGGAAAATACTGTCACAGAAAAGAATACAGAAAAAAAAAAAAAACATTGAAACAAAATGAAGAAAATCTCAAGGAATATATCTGGTTCAACATTAAATAAATGAACATTCACATTATAGATGTCACAGAAGGAGAAAAGAAAGAGAAAGGGCCTGAGAAAATATTTGAGCATATTATAACAGAAAACTATCCTTACATAAGAAGAAAATGTACAAGTCCAAGAAGCACAGAGAATCATATACAGTATGAACTCAAGGAGGAACATGCTGAGACACATATTAATCAAACCGACAAAAATTAAAGACAAATAAAAATTATGAAAAGCTACCAGGGAAAAGCAACAAATAACATACAAGGAAATCTCAACATGATTCTCAGCTGATTTTTCAGCAGAAACTGCTTGCCAGAATGGAGTGGCATGATATACTGAAAGTAATAAAAGAGGAAAACCTACAACCAAGCATATTCTATGCAACAAGATTCTCATTCAGATTTGATGGGGAAGTCAAAAAGCAAAAGCTAAGAGAATTTTGTCTTACCAAATCAACTTCCCAACAAATGATAAAGGAATAGGCAAGAAAGAGACCAGCAAATTAAAACAACCTTTTACACAAAGAGACTGCTATGTCATAACCTTATGGGAACAGCAAACCAAAAAAAAAAACTACAATAGATAGACATGAAAAAATAAAGGCAACACAAACACAGCACCAAAGATAACTGTCAAATCACAAGAGAAGAAGAAGAAAAGAAGGGAAGGAAAAAAACATAAAAAACAAAGTCAAAACAATTAATAAAATGTCAACAAAAACATAAATATTGGTAATTACCTTAAATGTAAATGGATTAAATGCTCCAATCAAAAGACATAGACTAGCTGAATGGATACAAAAAGCAAGATCTCGTATGTAAGCTGTCTACAAGAGATGCATTTCAGATGTAAGTACACATATAGACTGAAAGTGAAAAGATGGAAAAAGGCATTTTATGCAAATGTGAATCAAAAGAAAGCTAGGATAATGATACACATATCAAATAAAATAGACTTTTAGATAAATATTGTTACAAGAGGCAAGGAAGGACACTATATAATTATCAAGGAATCAATCCAAGAAAAATATGTAGCAATTGTAAATATATATGCACCAAACATAGGACCACCTCAATATATAAGGAAAATGCTAACAGATATTAAAGGGGAAATCAATAGTAACACAACAACATTAGAGGTTTTTAACACCCCACTTACACAAATGAATAGATCATCCACACAGAAAACTAATAAGGAAACGCAAGTCTTAAATGATGTATTAATCCAGATAAATCTAATTGATATATATAGGACGTTCCATTCAAAAGCTGCAGAATACACTTTTCTCTCCAGTGCACATGGAATATTCTCCAGGATACATCTTGGGTCACAAATCAAGACTGGGTAAATTTAAGAACATTGAAATCATGCTAAGCATTTTAACAAATTGAAGACTAAAAACCATATGATAATCTCAATAGATGCAGAAAAAGCTTTTAACAAAATTCAACACCCATTTATGATAAAAAATATCTCTAGATAGTGGACTTAGAGAGACCAAACCTCAACCTAGTAAAGACCATGTATGAAAAACTCACAGCAAACTTCCTTCTCAACAATGAAAACCTGAAAGCATTTCCTCAAAGGTCAGAAATAAGACAAAGATATTTACTTTGCCACTTTAATTCAACAAAAATATGGAAGTCCTAGCCACAGCAATCAGAGAAGAAAAATAAAAGAAACCCAAATTGGAAAAGAAGAAAATGGACCAAAGAACTAAGCAAACATTTCTCCAAAGAAGCCATACAGATGGCTAACAAACACATGAAAAGATGCTCTACATCACTCATTATCAGAGAAATGAAATCAAAACCCCAATGAGGTACCATCTCATGCCAGTCAGAATGGCTGCTACCAAAAAGTCTGCAAACAATAAATGCTGGAGAGAGTGTAGAGAAAAGGGAACCCTCTTACGCTGTTGGTTGGAATGCAAACTAGTACAGCCACTATGGAGAACAGTGTGGAGATTGCTTAAAAAAAAAAAAAAAAAAAAGGAAATAGAAATGCCATAAAACCCAGCAAAGGTCAGAAAGAGAAATTAAGGAAACCGTAGTGTTTACCATCTGGAGAAGGCAATGGCACCCCACTCCAGTACTCTTGCCTGGAAAATCCCATGGATGGAGGAGCCTGGTAGGCTGCAGTCCATGGGGTTGCTAGAGTCAGACATGACTGAGCAACTTCACTTTCCCTTTTCACTTCCATGCATTGGAGAGGGAAATGGCAACCCACTCCAGTGTTCTTGCCTGAAGAATCCCAGGGACGGGGAAGCCTGGTGGGCTGCCATCTATGGGGTCGCACAGAGTCGGACATGACTGAAGTGACTTAGTAGCAGCAGCAGTGTTTACCATTGCATCAGAAAAAATAAAACACCTAAGAATGAACCTACTTAAGGAGGTAAAAGACATATACTCAGAAAAATATAAGATACTGATGAAAGATGACACAAACTGATGGAGAGATATACAATGTTCTTGGATTAGGTAAGTCAATAGTATAAAAATGAGTATACTACACAAAGCAATCTACAGATACAATAGAATACCTAACAAATTGCCAATGACATTTTTCACAGAATTAGAACCAAAAATTGGCAATTCTTATGGAAAAACCTACAAACCAAGAACAAAATAGCCAAAGTAATCTTAAGAAAACAAATGATCTGGAGGAAGCAAGCTCCATGACTTCATACTATACTACCAAGCTACAGTAGTCAAAACAGTATGGTACTAGAACCAAAAGATGAAGAGAAACATAGATCAAGGGAACAGGATAGAAATTACAGAGATAAACTTATACATCTATGGTCAACAAATCTATGTAAAGGAAGGCAAGAATATAAAAGGGGAAAAAAAACCAGTCTGTTTAACAAACAATAATAGGGAAACTGAACAGCTACATGTAAAAGAATAGAACACTCCCAAAAACCATAAACAAATATAAATTAAAGTAGATTAAAGACTTAAATGTAAGGCCAGATACAATAAAACTCTTAAAGGAAAACATAGGCCAAACACTTTCTGACATAAATCTCTGCAAGACATTATTGGACCCACTTCTTAATTAAAATAAAAACAAAACAAAGGGACCTAATTAAACTTAAAAGTGTTTGCACAGCAAAGGAAACAATACACAAAACAAAACACAGCCCACAGAATGTGAGAAAATATTTCCAACTGAAATGACTGACAAGGTTTTAATCTCCTAAGTACACAAATAGCTTGTGTTGCTCAATAACAACACAAAACAACCACCTAATAAAAAATAGGCAGTAGTTCTAAATATGCATTTCTCTAAAGAATGCATACAGATTGCCCAAAAGAGCATGAATAGATGCTCAACACCACTAACTATTAGAGAAATACAAACAAAAACTACAATAAGATATCACTTCACACCAATCAGAATAGCCATCATCAAAAAGTCTACAAACAATAAATGTTGAAGACTATATGGAGAAAAGGAAACTCTTCTACACTCTTGTGGAGAATGTAAGTTTGTGTAGCTATGGAGAACAGTATGGCAGTTCCTTAAAAAACTGAAATTAAAATTAACATATGACCTAGAAATTCTACTCCTCAGCATATATCTGGAGAAAGCCATAATTCAAAAAGATATGTGCACCCCAAAGTTCATTGAAGCACTATATATAATATCCAGGGCATGGAAGCCACCTAAAAGTCCATCAACAGATGAATGGGTAAATATTTGGTACATACATACAATGGATATTGCTCACCTGTAAAAAAATAACAGAATAATGCCATTTTCAGGAACATAGATGCACCTAGACATTGTCATATTGAGTGAAGTAAGTCAAACAGAGAAAAGCAAATGTTGGATGATATTGCTTGTATGTGGAATCTAAAAAATGTTGCAATTTGACTTATTTACAAAACAGAATTAGAGTCACAGTATGTAGAAAACAATCTATGGTTAGCAGGGGGAAGAGATGAGGGATAAATTTGGATTGGTATTGACATATTCACACTTCTAATTATAAAAGGGCCTACTGAACCACACAGGAAATTCTACTCAATACTGTGTAATCAGTATGGGAATAAAAACTTTATAAAAAAGAATAAATATTTGTATATGTATAACCAATTCTCTTTATAGTATAGCAAAAAGGAACACAAAATTGTAAGTCAAGTATACTCCAGTAAATGTTTTTTGTTAAAAAAAAATAAAACTCAACTATTAAACCAGGGGGATTTGAACACTAATGCATATATATGGAATTTAGAAAGATGGTATCGATAACCCTGTATGTGAGACATCAAAAGAGACACAGATGTATAGAACAGTCTTTTGGACTCTGTGGGAGAGAGAGGGGGGGATGATTTAGGAGAATGGCATTAAAACATGTATAATATCATATAAGAAACGAATCGCCAGTCCAGGTTCGATGCAGGATACAGGAAGCTTGGGGCTGGTACACTGGGATGACCCAGAGGGATGGTATGGGGAGGGAGGTGGGTGGGGGGTTCAGGATTTGGAACACGTGTACACCCATGGTGGATTCATGTTGATGTATGGCAAAACCAATACAATATTGTAAAGTTAAAAAAAATGTAGTAAATTTTGTTAAAAAAGAGTTGTTCAAGAGTGAAATATTTCATGAGTAAAATATTATGCTTCTTTCATTATGCATAATAACAACTTTGACAATATGGAATTATTGACTCAAAAGATTTTCCTCAAAACTATATAGACACTGTTCTATTATTTCCTGACATTTAATATTGCATGCAATTATAAGACTATTTTGATTTTTATTCTTTCATAGATGACTTTTGATGCTGTCTAGGCACATGCAGAATTTATTGTTTATTTATCCAATTCAAAAGTGTCACAAGAATTTATTTATGAGTATTTTAATTTTTATTATGCTTTAAAAAAGAGACTTTCAATATTTAAGCTTATCTGTTTCTTCACTTTACCAAAATGTCATCAAATGAACAGAGAAAGTATAACCGCAAATATAAGAACAGGAGAGGAGATCACAGCAGGGGAAAGCTAACAACAAATTTTAAAAAGTTGAAAACTTTGATAAATATAAATTTTCAAAAATGCAGATCAGAAAGTCATCAAAGCTTCCAGAAAAAAGGTCAAGGAAATAATCTGAGTTAAGAAATAAATGTTATTAACAGCAATACTGGAAGCTAGAAGACAATAGAATATTTTGAGGAAATGCTATTTCTATTCCATCATTCTATACCCAGGCAAACTGTTAATCAAATGTGAGAATAGTATAAATGCGTTTTTTTTTTTTTTTTAACATAAGCTCAAAAATTATCTAACGTGCATTTTTTTCTTTCAACGGTATAATATCATCTATGTAAACCTAAGGAAGATCTAACAAAGAGGAAAAGAGTAAGAAATTGGACAGAGGGAAGTTGGAATCAAATGAAGAAAAAAGAGAAAGTCAATTCCCAGCATAGCAGCTTTAAGAAAAAAGGTAGTTGTGCATGGGTTTGGAGAGCAAGTAAATCCAGGTGGTAGGTAGCAGTAATAAGGGTTGTCCCAAAAGGATCTCTCTTTCTCTTAAAAATATGGCAACCAATATAGTGCCTGATTGCATCAAAAGAGTTTTAATGTCACTGGTAGATTAGGGGTGATTATTGATATGTACATATAAAAGTAAACAAACAAAAATATGAAACTGACAACCTTAGTGTCTGAGAACAACCTCTTAGTCACAAACTGGAATCTGAGTGAGCTTCTTGCGTTTCTGGAATCAACCAGTACTCCCTCTGAGCTCCAGTTCTTTTCCCTCCATTTTAAACTGTTATTATACAGAGTGAAGTAAGCCAGAAGGAAAAACACCAATACAGTATACTAACGCATATATATGGAATTTAGAAAGATGGTAACGATAACCCTGTATACGAGACAGCAAAAGAGATACTGATGTATAGAACAGTCTTATGGACTCTGTGGGAGAGGGAGAGGGTGGGAAGATTTGGGAGAATGGCATTGAAACATGTGAAACATCATGTATGAAACGAGATGCCAGTCCAGGTTCAATGCACGATGCTGGATGCTTGGGGCTGGTGCACTGGGACGACGCAGAGGGATGGTGTGGGGAGGGAGGAGGGAGGAGGGTTCAGGATGGGGAACACATGTATACTAATTAAATAATTTTCTATTAAAGAAAAAAAAAAACTGTTATTACCAGATGTCTTCAGGCAAAAATAATACCACATACTCCATAATAATGATGCCTGAGGGGATGATTCATTCAATTTATTATAGAATATAATTAAGATACAGAACATACCTATTTATTAACTACTGCATTAAAATCCCTAGGTTCTCAAACAAGGTATGATCCAGGCTTAGAAGCCTTGCATTATTTTTCCATACCAGTAATAGACTCCATCATTGATCTGAATTACTTTATTAAAAAAAAAACACAAAAAACTGTTTGCAGTGGTAAAATGAAGATATTTGACAAGATAAATATCTGTCCTTCTAGATTCATAGTATGTTTCTCCATTAATTTTTCTACTTTGTATTCTTCAGTTTTTTTTTTTTTTTTTGCTTCATAAAGATTTTATATATTTCATTCTGCATAAATATTATTTTCTGATTTGTTATAGATGGACACTGACATATATGACTTTGACTTATTGGTAATTACTGGCACAGAGTTGTGCAATCACTATCTAATTTTAGCACATTTTGTCACCCTGAAAGGAAGCCTAATATCCATTAGGATTCTTTTCCCATTCCCTACTCCAGACCTAAGCAAAATCTATTCTACTAGCTGTCTCTAACTGTTTGCCTGTTCCAGACATTTCATATAAATTGAATCAAAATATATGTGATATTTTGTGACAGCCTTATTTCGAGGTTCATTTATGTTATTTTACATATAAGTACACTCCATTATCTGCTGAATCCCATTTTGCTGCTTGTATATACCACATATTTTATGCATGCATCATTTGACAAATATTTGGATTCCTTTTACTTTTTGAATATTATTAGTAATGCTGCTTTGAAAATGTGTGCACAAGTTCTTGTATGGATGTATGTTTTCAGTTCTCTCAGGCTATAACTAAGAATAAAGTTGTTGGGCCATGTGGCACTGTAGACCTAACATTTTGATGATTTGCCAAACTGTTTTCCAATGTTGCTGTAAAGTTTTAAATGTCCATTAGGGAAGTATGACGGTTGCAACTTTTCCATATCCTTGTCAACTCTTGTTGTTACTGATGTCTTTTTTGTTATAGTCACCCTAATGAGTATGAAGTGGTATATTATTGTGGTTTTTATTTGCATTCCCCTAACATCATGGTCAAAAAAAGAGTCAGAAATGCAGTACTTGGATGCAATCTCAAAAACGACAGAATGAAAAAAAAAAAAAAAAACACGACAGAATGATCTCTGTTCGTTTCCAAGGCAAACCATTCAATATGACAGTAATCCAAGTCTATGCCCCAACCAGTAACACTGAAGAAGCTGAAGCTGAACGGTTCTATGAAGACCTACAAGACCTTTTAGAACTAACACCCCAAAAAGATGTCCTTTTCATTATAGGGGACTGGAATGCAAAGTAGGAAGTCAAGAAACACCTGGAGTAACAGGCAAAATTGGCCTTGGAATACGGAATGAAGCAGGGCAAAGACTGATAGAGTTTTGCCAAGAAAATGCATTGGTCATAACAAACACCCTCTTCCAACAACACAAGAGAAGACTCTATGCATGGACATCACCAGATGGTCAACACTGAAATCAGATTGATTATATTCTTTGCAGCCAAAGATGGAGAAGACCTATAAAGTCAGCAAAACAAGACCAGGAGCTGACTGTGGCTCAGACCATGAACTCCTTATTGCCAAATTCAGATTTAAATTGAAGAAAGTAAGGAAAATCACTAGATCATTCAGGTATGACCTAAATCAAATCCCTTATGATTATACAGTGGAAGTGAAAAACAGATTTAAGGGCCTAGATCTGATAGATAGAGTGCCTGATGAACTATGGAATGAGGTTCGTGACATTGTGCAGGAGACAGGGATCAAGACCATTCCCATAGAAAAGAAATGCAAAAAAGCAAAATGGCTGCCTGGGGAGGCCTTACAAATAGCTGTGAAAGAAAGAAAGTGAAAAGCAAAGAAAAAAAGGAAAGATATAAACATCTGAATGCAGAGTTCTAAAGAATAGAAAGAAGAGATAAGAAAGCCTTCTTCAGCGATCAATGCAAAGAAATAGAGGGAAACAACAGAATGGGTAAGACTAGGGATCTCTTCAAGAAAATCAGAGATACCAAAGGAACATTTCATGCAAAGATGGGCTCGATAAAGGACAGAAATGGTATGGACCTAAAAGAAGCAGAAGATATTAAGAAGAGATGGCAAGAATACACAGAAGAACTGTACAAAAAAGATCTTCACGACCCAGATAATCACGATGGTGTGATCACTGACCTAGAGCCAGACATCCTGGAATGTGAAGTCAAGTAGGCCTTAAAAAGCATCACTATGAACAAAGCTAGTGGAGGTGATGGAATTCCAGTTGAGCTGTTTCAAGTCCTGAAAGATGATGCTGTGAAAGTGCTGCACTCAATATGCCAGCAAATTTGGAAACTCAGCAGTGGCCACAGGCCTGGAAAAGGTCAGTTTTCATTTCAATCCCAAAGAAAGGCAATGCCAAAGAATGCTCAAACTACCACACAATTGCACTCATCTCACATGCTAGTAAAGTAATGCTCAAAATTCTCCAAGCCAGGCTTCAGCAATATGTGAACCGTGAACTTCCTGATGTTCAAGCTGGTTTTAGAAAAGGCAGAGGAACCAGAGACCAAATTGCCAACATCTGCTGGATCATGGAAAAAGCAAGAGAGTTCCAGAAAAACATCTATTTCTGCTTTATTGACTATGCCAAAGCCTTTGACTGTGTGGATCACAATACACTGTGGAAAATTCTGAAAGAGATGGGAATACCAGAACACCTGACCTGCCTCTTGAGAAATTTGTAGGCAGGTCAGGAAGCAACAATTATAACTGGACATGGAACAACAGACTGGTTCCAAATTGGAAAAGGAGTTCGTCAAGGCTGTATACTGTCACCCTGTTTATTTAACTTATATGCAGAGTACATCATGAGAAACGCTGGACTGGAAAAAGCACAAGCTGGAATCAAGATTGCTGGGAGAAATATCAGTAACCTCAGATATGCAGATGACACCACCCTTATGGCAGAAAGTGAAGAGGAACTCAAAAGCCTCTTGATGAAAGTGAAAGTGGAGAGTGAAAAAGTTGGCTTAAAGCTCAACATTCAGAAAACGAAGATAAGGGAATCTTGTCCCATCACTTCATGGGAAATAGATGGAGAAACAGTGAAAATATTCTCAGACTTTATTTTTCTGGCCTCCAAAATCACTGCAGATGGTGATTGCAGCAATAAAATTAAAAGATGCTTACTCCTTGAAAGAAAAGTTATGACCAACCTAGATAGTATATTCAAAAGTAGAGACATTAGTTTGCCAACAAAGGTCTGTATAGTCAAGGCTATGGTTTTTCCAGTGGTCATGTATGGATGTGAGAGTTGGACTGTGAAGAAAGCTGAGCACCGAAGAATTGATGCTTTTGAACTGTGGTGTTGGAGAAGACTCTTGAAAGTCCCTTGGACTGCAAGGAGATCTGATCTGATCTGATCTGAATGACTAATGATGTTGAGCATGTTTTCATGGGTTTATAAGTCATTTACTTATATCTTATTTCTAGAAATATCTTTTCAAATTTTGTGCTCATTTTTTAAATTGGATTCTTTTGTGCTTTATTGTTGAGTTATGAGAGTTCTTTATATATCCTGAAGCATTGTTGTTAAATCACTAAGTAGTGTCCACCTCTTTTTGTGGCCCCATGGAGAGTGAGTAGCCTGCCAGACTTCTTTGTCCATGAGATTTCCCAGGCAAGAATATGTGGGTTGTCATTTCCTTCTCCAGTGGATCTTCTCGACCCAGGGAAGTGTCTTGCATTCACAGGTGGATTCTTTACCACTGAGCTAGCAGTGAAGCCCCCATATCCTAAATACTACTCTCTTTTTAGATGTATGATTTGCAAATATTTTCTCCCATTTTATTGGTTGTATTTTCATTCTGTGATAGTATCCTTTGACATGCATATTTTTAGTTTGATAAAGTTCAGCTTATTTTTTCTCTGTCATTTTTGTTTTAGTGCCATATTAAAGAAAGTACTGCCTAACCCAAAGTCATGAAGATTTACTTATAAGAACTTTATCATATTAACCCTTATCTTTACATCTATGATACATTTTATGTAAATTTTTGAATATGGTGGGAGGAAAGGTTTCAGTGTCATTCTTTTGCATGTAAATATATAATTGTGACAGTACAATTTGTTGAAGAGACGCTTCTTTTCACATTGTACAGTCTTAGGACACTTGTTGAAAATTAATTGACCACAAATACAAAGGCTTGTTTCTGAACTCTCAGTTATATTCCATTAATCTCTGTGACTATCCTTATGACACTATCATACCTCCTTCTAAAGCCTTAATGTCAAATTTAAAGTTGTAAAAGATGTGTCCTCCAATTTGGCCCTTCTTTGTCAACATTGTTTTGGCTATTTTGGGTCCATATGAATTTTAGGAGTAGCTTATCAACTTGGGGGATTTTGACAGAGATTTCACTGAATATGCAGATTAAATTATACATTATTGCCATTTTAGTTATATTGTGTTTTTTTTGTCCATGATATGAAATATCTTTACATTTTATTGATTTCCACCCAAATTTTTGTAGTCTTTAATATAGTATTCTTTCACATCATTGCAAAATTTATTCCCAAGTATTTCTTTTTATATTAAGTAGAATTGCTTTCTTTATTTGGTTTTTAGTATTTTAACTGATAATACAATTTATTTTGTTTATCTTGTAGTCTACGAGCTTAATAAAATTCCTATTATTTCTAAATTTATAGTTGCTTCCTTAGAATTTTCTATAAACAAATCTAAGTCATCTGTAAATTGAGAGGTTTTACTCTTCCTTTCCAATCTACCCTTTATTTTTCAGGTGAAAGAATTTTAAGTCACAGTTGTCTTTAAAACCACAAAGACACTATGTTCTTCATATATAATACATTAATACAGATAACTATGCTTTCTTGAAAATGAGTATAGAAAACTTCTTAAAAGAAAATGAACTCCAATATATAGTTTCTGTGAAGTTGCTTGGGAAAAACTCACATCTGAACTGATTCCTAAAACATACCATTCCATTCCACCATTCTGCATCTTTTGGTTCAAAGTATAGAATATTGTCATCAGTATATGCTCCTGCATTCTTACATGTATAATAATACATATATCACTTCAGTTCAGTTCACAGTTTCAAGAGTCTTCTCCAACACCTCAGTTCAAAAGCATCAATTTTACAGCTCTCAGCTTTCTTTATGGTCCAACTCTCACATCTGTACATGACTACTGGAAAAACCATAACTTTGACTACATGGACCTTTGTTGGCAAAGTAATGTCTCTGTTTTTTAATATGCTGTCTAGTTTAGTCATAGCTTTTCTTCCAAGGAGAAAGCATCTTTTAATTTCATGGTTGCAGTCACTATCTGCAGTGATTTTGGAGCCCAAGGAAATAAAGTCTGTCACTGTTTCTGTTGTTTCCCCAACTATTTGCCATAAAGTGATGGGACCAAATGCCATGATCTTCATTTTCTGAATGTTTAATTAGTCTAATACATATATATACTGATTTATTATTTAATGTTCCATTGGTTCATCAGCCTTTCCTGTAGGTTCACCAGTAGGTTGAGTAGGCTGTGTCTTTCTCTGCAGTCTTTCTTCAAGATCTTCCATGAGTAGAGATACATCATCATCACCATATGCCAGAAATTCCAAGCCTTTACCAATTCCATTGAGAACATTCTTTGTAGTTAGATCCTGTTCTGCAGGCAGTGTCTCTCAGAAGGCATCCAGACCATGTTTACCCAGTTCATTCAAATTGCACTCCAAAAACTTTGACATATATCTCTCCAAGTAAGTACAAGCTGATTGAGAATGGGCTCCAGTGGACATAGCCCTGCAGTCAAAATAGTTAACAGCTGGACAAATTTGGAAAATGTGAGGGCCCGTATCATAATCAACAATGAGCAGTCCAACATCATATGGTCTCCAGCCATATCACTGGGTTAGTATCTGGGTTTTGCTTCCAATTAGATATACAAGACAAGGCATAGGAATAGGTCTGTCAAACACAAATCTGGAATCCAAACATCCCTTGTACATACAATTACATAACATCTAGCATCAGCAGTAAGTCCTGCAACTGAAATAGCAATACTGTTATCAACAAGGAACATTTTTTTTCTGATGACCTGCAAGTTCTGGTTGTGCTCTTTTCAGTGCAACCAACACTGAATGAGGTGTTTTTTTTTGTTTGTTTGTTTTTTTAATTTCAGATAAAAAACAGTGGCTGAACCTTGTTTGACAGCTCCATTGCATATTCAACTTGATGAATCCTGCCCTGAGGACTCCAATCAGTGACATCATTTTCATACCAATTGCAAAACATGGTTACAGTGGGATCCTCGCTTTGGCCTCCTGTAAATCTGCAGATCAAGCACCTGTTATCCATTATTAATATTTCCTCATCTGAACTAACTGTCCTGACTAGAACCTATAGTTTGATGTTGCAAAAAAATGGTGAAAGCAGACATGCTTGTCTTGTTTCTGATTTTAAGTGGAAAACATTGTCTTTCTATACTAAATTTGATGTTAACTGTGTTCCTTGGAGATTCCACTTATCAGGTTGAGGAAGTTCCCTTCTATTCATAGTTATGTGAGTGCTGTTTTATATAAAAAGATAATGGGTTTTAAAATTATTTTTAAAAATTTATTTTTAATTGTCAGAAAATGGCTTTACAATGTTGGGCTGGTTTCTGCCATACAAAATCATGAATCGGCCATAAGTATACCTATGTCCCCTCCCTCTTGAAACTCCTTTCCACCCACCACCCTATCCCAGCCCTCTAGGTTGTCACAGAGCACCCGGTTGAGCTCTCTGTGTTACATAGCAACTACCCACTAGCTATCTATTTTACATATGGTAATGTATATGTTTCAATGTAGCTCTCTCAATTTGTCCCAACTTCTCCTTCCCAGCTGTGTCCACACGCCTTTTCTCTATGTCAGTGTCTCTATTTCTGCCCTGCAAATAGGTTCATCACACCATTTTTTTTTTCCTAGCATATATATGCTTTAATATACAATATATGTTTTTCTCTTTCTGACTTACTTCACTCTGTATAACAGGCTGCAGGTTCATCCACCTCAGTTCAGCTAACTCACATCTTTTCCATTTCATGGCTGAATACTATTCTATTGTATATATGTACCACCACTTCTTTATACATTCATCTTTGTAAATAGTGCTTCAATGAACAAGTTGGGGTACACATGTAGAACACAATTGGAGTACATGTGTCTTTTAGGATTCTGATTTTCTCAGGGTATATACCCAGTAGTGGGATTGCTAGGTCATATGGTAGCTTTATTCCTAGTTTTTAAGGAATCTCCATACTATTCTCCATAGTAGCTGTATCAGTATACATTCCTACCGACAGTGCAAGAGGGTCCCCTTTTTGCCACACCCTCTCTAGCATTTACTGTTTGTAAATTTTTGAATTATGGCCATTCTGACTGATGTGAAGTGATACCTTATTGTAACTTTCATTTGCATTTCTTTAATAATGAACAATGCTGAGCATCTTTTCATGTATTTATTGGCCATCTGTATTTATTGGAGAAATGTCTGTTTAGGTCTCCCACCCATTTATTGACTGAGTTGTTTGTTTTTCTGATATTGAGCTTCATGAGTTGCATGTATATGTTGGGGATCAATCCTTTCAGTTGTTTGATTCACAGTTATTTTCTCCTATTCTGAGGGTTTTAGTTTCATCTTGTTTATAGTTTCCTTTGCTGTAAAAAAAGGTTTTAAGTTTCATTAGGTCTTAGTTGTTGTTGTTCTTTTTTTAAATTTTAGTTACTCTTGGATCTGCGTCAAGGGCGATCTTGCTTTGAATATTGTTAAAGAGTGTTCTGATTTTCCACTAATTTTCACAATATTTATTCTTTCAATCCAAGAACATAATATAGCTCACCATCTGTTTGTACTGTCTTTGATTTCTTTCATTAGTTTCTTATAGTTTTATGCATGCAGGTCTTTTGTAGGTGAGTTTATTTTTGTTTGTAGGTAGGTTAAACTTTAGATAGGTTTATTTCTAAGTATTTTATTATTTTTGTTGCAATGGTAAATGGAATTTTTTTTCATTATATTTTTCTTTCTGATTTTTCCTTGCTAGTGTATAGGAATACAAAGGATTTATGTGTAATGATTATGTGCAACTACACTAAATTCATTGATGAGCTCTAGTAATTTTCTTGTTATATCTCTAGTTTTCTATGTATAGTATCCTGTCTTCTGCAAATAGTGAGAGTCTTACTTATATTTTCTAGCCAGAATTTCCTTTATTTCTTTTTTCTTCTCTGATTGCCATGGCTAAGACTTTCAAAACTATGTTGAATAATGGTGAGAGTGGGCACCCTTGACTTTTTTCCTGATGGTAGAGGAAATTTTGCTTTCAGTTTTTCACCATTGACGACATTGCTGTAGGTTTGTCATATATTGCCTGTATTATGTTGAGGTAAGTTTCTTCTATGCCCATTTTCTAAAGCATTTTTGTAATAAATGGATGTCAAATATTGTCAGATGTTTGTCTGCATCTGCTGAGATAACCATAAGATTTTATCTTTCAATTTGATAATATAGTGTATCACAATAATTAATTTGCATATATTGAAGAATTTTTGCATCCCTGGGATAAATCCCACTTGATCACCACATAGGAAACTTTTAAAGTGTTATTGGATTCAGTTTGCTAGTGTTTTGTTGAAGATTTTGGCATCTGTGTTCATGATTGATATTGGCCTGTAATTTTATTTTTCTGTGATATCTTTTTCTGATTTTTGTATCAGGAGGTTGGTGGCCTCATAGAATGAGTTTGGGAGTGTTCCTCCCCCTGCAATTTTTTGTAAGAGTTTGAGAAGAATTGATGTTATGTCTTCGCTACACATTTGATAGAACTCACCTGTGAAGCCATCTGAACCTGGTCATTTGCTTTTTGGGATCGTTTTGATCACAATTTTTATTTTAGTGATTTTCATTGGTCTTTTCATAATTTCTATTTCTTTATGGTTCACTCTTAGAAGGTTATACTATTCTAAGAATTTGTCTATTTCTTCCAGGTTCTCCATTTTATTGGCATATAGTTGTTCATAGTAGTCTCTTATGATCTTTTTATTTCTGTTGTCCATTTTAACTTCTTTTTCATTTTTAATTTTATTGATTTGATTATTTTGCCTTTTTTATTAATGAGTCTGGCTGATAGTTTGTAGATTTTGTTTATCTTCTTAAAGAACCTGCTTTTAGCTTTATTGATCTTTGCTATTGTTTTGTTCATTTTGTTTTCATTTATTTCTGCTCTGCTCTTCATGATTCCTTTTCTTCTACTAATTTTGGGATTCTTGTCCTTTTACTAGTTGCTTTAGGTATAAGCTTATGTTGTTTATTTGATGGATTCCTCGTTTCTTGAGGTAGACTAGTATTGCTATAAATTTTTCCCTTATCACTGCTTTTGCTGCATCCCATAGGTTTTGGATGATCATGCTTTCATGGTCATTTGTTTCTAGATAATTCTTAATTTCCTTCTTCAGTGAACTCTTGGTTATTTAGAAAAATATTGTTTAGCCTCCATGTGTTTTTTACAGTTTTTATTTTTTACAGTTTTTATTCTTTTAGTTCATATAACATTTTGGCCAGAAAAGATATTTGATATGATTGAAATTTTCTTAAATCTACCCAGGCTTGATTTATGATCCAAGATGTGATATATCCAGGGGACTGTTCTAAGTACACTTGAGAAAAAAAGTGCATTCTGATGCTTTTGGATGGAATGTCCTGTAGTTACCAATGAAATCTATCTGGTTTAATGTATCATTTAAGGCTTGTGTTTCCTTATTAATTTTCTGTCTTGATGATCCATCCATTGATGTAAGTGGGGTGTTTAAGACCTCTACTGTTGTTGTGCTCCTGTTGATTTCCCCTTTAACATCTGTTAACATTTTCCGTATATACTAAGGTGCTCCTATGTTGGGTACATAAATATTTACATTTGTTATGTCTTCTTGAATTGAATCTTAGATCATTATATAGTTTTCTTCCTTGCCTCTTGTAATATTATTTATTTCAAAGTCTCTTTTGTCTGATATGAGAATTATTTTTCTGGTTTTCTTTTTGTTTCCATTTGCATGGAATATCTTAAACATCTCCTCACTTTCAGTCTGATGTGTCTCTAATTTTGAAATGGGTCTTTTGCAGACAACATACATGTGTGTCATGTTTTTGTATCCATTCAGCCAGTCTATACCTATTGTTTGGAGTACTCAATTCATTTACATCTAAATTAATCATTGATATATATATATATATATATATTTTTTTTTCCATTGGCATTTTTAATTTTGGAGGTTTGTTTTTGTAGGTCTTTTTTATTCTTTTATGTGTCTTATCTGGGAAAATCTCTTTAGCATTTGTTTTACTGCTGGTTTGATGGTGCTGAATTCTATTTAACTTTTGCTTGTCTTTAAAGCTTTTTTATTTCTCCATTCATTCTGAATGAGACCCTTGCTGGCTAAAATAATCTTGGTTGCAGTTTTTTTCCTTTTCATTACTTTAAATTTATTCTTCTGTTCTCTTCTGGACAGTAGGAAGTCTGCTGAAAAATCAGCTATTTACCTTATAATTACTTTGTATGTTACTTTTCCCTTGCTTCTTTTGATATTTTTCTTTGTGCCTCATTCTTGTTAGTTTGATTAATATGTGTCTCAATGTGTTTTTCTTTGGGTTAATCCTGTTAAGTCTGTTTTCACTTTTTGGACTTGATTGACTATTTATTTCCCATGATAGGAACGTTTGACTATAATCCCTTCTAATAATTTCTCAAAGAATTTCTCCTCTTTCTGGGACCCCTATAATTCAAACATTGGTGTATTTAATATTGTCTCAGAGTTCTCTAAGACTGTCCTCAGTTCTTTTCATTTCTTTCTTTATTCTGATCTTCAGCAGTGATTTCCACCATTCTATATTCCAACTCACTTATCCATTCTTCTCCTTCAGTTTTTCTGCTACTGATTTCTTCTAAAATATTTTTAATCTCAGTGTTGTTCATCACTGTTTATTCTTTCTTTCTTTTAGGCTCATGTTAAATGTATTAAAAGATTCTTGAATTTTCTCCATTTCATTTTTAGATTTTGGAACATCTTTACTATCATTATTAAGAATTTGATTTTACGTATTTTGGCTATTTCCTCTTTGTTTATTTGTTCTTGTGTATTTTTATCTTGCTCCTTCATCTGCATGATATTTCTGTCTCTTCATTTTGTCTAACTTACTGTGATTGAGATCCCCTTTCCTCAGGGTGTAGGGTCATAGTTCTTGCTTTTTGTCTCTTCCTCTGGTCTGTGAGGTTGATCCAATGGCTTCTGCTGGCTTCCTGTTGAAAGGAATTTGTGCCTGCATTCTCATAGGATGAGGTGGGTTTTCTTTCTCTGATGGTCATGGCTGTGTGAAGTAGTGTGTTATGGGTTGTCTGTGGGCAGCCTGGCTGCTAATGATTGGGTTTGTGTTCCTGTCCTGATTTTTGTTGTTTCAGTGAGGCAGGCAGGGCTGGGTGTATAGGCCATTGGGTGGTTCTGGATCTTGAATTCAGGCAGAGGAACTTGTGGTAGATTTAACACTCCCTGTGGCCAGGAGTTGTCTGGGGGTCTAGCATCCTAGACTCAGCATATCCACCCCTGAGGCTCAGGTTTGTCTTCTGATCAGGAAACCAAGACCCTGCTTCACTTCAGTTCAGTTCAGTCTCTCAGTCGTGTCTGACTCTTTGCAAATCCATGAATTGCACCATGCCAGGCCTCCCTGTCCATCACTTATTCCTAGAGTTCACCCAAACTCATGTCCATCAAGTCAGTGATGCAATCTAGCCATCTCATCCTCTGTCATCCCCTTCTCCTCCTGCCCCCAATCCCTCCCAGAATCAGAGTTTTTTCCAATAAGTCAACTCTTTGCATGAGGTGGCCAAAGTACTGGAGTTTCAGCTTTAGCATCATTCCTTCCAAAGAAATCCCAGGGCTGATCTCCTTCAGAATAGACTGGTTGGATCTCCTTGCAGTCCAAGGTACTCTCAAGAGTCTTTTCCAACACCAAAGTTTGTGAACTTCAATTCTTCGGTGCTCAGCTTTCTTCACGGTCCAACTCTCACATCCATACATGACCACTGGAAAAACCATAGCCTTGACTAGACGGACCTTTGTCGGCAAAGTAATGTCTCTGCTTTTCAATATGCTATCTAGGTTGGTCATAACTTTCCTTCCGAGGAGTAAGCATCTTTTAATTTCATGGCTGCAGTCACCATCTGCAGTGATTTTGGAGCCCAAAAAATAAAGTCTGACACTATTTCCACTGTTTCCCCCAACTATTTCCCATGAAGTGATGGGACCAGATGCCATGATCTTCGTTTTCTGAATGTTGAGCTTTAAGCCAACATTTTCACTCTCCACTTTCACTTTCATCGAGACTTTTTAGTTTCTTTTCACTTTCTGCCATAAGGGTGGTGTCATCTGCATATCTGAGGTTATTGTTATTTCTCCTGGCAATCTTGATTCTAGCTTGTGATTCTTCCAGCCCAGCGTTTCTCATGATGTACTCTGCATATAAGTTCAATGAGCAGGGTGACAATACACAGCCTTGACGTACTCCTTTTCCTATTTGGAACCAGTCTGTTTTTCCATGTCCAGTTCTAACTGTTGCTTCCTGACCTGCATATAGGTTTCCCAAGAGGCAGGTCAGGTGGTCTGGTATTCCTATGTCTTTCAGAATTTTCCACAGTTTAGACCCTGCTACTTGATGGACGTGAGTTTGAGTGAACTCCAGGAATTGGTGATGGACAGGGAGGCCTGGCGTACTGCAATTCATGGGGTCGCAAAGAGTCAGACACGACTGAGCGACTGATCTGATCTGACTTGAACCAAGCATTAATCATGGCAATGAGAGTGAAAGTATTAGTCACTCAGTCCTGTTGACTCTTGAAATCCCATAGAGGAGCCCACCAAGCTCCTCTGTTGATGGTAAGAATACTGAAATGGGTTGTCATTTTTTTCTCCATGGGATATTCCCAGTGCAGGGATTGAACGGGGTCTCCTGCATTGCAGACAGATTCTTAACCGTCTTAGCTACCAGGAAAGCCCTAGTCATGGCAATAATGAGTATTAAAACAAATAAACAAAAGAAAACCCACCAATAAACAAGAAAAATAATTGAAATCCAGACAATGGTAAAAGCAAAATCAGACAAAGTGAATCAAAAGCAGGGGAACACACATGCACACACAAGGAGCCAAAGCAGACCAAAGAAAACAAATTAGAAAACAGTGATCTGATGAACAAAAGAAACCAAAATGATACTCACCAATTAAAAACAAAGCTATCTAAAACATAAATCCAAACAGAGTGTCACCTGAGGAATAAAGCAATGAAAACAAAACAAAAATGATTTAAAGAAATAGCAAAGCAAAGTTAAACACAAGCATATAGAAATATATATATATATATATATAAAAGAAAAAGTGCAACAATAAAGAACCAAAAAAATCCAAATAAAACAACAAACAAAAACACAGAATAGCATAAAATCAAAATAGAACTATATAACAAAAATGTGACTAAAATATTCCCCAAAGCCTAAATAGAATAATAATAATAATACAACAACCACAACAGAGAAAAAAGAATGGAGAAAAAATAGAAAAAAAATCCAGAACTAACAATATAATATATCAAAACATAAAAATAACAATAAATATGTTCCTAGAGTCTCAACTCTCAAAACGCTTACCCCTGCTGTGAGCCACAGCACGTCTCTGCCTTTCTGGGAGGCCCTTTAGTACTGGGGAAGGCTGTTCTCTAGACCTGCTGTGAGGTCACCTCAGACTTTAATTTGGCCTTACTTCCACTTGTGCTTGCCTCTAATGTCCACAGCTGCCAGAACTAGAGCATTTTCTTTTGTGGGAACATTCACTGTCCTTTTACATATTCCTTGCAGACAGAGTCTACCTAGTTGTTCATGTGGATTTAATCTGCACCTTGTACAACTGATGGAAAAGTTTTTGCTTCTCTTCCTTAGTTGTTCTGCCCCTGGAGTTCAATTGTGGTTTTATCCCCACTTTAGCACGTGGGTCATCCACATGGGTTTTACTCCTGAGGCTGCCCTGGAGGAGTTGGACCTGCTCCAGTGAGGACTGGGCATGGAGGTGGCATGATTGCTTGGATCACAGGAATCTTGGCAGCACCAGGTGTATAGGGAAGCTAGTGGCCATAGGTGCATAAGATATGACTCTGTTATGATTCTTTTCTAGCCTCAGGCAGCTGACACTCAAAGGGCCTCACTGGCTGGTCCTTCTCTATTGCTGGGCACATCAGGTACTCAAAGGGCCACCCTCCCTGGGGTCTTTGTCTATTCCTCAGCTCCTGGCACTGGCACGTGGATAGAGACAGCCTACAATGATGGTTCCACCCCTTGTGTGTGACTCAGCAATAGCACCATGCTTCTATGGCTGCCCAGCTTTCCTCCAAAGTCATTCCTTGCCATGGTTTTCCTCCCCCTCATACTCTCAGGCCATCTCACTGCAGTAAACAACAGTCCTTGCCCTGGGATTGTTGCATATTAAATTAATATTCTTGATAGTATGTTATCTTTTAGTATGCTGATAAATTCAGTTTGCTAGTATTTTGTTGAGCATTATTTGTATCTATATTCATAAGGAATATTCATCTGTAGCTTTCCTTTTTCTGATCCCCCCCCCCCGAATATGGCATCATTATACTACTGGCCTCATAGAATAAGTTGAAGTGTGTCCCTCTTTTTCTACTTTTGGAAAAGTTTATGAAGAATCAGTGTGATGGTTGATTTACTTGATTATTGATTTTTAATTCAAGATCTATTTAATTTTCAATCAAGTCTTTTGTCAATTTCAGTAGTTTTTCTTTTTAGTATTTTTAGGTATTTGTCTATCCCATTGCATTTATCTGATTTATTAGCATACAGTTGTTCATAGGATTCTCACGTAATTCTTTTTTATTTTTGTATGGACATTACTGATGTCCCCTCATTTACTCCTTATTTTTGTAATTTGTGTCTTATCATTTTTGTTGTTTAGTGTGTCAGTTTTGTTGATCTCATCAAAGAAACAGCTTTGGGTTTCATTGATTTTATATTGTTTTTCTCTTTTTCATTTATTTCCACCTTTATATTGATTATTTTCTCCCTTCTGCTTGCTTCGGATTTGCTTTACTCTTTTTCCAGTTTCTTAAGTTGGGTAGTTAGTGATTTTAGAATGTTCTTTTTTTTTATTGTATGTGGTTATGCACAAGTTTCCTTGCATTCTTCAAGTTTTGGTATGTTGTATTTTTGTTTTAATTAATCTCAAAATACTTTCTAACTTTTCTTGTGATTTTGCCTTTTATACATTGATGATTTAGGAGTGTGATGCTTACTTTCTATACAGAGCCTGAGCTATTATTTCATCTTTATTTTTCAAAATAAAGTTCATGCTTTCATAGTTTATGCACAATTCATCAGTGATTTTTTGAAGGGTGTGCATAAGAAATGACGAGACATTACAGTTTTAGTTTTTCCAAAAAGCTAGACGTTTGTACCAATACTATTTGGTGTACAGAACATTTGCTTGATTGCTTTGAAAAAAAGACTTTTACATTTCACTAGATTTTTTAATGTATTTGAGTTCACTTATCGGTTTTATTTTGTTTCATTTTTTTTTCTGTCTGTGCATGTTATGCATTTTCAAAGCAATTCAATTATTTTTTTAATATATTTAAATATCAGGTTGACATAATCTCCATAAATTGTTTTCTTCTCACAACTTTTCTCGCTACATTCATATAGTTATTCTACCAGTTGAACTTTAATACAATTGTGTCATGTTGCCAACAAAAGTCATTTTGATTGAGATCACATTGAAATACAGCTGTATTTCTGAATGTTGACATTTTAACATGATCATCTTCCTATCTAAAATCAATTATTTACTTTCATTTATTTTTATCCTTTTATTTTTCAGAGTATTTTTAAAGCAGGCTTTATATTTATCCTGCATATTTGTCCTTAAATTGCTTCAAGATATGTATTTAGTTTTGTTTGCTCTTATAGTTTTTTTCCCATTTGATTTTCTGAATTTTATATTTTTTAAAAAATGTAAAACCTGTTAATATTTAATGTATTAATCTTGTAACTGGACAACTTAATGAGTTCTCTTTTTTCTTTACTATTTACAGTAGCTTACTGGATTTTCTAGGTATATTCTCATTTTATTTACAGATAAGCATAATTTTCACTTATCCTTTTCAATAATCAATCTTTAGTATTTTTTCCCTTTTGTCGGATGTAATAGTCTAATACTTACAAAACAATTTTAAGAACTATTTTGTAATTGGACTCATTGTATTATTACTGACTTTAATAAAAAATGACTATGTTTCTTCCTTAAGCAGATTCTGACATTTAGTCTAAAAAAGTTTATTGTTAGACAAGTATCTATATGTTACACTATTTAGTGAAAAGAAAAACAATCAGCCTTAAATCTGAAAAGGATATTGGATATTTTCAAAATGTTTCTTTGGCATTAAGATAATCACACTCTTCTCTTTGACTAGTTAATTATAACTTGTAATAATAGATTGCATAATGTTAAAACAATTTTTGTGTTTGTTTAACATACTATTTCATTCCATTTGCAATAGTTTATTTACATGTTTGCCTCATTCATAAGTGAACTGCACTTCACTGTCATTCACAGTCTCTCTTTTTTGTCTCTTTGCCATTGCTGTGCATGCCAGATTTTGATTTCTTTGTTATGATGATTGAGTTAAAAATACTTGAAAGCCTTTCTATCTGGGAAAGTTTAAACATCAAGATGATCTCTTCTTTAGAGGTTTTCGAATTTTACCGTCTGGACTTGATACTCTTTGAGGGCAAGACATAAATTTTCAAATTTTCCATATTTAGCTGAGCGCGGTGGCTGCGACGGTGCACGAGCCTGGCCGAGAAGAGCTACCAAGTGCCCAAGGGCAGGGGCAGTGGCCTAGAGGAGCTACCCCACAACAGAGGTAAGGAGCAGTGGCTGTGGTTTGCTGGAGCAGCCATGGAGAGACCCCATGTCCAAGGTAACAGAAACCCAAGTAAGACAATAAGAACTGAGAGAGGGGATCAAAGGGCATACAGAATGAAACTACAATCACAGACAACTAGCCAATCTGACCACACAGACCACAGGCTTGTCTAACTCAGTGAAAGTAAGCCATGCCATGTGGGGCCACTCAAGATGCCCAGGTCATGGTGGAGAGGTCTGACAGAATGTGGTCCAGTGGAGAAAGGAATGGCAAACCACTTCAGTATTCTTGCCTTGAGAACCCCATGAACAGTATGAAAAGGCAAAAAGATAGGACACTGAAAGATGAACTCCCAGGTCGGTTGGTGTGTAAAATGTTACTGGAGAACAGTGGAGAAATAACTACAGAAAGAATGAAGAGACAGAGCAAAAGCAAAAACAATGCCCAGTTATGGATGCGACTGGTGATGGAGGTAAAGCTGATGCTATGAAGAACAATATTGCATAGGAACCTGGAATGTTAAGTCCATGAATTAAGCCAAATTGGAAGTGGTCAAACAGGAGATGGCAAGAGTTAACATTGACATTCTAGGAATCAGTGAACTAAAATGGACTGGAATGGGCGGATTTAATTCAGATGACCATTATATCTACTACTGTGGGCAAGAATCCTTTAGAAGAAATGGAGTATCCCTCCTAGTCAACAAAAGTCCAAAATGCTTGGTTACAGTCTCAAAAACGAAAGAATGATCTCTGTTCATTTCCAACACAAACCATTCAATATAACAGTAATCCAAGTCTATGCCCCAACCAGTAATGCTGAAAAAGCTGAAGTTGAACGGTTCTATGAAGAACTACAAGACCTTCTAAAACTACCACCTTTGACTGTGTGGATCACAACAAATTGTGGAAAATTCTTCAAGAGATGGAAATACCAGACCACCTTACCTGCCTTCTAAGAAATCTGTATGCAAGTCAAGAGGCAACAGTTAGAACCATACATGGAACAATAGATTGATTCCAAATTGGGAAAGGAGTACGTCAAGTTTGTATATTGTCACTCTTCTTATTTAACTTATATACAGAGTGCATCATGAGAAATGTTGGGCTGAATGAAGCACAAGCTAGAATCAAGATTTCTGGGAGAATTAACAATAACCTCAGGTATGCAGATAACACCACCCTTAAGGCAGAAACCAAAGAAGAACTGGAGAGCCTCCTGATTTTTGTAAAAGAGGAGAGTGAAAAAGCTGACTTAAAACTTAACATTCAAAAAATTAAGATCATGGCATCTTGTCCCATCACTTCATGGCAAATAGAAGGGGAAACAATGGGAACAGTGACAGACTTTGGTTTTGGTCTCCACAATCACTGAAGATGGTGACTGCAGCCATGAAATTAAAAGACCCTTGCTCCTTGGAAGAAAAGTTATGACCAGCATAGACAGCATATTAAAAAGAAGAAACATCACTTTGCTGACAAAGTCTGTAGAGTCAAAGCTATGGTCTTTCCAGTAGTCATGTGTGGATGTGAGAGTTGGGCTCTAAAGCAAGGTGAGTGTCAAAGAATTGATGCTTTTGACCTGCAGTGTTTTAGTAGATGCTTGAGAATCCCTTGGACTGCAAGGAGATCAAACCAGTCCATCCTAAAGGAAGTCAGTCCTGAATATGCATTGGAATGACTGATGCTGAAGATGAAACTCCAATACTTTGGCCACCTGATGTGAAGAACTGACTCACTGGATAAGACTTTGATAACTGAGAAAGATTGAAGGCAGAAAGAAAAGGGGACAACAGAAGATGTGATGGTTGGATGGCATTACCAACTCAATAGGCATGAGTTTGAGCAAGCTCTGGGAGTTGGTGTTGGTGATGGACAGGGAATCCTAGTGTGCTGTAGTCCATGGGGTTGCAAGGAGTTGGAGACGACTGAGCAACTGAACTGATACTGATTTACTAGTTTTAATAATTTATGATGGGGCCTTTAATGTTTTCTATATATTATAATAGCATATGCTGTACTATTATCATGACATCTGCAAATAGCAACAATTTTGTTTATTTCTTTCCAATTTGGATGCAATTTTTGCATAATTGCTCTTTCTAGTATTGATAATATATGTACAGTAAGAATGGCTAGAGTAAGCATCCTCATGTTGTTCCTGATCTTTGAGGGAAAACTCAGTTTTCACAATTAAGTATCATGGTGGCTGTTGATTTTTATAGGGCTTTTATTTTGTTGGATTTGTTCCCTCTATATCCATGTTGTTGAGAGTGTTTTTTTTTTTTTTTTTTCCAATCACGACTGAATTTTGAATTTCATCAAATTCAGTTTTTATATTGAGGTTATCAAATTATTTTTAATGTTCAATGTTATTTTGTTGAGGGTTTTTGCATTTTCTTTCATCAGGTACAATGTCCTATAATTTTATTTTTCTTTCTTTCTTTTCTTTTTTTTTTTTTTTTTGTAGTGTCTTTGTCTGGTTTAATATTGGAGTAATACTGGCCTCATAAAATAATGAGAAAGTTATAAACATTTTTGCACCCAACATAGAAGCACCTAAATATGTAAAGAAAATTTTAATAGAAATAAAGAAAAATATATAATAGTATGGGACTGCAATACCACTTACATCAATTGATAGCTCATGTCATCCAACCATCTCATCCTGTCGTCCTCTTCTCCTCCTGCCTTCAATCTTTCCCAGCATGAGTGTCTTTTCCAATGAGTTAGCTCTTTGCATCAGGTGGTCAAAGTATTGTAGCTTCAGCTTCAGCATCAATCCTTCCAATGAATATTCAGGGTTGATTTCTTTAGAGTTAACTGGTTTGATCTCCTTGCAGTCCAAGGGACTCTCAAGAGTCTTTTCCAACACCACAGCTCAAAAACATCAATTCTCTGGCACTCAATCTTTTTTATGGTCCAATTCTCACATTCATATATGACTGTTGTAAAAGCCATAGCTTTGAGTATACAGACATTTGTCAGCAAAGCAATGTCTCTGCTTTTTAATACACTGACTATGTTTGTCATAGCTTTTCTTCCACTGAGCAAGAGTCTTTTAATTTCATGGCTGCAATCACCATCTGCAGTAATTTTGGAGACCCCACCCGAAAAAAAAATTAAAGTCAGTCAATGTTTCCATTGTTTCCCCTTCTATCTGCCATGAAGTGAGGGGACCGGACGTCATGGTCTTCATTTTTTGAATGTTGAGTTTTAAGACAGCCTTTTCACTTTTGTCTTTCACCTTCATCAAGTGGCTCTTTAGTACCTCTTTGCTTTCTGCCATAAGGGTGGTGTCATCTGCGTATCTGAGGTTATTGATATTTCTCCCAGAAATCTTGATTCCTGCTTGTGCTTCATCCAACTTGGCATTTTCCATGATGCACTCTGTATAAAAGTTAAATAAGCAGGGTGACAATATATAGCCTTGAAGTACTCCTTTCCCAATTTTGAACCAGTCTTTTTATATGTCCAGTTCTAACTGTTGCTTCTTGACATGCATAGAGTTTTTGCAGGAAGCAGGTAAGGTGGGCTGGCATTCCCATCTCTTTAAGGATTTTCCACAGTTTATTGTGATCCCCACAGTCAAAGGCTTTAGCGTAGTCAATGAAGCAGAAGTAGGTGTTTGTTTGAAATTCTCTTGCTTTTCTATGATCCAACGGATGTTGGCAATTTGATCTCTGGTTCCTCTGCCTTTTTTAAGTCCAGCCTGAATATCTAGGAGTTCTTCGTTCATATACTTTTGAAGCCTAGCTTGGAAAATTTTGAGCATTACTTTGATATCATGTGAAATAAGTGCAATAGTGCGGTTGTTTGAACATTCTTTGGCATTGCCCTTCTTTGGGATTGGAATGAAAACTGAATTTTTCCAGTCCTGTGGCCATAGCAGAGTTTTCCAAATTTGTTGACATATTGAGGGCAGCACTTTAACAATATCATCTTTTATAAATCTTTATATGCCAATGAGTTGGAAGTAATGGATACATTCCTAGTAACATACACTCTGCCAAGGCTGAATAATGAAGAAATAGAATATCTGAATGGACAAATTGTAGGTAAATGTAATTGAGTCAGTAATCAGAGTACTCCCAACAACAACAACAACAACAAAAATCAAGTTAAATGGTGTCACAGGTGAATTCTAAATGCTTGAACATTTAAAAAAGAATTAATATTTATCCTTCTCTAATTATTCAAAAACTACTCTTTCTTTCATGGTGCTCCTGATGGACTCTGAGGTGGTTTCATTCTTCCCTTTCTCACTTCCTTTCTCCCTCCCAAGTATCTTGTTCACACAGAGGGCTTCTTCCTAAAATACAGGTCAACTTTACCTGGCATTCGAGGCCAGCTCAAGAAATTGATTAGCAAAAGAGGAACCACCAGCATACACCAGTGTCTATCATCTTACATAAAACCATTGACTATAATATCTAGAAGGACTCCTGGAAAAGCTTCTAAACTGTCCTGGGTTCTGTGGTATGCTAAGTTATGTTAAAGTGAAAGTGAAAGTGGCTCAATCGTGTCTGACTCTTTGTGACCCCATGGACTATACAGTCCATGGAATTTTCCAGGCCAGAATATTGGAGTGGGTAGCCTTTCCCTTCTCCAGGGGAGTTATGGCAAGGGCTCTTTTAATTCATAGGTACATCTCTAGGCTAAATAAATAATGTCTCAAATACAAAGTACATTTTTTTTAGAGTTACAGATAAAATATTAAAAACAATCTTATAGGTAACCTCAGAATTTTTGAAACTAACAAAGGAGAAAATTTGTCTCTCTGCAAGAGAAGACTGACACCATTCTTAGGTGGAAAGGACAGGTGATAAAACAGTATGTATATTATGATCCCATATGTATATTTTCAAAGATATAAACTCACAAAACAAAACTATGGTTACCTTTGGGGAAAAGAAAAAAGGTCATCCTTTATTTTACTCACATACCATGATTTGAAATTTTTATAATGAGTATGAATTATTTGCATTTGACATGTTACCAGTCAAGTAACAGGAAAAGTGTCACAAACTACTAACAGATAAGGATATACATTGTGACTAACACTGCCATTGTGGTAATAAAGGTACCATATGTAAACAAGTACCAATTTAAAAATATTTTGTAGCACTTATATTGTGTGAAGCATTGTTCCAAGTGTTTTACATGCAATACATTTATCCTACTGTTATCCTAATTGTAGACACTAAGGCTTGAGAATTAAATCATTTGCACAAAGTCACATAGCAAAGTAAATGATGGAGCAGGATTTGAAACCAGTCAATCTTACTCCCAAGTTCATGCTCTTTACTGAAAAGAGAATATTTAGTCCACCTGGGAAATTCAGAGTACTCACATGTGGCTTCATATGTAAATAGTACCTCATCTGGGCCTAGGGGATCAGGACAAAGGAAAGAATGCCACATGTGTCTCAATAATCCTACCTGTTGCTTTTGTTATACCCGTGCCCCTGGATACTTTGTTAATCATGGAGAATTTCCTATCCAGTTCTCTACAGATGCTATAGTTGGATTAAGTCCAATGCTTCTATACCCTCATTTTATTCAGGACACGCTGTAACCTTATGCAGCAAGTAGCATCACAATTTTATAGATAGAGAACCTGAGACTCAGAGAGCTGAAGTGTCTTTCTCAAGTTCACACAACTAGAAAATGGTTAGAATTTGAAACCCAGATATTATGATGCTAGAGTAACTTTTTCTCACTACATTATGGTATTTTGGAGAGATATGCTGATTATGGGGTCTTCCCAGGTAGCACTAATGATAAAGAACCCACCTGCAATGCAGGAGATGTAAGAGATGAGGGATCAATCCCTGGGTTGGGAAGATCCCCTGGAAGAGAGCATGACAACCCACTCCAGTATCCTTGCCTAGAGAATCCCACGGACAGAGGAACCTGGCAGGCTACAGTCCATAGGGCCAAAAGAGTCAGACACAACTGAAGTGACTTAGCACAGCACATACTGATTGTGGCAGTGTAATGGGCCCCAAGACTCATCACATGCACTGCAGTGGTGATGCAGGTGTCTGCTAGTATGACTCAGGTCTATTTTTCCTCCCAACCTTGCCTCGCATATCCATCCTTATCTGACTATGACCAATTTTTTAGTTCCAATGATGTAACTACAAGTACAAGTTTCCCATTGTAAATGAGTGAGACTTAACACAAAAAGCACAGACTCACAGAAGTGATTGAGACAAAGGCAAGTTTTAGCATCACCTTTTGTCTAGATCAAGCGGGTAATACAAAGATTAGTGATTATTTCACTTGGGCAGAGCATTAAAATGGAAAGCAAGTCTGTCTCCTTTGATTATAGAAAACAATTCCAACAGGAGGTTCTTGCAGGGACAACAGTATTTGACACCAAGGATGTGTTCTGTAATATTAGGCTGCCACTGATAGAAGGCCCTGGGTATAGTCACAGCTTTTATCAAGAACAGCCAAGTATTTAGGTGGCTATGTTGCTTAGGCACTACTAATTTATTGGCAGTTTTCAATTACATTGTTAAAAGCTACTACTACATTTGAAATGTAGTATTTGTTCCCCAATCAAACTGCCACATTATAACCAAGGTGTTCTTGTCAGTTTTTCATGTAAGGCCAGCAGGCTTTATATCATTAAAAGTATATTCCAATGGTCAAAGGGATGAAGTTTCATTAAAAAATTGCATTATCTTGGAGGTCCAATGCCCCTAAAGAGGACTCCCCAACAACTCATAATTAAGCACCTTACTGCACACAATACTCTAGCAAGACCACTCATGTACTCACACATTCCAGCCCTAATGCTGAGAGACTGAGATACTAGTTAACCCACTTTTAAACTGAGCCACCCTACGGAAAGCAAAAGCTGAGAGAGCATAATCTTGGTAGTTTGGTCTAGGCATACTTTCCTAAGCCGAGGAAGATGGCATACTTTCCTAAGCCGAGGAAGAAAATCATCTGTATAATGAACTCCTACTGGAACGCTAAGTTTGGAGGGTGGAAAGGGAAGATGGGAGAGACTAAGGACTTAAATCTTGCCTTTTGGAGATGTCATAAACCAGATTGTGTGATAGTAGGGAACTGCTTAGCTAGGGAGCATGTAGAAGTGTTGCTTGGTAGTCATTGAAAGAAAACTTGGAAGGATGTGTGCAATAACAAGATGTTTGGATTTAATATTTTAATAATTGAGCAACACTGAGTGATGGCAATAGCCAGGGTGGCTGAGGGGAGATGGAGGACAAAAATACTGCATATGATAAAATCAAAGGACCTGAAATCCCAGATGTTAGCTGGGTGATCTCTCAGAACCCTGAAATTATTCAGGGCAATATCAGGGAAGAAGACAGGGAATCAGGTGCCAATGTGTGCAAACAATAATGAAGCTTGATCAGTAAGTTAGGAAGTGATAACAAATAAAAGAGGTTAAAGTCAATACACTCAGATTACATGAATCTCAAGCTGAGAAGTTTTGTTTTTGTTTTGTTTGTTTTTATCTAGTTTATTTCCCATAGAGATGGAAGGGGGAAATGAATGTACTAGCTCAATAAAATAGCTTTCCTGCTGAGCTCATCTCCAATATTTTAGGGATAAAGCCCTACAGATTATCTCTTGCCAGTCCATGTTTCCTTTCATCTCTAGTCATCCCTATCCATACTCCCTACTGGCTCTCTATACCCATCCCAACACATATCAGAGGATTGGTCATTCTGGGAAACTCCTATTTTCATCTTCACAGGAAGTAGGAAACTGAACATTTCTAATACTTACATTTAGGAATATGCAGTCTGGGCCTGGGATAAACCAAAAAGAACCAACTAGAAAGCTACCCTGGATGCTACAAATCTGGAGAGTCCCAGCTCTATGTAAATGCTTGGGAATGTCTGGTGCCATCAGAATCAGTGTCAAAAAATTAGAGATGCCCTTCTAATTCCACTCTTACTCTCATATGCACTAAGAAAGCAGACCTAAAGTTAATAACAAATACTAACTATAAGGTGGCTTGACTGGGCCAGGCCTACTTCTAAACACCCCCACCTATAGGACTTTGGTTGAGAGATGTCCACGTGGAAAGTATTAACACAAAATAAAAATGACTGCAAAAAGGAGATGAAAGCCATGATTGGCTTAACTTCAGAGTGAAACTTCCATAACCTTTTTTCAAGCTGCAGCTGGAAATGAAATTAAAAAAAAAAAGGAATATAATTCAATGCTACATTATATAACAATGCTAAACTTGAAGTCCCTGTGTTCTGTATTGTACTATACACTGTGAGTGACAAATAAAGGAATAAGTATCTATCCTTGATTATAAGGAGGCATAGAGGAGACAGGCATTATACAAGTTAGTCAAAGGTAGAAATTGATAAGTGCTATAATGAAAGAGGTGCAAATACGTTACTATGTGAGCACTGAATGGGGAGGGTTGGCTTCTAGCTAGAGGAATCCAAAAAGAATAAATGGAGAAGATGGTTTTTGACTTGAGTAGGGGAGAAAGAGTTTGATTTCCATACAAATAGATTAGTTTAGGGATCAGCATGGGTCATCATCTTGAGTCAAGATAATACAGAATACAGGTTGTATAGTGATGCAAGTGAGAGAAGATGAGAATAAAAAATAACGTTAATAATTGATATTTGAGGATCACTTACTAGGGCTTCCCTGAGAGCTCAGCTTGTGAAAAATCCCCCTGTGATGCAGGAGACCCTGGTTCAATTCCTGGGTTGGGAAGATCCCCTGGAGAAGGGATAGGCTATCTACTCCAGTATTCTTGGACTTCTCTGGTGGCTCAGCTGGTAAAGAATCTGCCTGCAATGTGGGAGACCTGGGTTTGAACCCTGGGTTGGGAAGATCCCCCGGAGAAGGAATGGTTTACCCACACCAGTATTCTGGCCTGAAGAATTCCATGGGCTGTATAGTCCTTGAGTTTGCAAAGAGTCTGACAGGATTGAGTGACTTTCACTTTCACTTTACTATATGCCAGGCACAGTGTTGAGAGTTTAATATGTATTAATTTATGTAATCCTCACAATAACCTTATAAGTTAATATTATTATTATCATCTCCACTTGACAGTTCAGAAACTGAGGTCTAAGGAAGTTACTTGTTCAAGAGCCCATGGCCAGTTAGTGGTAGAACTAAGATTCAAACCCATGAAATTTGTACCCAGACAGAACCAATGTTCACAACCTCTATATTACATTACTTTTACACAATTGCTTTAAGAAGTTCATGAGGGACCATGAATGTCAGGATAAGGATTTGGGGCTCTATCTTGAATTGATGTCCTTTGATTTCTAGCTCTAGAACTCACTAGCTGAGTGACATTGGCAAGTTCCTTAATTTGTCTGTACTATCATTTCTAAATTTTTAGGTATATATAAAATATTGTGCATAAGAAACAATAAATTGGCCTGCAATGGATACTCAGTAAATTTATCTGATAATTTTTAGTCATATTAGTGTAAAATGGGGGATATTCCAGGCAGAAGGAATAAATGGAAGTTTTCTGGTGTTGGTAGAGTATAAGCTATGATGATGTATGGTGATAAACCTGGGGACTGAATTTAAGGATCAGCTAATGAAAGACTGAATGAGACTCTGAATCTTTTGGCTTTTATTCTACAAGTAACAAGTGATCGATTAAACTGAATGAAATTTAAAAGGGCATGTATAAAAGATGGAAGAAAAACACATAAATGGCATCCAACAATTACTTTCTTTAGATTTAGGTTGGTGCAAAAGTAATGTGGTTTTGCAATATTGAAATTTCTGCTTTATATTAGAATACATTCCTAAATAAACATGGTTATGTTACACATCATTTTAATGTACATTTTTCTATTTTTTCTAATGACTTATTATTTGTTGTCTTTTTATATTTATTTTAGACTATGGAAATGATGTTAGATAACAAGCAAATTCAAGTGATTTTCTTATTTGAGTTCAAAATGGACTTTAAAGCTGTGGAGACTACTGGAAAAATCAACAATGCATTTGGCCCAGGAACTGCTAATGAACATACAGTGCAGTGGTGGTTCAAGAAGTTTTACAGAGGAGATGAGAACCTAGAAGATGAGCAGTGTAGTGGCCGGCCATCAGAAGTTTGCAACAACCAATTGAGACCCATTGTCAAAGCTGATGCTCTTACAACTACATGAGAAGTTGCTGAAGAACTCAACATCCATCATTCTATGGTTGTTCAGTTTTTGAAGCAAACTGAAAAGGTGAAATATCTCAATAAGTGGGTGCCTCATAAGCTGATGACAAAAAAAATCATTGCTTTGAAGTGTCATCTTCTCTTATTCTACACAACAACAATGAACCATTTCTTGATCGGATTGTGATGTACAAAAAAGTGGATTTTATATGACAACTGGCAATAACCAGCTTAGTGGTTGGACTAAAAAGAAGCTCCAAAGCACTTCCCAAAGCTACACTTGTACCAAACAAAGGTCATGGTCACAAATTGGTAGTCTGCTGCCCATCTGATCCACTATAACTTTCTGAATCCTGATGAAACCATTACAATTGAGAAGTATGCTCAGCAAATCAATGAGATGCACTGAAAACTGCAATGCCTGCAGCTGGCGTTACTCAACAAAAATGGCCCAATTCTTTTTCATGATGCCTGACCACATGTTGTACAACCAATGCTTCCAATACAATATTGTAAAGAAAAAATAATAAGAAGAAAAAAACAACAACAACAACAGTCGAACAAATTGGACTACCAAGTTTTGGCTCATCCACTATATTTACTGACCTCTTGCCAACCAACTACCATTTCTTCATGCATCTCAACAATTTTTTTCAGGAAAAATGCTTCCTCAACTAGAAGGAGGCAGAAAATGCTTTCCAAGTGTTTGTCAAATCCCAAAGCCCAGATTTATATGCTATAGGAATAAACAAGCTTATTGGCAAAAATGTGTTGATTGTAATAGTTCCTATTTTGATTAATAAAGATGTGTTTGAGCTTAGTTATAATGATTCAAAATTCACTATCCAAAACTGCAATTACGTTTGCACCAACCTAATATCTTGTTTTGACCTACGTGCTGTTAGGCATTATAGAGATGAAGCCCTCAAATTCTAATGAGTAGTTGTGAAAAGATGGGAACCCAGTACTGGTTTTCCAAAACCAAATGATGTGGTAGAAATGATACAATCACTTTGGAAAACAATTTTCCAGTCATTATTTTTTTTTAAGTTTAAAATACACTTAACATGTGGCTCACCACTAGGTATTTAACCTAGAGAATTAAAAACTTAAGTTCACCCCCTAAATCTGTGCATAATTGTTTATATAATTTCTAATAAAAATTTCCAAATACTGGAAACCACTCAAATGTTCACCAACAGTTGAATGGATGGACAAGTTCTGATATACCCATACCATGGGACACTGCTGCTGCTGCTGCTAAGTCGCTTCAGTGGTGTCTGACTCTGTGTGACTCCATAGACAGCAGCCCACCAGGCTTCCCCAGGACTAAAACAGAACCAACTTCTGATACATATGGCAATATGGATGAATTTGCAAATACATTGTGGTAAGTAAAAAAAGCCAGATACAAAAGACAATGTACTGTATGTTTTAATTTATGTAATAGTCTAGTAAAGGCAAAACTAGGAACAAAGAACAGAACAGTCAGTGGTTGCCAGGAATTAGGTGTGGGAAAATGAATAACTATGATGAAACAGTGCAAAGGCATAATTTGGGGTCATTGAAACTGCTTTATCCTGATTTGTAGTGTAGTGATTTAGTGATAATTATATGCAGGTTTGGGAGCTCACAGAACTGTATATTCTCCAAAAGTAAATTTTTAAAAGGGTAAAGTTCAATATTTTACTGTGGAAAATATTGCAACTCTGGCAAGATTTTCCATTTTCAGAAATCTATGCGAATAATACGAATAAAGTTTCCTATGACAGTTGCTTGAAGTTATATAATATTAATCTCATTTTATCTCTCAACAGAGTTGCTAGACTGATAGAATGGAGGTAGATGTTGATTAACACCTACTGAAATCAAATCATTCGAAATTGTAACATCATTGTGAATTGCTGGATAAGTTTGTGACTGAAAAACTGATCTCTATGGGGGCTAATTAATATGAAGGTCTGTATTAGATTGCCACAGGGTTTTATCTTCAACTGTATAAATAACTTAAATGAAGACATTGGTTGTTCATATTCATGGATGATAGTAAGCTGAATGGGATAATTAATCAGGATTTTAATTAACTGTACATATATTTTTCAGGTTGGAGCAAAGTGACATTTAGTAGAAAATATTAAATCCTTGTATATGATTGACCATACAGGAGTGAGATAGATTATATAACCTAGACTTTAAGGAGGATTCTTTGATGGGCATCTCAGTGTCAGATAGCATTCAGACCCTGTGTCTCTACTGGGCAGACTCTCACTTAGTGTATATGCCAAGAACTGTGTTCAGGAGATAGTGAAAAGATTGTGGAGGGACCTGGAACCAAGGTCCCATATGGGACAGATGAAGGACATAGGGATATTCTACCTGGAAAAGATTTAGAAAGACAAGGATTCAGACTTTTAAAGGGTTCTCTCAGGGCAGAAGGAGCAGACCAATTCTGAGAAACCCAGATGTCCATTTCAGAGAAAGAATAAATTTCGTATTATTATTAAAAAAGGACTTTGAGCCAGTCTATATGTCCTTGTATATGGTGAGATGCTTCAAGGAGTAGTAAATTTCTTGCCAATAGAGCTGTGCAAAGAGAAGGTACTTTAAAATTAATGTGAAACCAGATTTCTATATTGAATAGAATGATGGTTTTCAAACTTGAGGGTGTGGTCCACTAGTATCACCTGGGAAGCTAGTATAGATTCAGATTCTTTCACACCAGATTCCAATTCAGGAGGTCTTATATGGGGCCTGAGAATGTGCATCTCAAACAAATGTCCCTAAATTACTCAAATCCCACTTTAGGCAATAGCATACTGAGGATTGGCTGATGCCAGCACTGAGAAGGGGACTGGTAGGTAATCAGGTAGGCTAATCAGGTAATCAGGTAGGCTGTGCTCTTTTCCTGCCTCATACCACATATAATTTTTTACAGGTCCCTTCCTGTTTGGAGCCCCAAGTTTTATACTATGGTAAATATTCTCCTGATTCCTTTTTATTTTATTTTTTATTTTTTTTAATTTAATTTTATTTTTAAACTTTACAATATTGTATTGGTTTTGCCAAATATCGAACTTACATAAAACCCCAATATTTGAAGCAAATACTGAACAACGTTGGGTTGTGTGTGTGTTTGTGGAGGAATGTCTTGTCCCACCCCAAACCCCAGAAGACCCTCTATGGATTAATTACAGTAATTTAGGAACATTTTTTTGAGATGCACATTTGAAAATTATTTTTTTTTCTTCCAATTTTATTTTATTTTTAAACTTTACATAATTGTATTAGTTTTGCCAAATATCAAAATGAATCCGCCACAGGTATACATGCGCTCCCCATCCCGAACCCTCCTCCCTCCTCCCTCCCCATACCATCCCTCTGGGCCGTCCCAGTGCACCAGCCCCAAGCATCCAGCATCATGCATCGAACCTGGGGTCTTCCCAATGCCAAGATTCTGATGGCCAAGGGAATTTGGGTCCTGTGTTCTTCATGCTTGAGTGCCTGTACCTGTTTCTGAGCTGGTATCTGCGTGCATCTCTACCTTCTCCCTCCATCCTGCATTTATAGCAAGCACTGTGGCCCCACTGGAGCTCTGAGAAAGGTTCTCTCATCTCCCACTTGCCAAGCTATCATGCCTTTGCTCCTCTTTGGTAGTCTCCCTAGAGCTGCTGCCTGTTTCATTCTCCAACTTCTAGTCCACAGTGTTCCCCTGTCTCAGACAGCTTGTGTGGAGCTGGGGCCAGGTTGGGGCCTGGAAACAACTTCAAACAAGACATTGGAAAGCCTTGCCCAAATCTCCTGATCTAGATTTAATTTTCCCAAAATTTCTCTCAAGTCTGTTCTATCACTGTACTGCTTCACATGGCTTCCCATGCAGTACAAACCGAAAGACCTAGTGATCAATTTCTGCTCATTTCTCCAGCCTATCTCCAGCTTCCTTTGGGTCATCAGATTTTGTTGCTGTCTGAAGATTGGCTGTACAAAGGTTGAATACATTCAACACTCAGAGAATCCAGGAAAGAATCCTTTGTTCCTTACAATTGTCTTACTGAGCCTAGGTGATAAAATAATTGTTGAAGACCATTGTGAACCAGAAAGACTATGCGGATAATAACAGCTATAATTTATGGAGCCTCTCCTATATGACAGCCAGTTTCTTGTTCCTTGTCTTATTTAATTCTCATGCCAACCCTGTGAAGTGAGTACCATTAGTACCCCTGTATTGCAGATGAGGAAACTCAGGTTTGCAGCAGTTGACCTACTGTACTGTAAATATAAAGCTAGGATTATGAGCTTATGCTCTGGTAATCATGAAACTGGTATTTTTGAACTTTATGTCATGTAGCAGTAGCTGGATATTACCATGGCCATTCTGGATGAACAGGTAAAAAGTCCTGGAGGAGTGCAATGGAATATGTCATCACTTTCTCAGTTTTGTTTCTGCCTGGTGGTAAAGTTTTCTGAGTCCACAAATCTTCAAAATGGAAACTCCCCATTGCTCAGCTGGGCAGTGCCAGAATAGAATAAATAAGTACCATATGAATACAGTGACCCTGGACTTTTCCCAGGAAAACAAGGAAAGAAATAGTCCCTGGGTTGGAAGGAAGGTCAAATTAGATTCACTCTTCTTGAACTTGTTTGGGCATGAGTTACCTATAGACTAATGAGTGCAGTTTCCTGGGTCCCATCCCTGAAATTCTTTTTTTTTTTTTTAATTTTTTAGTATAAATTTATTTGTTTTAATAGGAGGCTAATTACTTTACAATATTGTATTGGTTTTGCCATGCATCAACATGAATCAGCCATGGGTGTACATGTGTCCCCCATCCTGAACCCCTTCCCACCTCATTCCCCATCCTATCCCTCAGGGTTGTCCCAGTGCATCAGCTTTGAGTGCCCTGTTTCATGCTTCAAACTCGGACTGGTGATATATTTCACATATGGCAATCTACATGTTTCAGTGCTACTCTCTCAAATCATCCCACCCGTGCCTTCTCCAACAGAGTACAAAAATATGTTCTTTATATCTGTGTCTCCTTTGCTGTCTTGCATATAGAGTCATCATTACCATCTTTCTAAATTCCATATATATGTGCTAATACACTGTATTGGTGTTTTTCCTTCTGACTTCACTCTGTATAATAGGCTCCAGTTTCATCCACCTCAATAGAACTGATTCAAATGTGTTCTTTTTAATAGCTGAGTAATATTCCATGAAATTCTGATTCCAGAGATAGCCTTAAGGTATTAGAATCTGCATGTAGAATACATTTGCCAAGTAATTTTGATGCAGAGTTTTATGGACTGCCTTGGCCTCAGTAGATAATTTAGACCAAATAGACTTTCAGGTATTTTTTTAGCTTTGATACCCTCACTTTAAGCAAGAGTATTAAGTCCTTTAAGTATTAAGCTATATGGCATGGTATAATGATCAAATCAGAATGGAGGGAGAGAAATGTATAAGTGTCAATAGTTAGAAATGCATGGTCAAAGATGGCTTCAAGGGAGTCATGACACTTGTGTTGAGCCTTGAAACTGGAATTAAAGTTGAATAGCACAGATGACCTGTAGATCCTCTTCATGGATCACTGTGCAGGGTCACCCAAGACAGAAGGGTTATAGTAGAGAGTTCTGACAGAATGTGATCCACTGGAGGTGGTTGTTGTTGTTCAGTTGCCCAGTCGTGTCCAACACTTTGCAACCGCAAAGTTGAATGCAGCATGTCAGACTTCCCTGTATTTCACCATCTCACAGAAATTGTTAAATGCATTTCCATTGAGTCGGTGATATGATCCAACCATCTCATCCTCTGCTGTCCCCTTCTCCTCCTGCCTTCAATCTTGCCCAGCATCAGGGTCTTTTCTAATGAGTCGGCTCTTCCAATCAGGTGGCCAAAGTATCGGGGTTTCAGCTCAGCATCAGTCCTTCCAATGAATATTCAGGGTTGATTTCCTTTAGGATTGACCGGTTTGATCTCTCTGCAATCTAAGGGATTCTCAAGAGTCTTCTACAACATAACAGTTCAAAAGCATCGATTCTTTGGTGCTCAGCCTTCCTTATGGTCCAACTCTCATATCCAAAATGACTAGTGAAAAAACCATAGCTTTGGACCTTTGTTGGCAAAGTAATGTCTCTGCTTTTTAACATGTTATCTAGATTGCCCATAGCTTTTCTTCCAAGGAGTAGGGGCTTTTCATTTCATAGCTGTAGTCACCATCTGCAATGATTTTGGAGCCCAAGAAAATAAAGTCTGTCACTGTTTCCATTGTTTCCCCATCTATTTGCCATGAAATGATGATATTGGATACCATGATCTTAGTTTTTTGAATGTTGAGTTGTTTTTTTTTTTTTGAAATTTTATTTTATTTTTAAAACTTTACAATATTGTATTGGTTCTGCCATATATCAAAATGAATCCGCCACAGGCATACATGTGTTCCCCATCCTGAACCCTCCTCCCTCCTCCCTCCCCATACCATCCCTCTGGGTCGTCCCAGTGCATCAGCCCCAAGCATCCAGTATCGTGCATCGAATCTGGACTGTCGACTCGTTTCATATATGATATTATACATATTTCAATGCCATTCTCCCAAATCATCCCACTCTCTCCGTCTCCCACAGAGTCCAAAAGACTGTTCTATACGTCAGTGTCTCTTTTGCTGTCATTCACACTCCTCTTTCACCTTCATCAAGAGGCTTTTTAGTTCCTCTTTGCTTTCTACCATAAAGATGGTGTCATCCGAATATTTAAGGTTATTGATATTTCTCCCAGCAATCTTGATTCCAGATTGTGTTTCATCCAGCCTGGTGTTTCACATGAATACTCTGCGTATGTTACATAAGCAGGGTGATAGTATACAGCTTTTATGTATTTCTTTCCCAATTTGGCAACAGTCTGCTGTTCCACGTCCATTTCTAACTGTTGCTTCTTGACCTGCCTACAGGTTTTGCAGGAGGCAGATGGATGGTCTCGTATTCCCATCTATTTAAGAATTATCCAGTTTGTTGTAATCCATACAATCAAAGGCAATTAGCGCAGTCAATGAAAAAGAAGTAGATGCTTTTCTGGAATTTGCTTGCTTTTTCTATGATACAATGGATGCTGACATTTCAGTCTCTGGTTCCTCTGCCTTTTCTAAATCCAGCTTGAACATCTGGAAGTTCTTGGTTACATACTATTGAAGCCTAGCTTGGATAATTTTAAGCATTACTTTGCTGTCATGTGAAATGAGTGCAATAGTGAAGTAGTTTGAACATTCTTTGGCACTGCCTTCCTTTGGGATTTTAATGAAAACTGACCTTTTCCAGTCTTCTGGTCACTGCTGTGTTTCCCAAACTTGCTGGCATATTGTGGAGAAGGAAATGGCAACCCACTCCATTATTCTTGCCTGGAGAATCCCAGGGACAGAGGAGCCTGGTGGGCTGCTGTCCATGGGGTCGCATAGGTTGGACACAGCTGAAGCGACTTAGCAGCAGCAGCAGCAGATGGCATATTGAGGGCAGCACTTTCACAGCATCATCTTTTAGGATTTGAAATAGCTTAGCTGGAATTTTCTCACCTCTATTAGCTTTGTTCGTAGCAATGCTTCCTAAGGCCCATTTGACTTCACATTCCAGGATGTCTGGCTCTAGGTGAGTGATCACAGCATCATGGTTATCTGAGTTATCAATATCTTTTTTTGTAGAGTTCTTCTGTGCATTCCTGCCACATCTCAATATCTTCTGCTTCTATTAGGTCTATGCTGTTTCTGTCCTTTATTGTGCCCATCATTTCAGGAAATGTTCCCCTAATATCTCTTACTTTTCTTGAAGAGATCTCTAGGCTTTCTCATTCTGTGGTTTTCCTCTATTTCTTTGCATTGATCAATGAGGAAGGCTTTGTTATTTCTCCTTGCTATTCTTTGGAGCTCTGCATTTAGATGGATATAACTTCGCTTTTCTCCTTTGCCTTTCACTCCTCTTCTTTTCTCAGCTATTTGTAAGACCTCCTCAGATAACCATTTTGCCTTTTTGCATTTCTTTTTCTCAGGGATCGTTTTCATCATTGCCTTCTGTGCAATGTTATGAACTTCTGTCTGTAGTTCTTCAGGCACTCTGTCTATCAGGTCTAATCCCTTGACTCTATATGTCACTTCCACTGTATAATTGTAAAGAATTTGATTTATGTCATACCTGAATGGCCTACTGGTTTTCCCTACTTTCTTCAATTTAAGACTGAATTTGGCAATAAGGAGTTCATGATCTGAGCCACAGTCAGCTCCTGGTCTTGTTTTGATGACTCTATAGAGCTTCTCCATCATGGCTGCAAAGAATATAATCAATCTGATTTCAGTATGACCATCTGGTGCTGTCCATGTGTAGACTCATCTCTTGTGTTGTTGGAAGAGGGTGTTTTTGCAATGACTAGTGTGTTCTCTTGGCAAAACTCTGTTAGCCTTTTCCCTGCTTCCTTTTGTACTCCAAGGCCAAATTTGCCTGTTGTTCTGGTTATCTCTTGACTTCCTACTTTTGCATTCCATTCCCCTATAGTAAAAAGGACATCTTTTTTTTAGAGTCAGATCTAGAAGGTCTTGTAGGTCCTCATAGAACTGTTCCACTTCAGCTTCTTTGGAATTATTTGTCGGCACATAGGCTTGGATTACTGTGATACTGAATGGTTTGCCTTGTAAGCAAACAGAAACCAGTCTTTCATGTTTGAGATTGCGACCAAGTACCGCATCCACTGGAGGAGGGTATGGCAAACCAGCTCAGTATACTTGCCATGAGAACTTCATGAACTGTATAAAAGTCCAAAGAAATATGACACTAGAAGATGAGTTTCCCAGGTCTGAAGATGTCCAATATGCTACTGGGGAAGAGTAGAGGAGAATTACCAATAGTTGCAGAATGAATGAAGCAGCTGGGCCAAAGCAGATATGACATTCACCTGTGGATGCATCTGGTAATGAAAGTGAAATCCGATGCTCCAAAGAACAGCATTGTATAGGAACCTGGAATGTTAGGTCCATGAATCAAGGAAAATTGTACATGGTCAAGTAGGAGATGGTAAGAATAAACATTTACATTTTAGGAATCAGCAAACTAAAATGGATAGAAATGGGCAAATTTAAATCAGGTCACCATTTTATCTACTACTGTGGGCAAGAATCCCATAGAAGAAATGGAGTAGCTATCATAATAAACAAAAGAGTTTGAAATACAGTATTTAGGTGCAACCTCAAAAATGACTGAAAGATCTTGGTTCATTTCCAAGGCAAGATGTTCAACATCACAGTAATCCAAATCTATGCCCCCCACCCATGAGAAAGAAGCTGAAGTTGATGAATTCTATGAAGACCTAGAAGATCTCCTAGATATAACATCTAAAAAAGATGTTTTATTCATCCTCAGGGATTGGAATGCAAAAGAAGGAAATCAAGATATACCTTCATACATGGACATCAGTTCAGTTCAGTTCAGTCGCTCAGTTATGTCCGACTCTTTGCGACCCCATTAATCGCAGCACACCAGGCCTCCTTGTCCATCACCAACTCCCGGAATTTACTCAAACTCACGTCCATCAAGTCGGTGATGCCAAAAAGAAATCTCATCCTCTGTCGTCCCCTTCTCCTCCTGCCCGCAATCCCTCCCAGCATCAGAGTCTTTTCCAATGAGTCAACTCTTCGCATGAGGTGGACAAAGTACTGGAGTTTCAGCTTTAGCATCATTCCTTCCAAAGAAATCCCAGGACTGATCTCTTTTAGAATGGACTGGTTGGATCTCCTTGCAGTCCAAGGGACTCTCAAGAATCTTCTCCAATACCACAGTTCAAACGCATCAGTTCTTCAGCGCTCAGCTTTCTTTACAGTCCAACTCTCACATCCATACATGACCACAGGAAAAACCACAGCCTTAACTAGACGGACCTTTGTTGGCAAAGTAAGGTCTCTGCTTTTGAATATGCTATCTAGGTTGGTCAGAACACTCCTTCGAAGGATTAAGTGTCTTTTAGTTTTATGGCTGCAGTCACCATCTGCAGTGATTTTGGAGCCCCCAAAATAAAGTCTGACACTTTTTCCACTGTTTCCCCATCTATTTCCCATGAAGTGATGGGACCAGATGCCATGGTCTTCGTTTTCTGAATGTTGAGCTGTAAGCCAACTTTTTCACTCTCCTCTTTCACTCTCATCAAGCGGCTTTTTAGTTCCTCTTCACTTTCTGCCATAAGGGTGGTGTCATCTGCATATCCGAGGTTATTGATATTTCTCCTGGCAATCTTGATTCCAGCTTGTGCTTCTTCCAGCCCAGCGTTTCTCATGATGCACACTGCATATCAATTAAATAAGCAGAGTGACAATATACAGCCTTGATGTACTCCTTTTCCTATTTGGAACCAGTCTGTTGTTCCATATCCAGTTCTAACTGTTGCTTCCTGACCTGCATATAGGTTTCTCAAGAGGCAGGTCATGTGGTCTGGTTTTCCCATTTCTTTCAGAATTTTCCACAGTTTATTGTGATCCACACAGTCAAAGGCTCTGGCATAGTCAATAAAGCAGAAATAGATGTTTTTTTCTGGAGCTCTCTTGCTTTTTCAATGATCCACTGGATGTTGGCAATTTGATCTCTGATTCCTCTGTCTTTTCTAAAACTAGCTTGAACATCTGGAAATCACCAAATGGTAAATATTGAAATCAAATTCATTACATTATTTGTAGCCAAAGGTGGAGAAGCTGTATAGAATCAACAAAAACAAGACTTGGAGGTTACTGTGGCTCAGATTATCAGCTTCTCATAACAAACTTCAGGCTTAAGCTAAAGAAAACCCAGAAAATCACTCTGCCAGCCAAGTATTACTTAAATCAAATACTGTATGAAATTCACAGTAACAGTAATGAGGGTATTCAACGACTAGATCCAGTTAACAGTGTGCTTGAAGAACTATGAACAGAAGTCCATAAGTACAGGAGGTGGTGATCAAAACCATCCCAAAGAAAAAGAAAAGCAAGAAGGCAAAGTGGTTATCTAAGGAGGCTTCACAAATAGAGGAATAATGAAGAGAAGTGAAAAGCAAAGGAGGGAGGGAATGGTACTTCCACTTACATGCAGAGTCCCAAAGAAGGTGTTCTTCAATGAAGAATGCATAATAAAAGAAGAGAACAACAAAAGGGGAAAGCCTAGAGAACTCTTCAGGAAAATTGGAAACATCAAGGGAGCATTCTGTCCAAAGAGGGACAAAATGAATGATAAAAATGGTAGAGACCTAGTAGATGCTGAAGAGATCAAAAAGAGATGGAAAAAATAGACAAAAGAACTCTATAGAAAATATCTTAATGAACCAGATTACTATCATGGTGTGGTTAGTAATCCAGAGCCAGACATTCTGGAATGTGAAGTTAAGTGGGCTTTAAGAAGCACTGCTGTTAATAAAGCTAGTGGATGCAATGAAATTCCAGTAGAACTATTCAAATCCCTAAAGGATAATGCCATCAAGGTTTTGCATTCATTATGTCAGCAAATCTGGAAGACAGAGCAGTGGCCACAGGATGAGAAAAGTTCAATCTTCATGCCAGTTCCCAAGAAAGGCAGTACCAAAGAATCTGCTAACCCTTGGACAATTGCACTCATCTCCCATGCTACCAAGGACATGCTCAAAATCTTGCATGCTAGGCTTAAGCATTATATGAACCATGAACTTCCAGATGTCCAAGCTTGGTTTATAAAAGGAACTAGAGACCAAATTGCCAACATCTGCTGGATTATAGAGAAAGCTAGGGAATTTCAGAAAGACATCTATTTTTCATTGACTACGCTAAAGCCTTTGACTGTGTGGATCATGACAAACTGTGGAAAGCTCTTAGAGAGATGGGAGTACCAGACCATCTTACCTGTTTCCTGAGAAACCTGTAGGCAAGTCAAGAATCAACAATTAGAAACTGATATGGAACAACTGATTGATTCAAGATCAAGAAAGGCATACTACAAGGCTGTCAGCTGTCACCATTTTTGTTTAACCTATACTCTGAGCATATAATGAGAAATGCTGGCCTGAATGAATTACAAGCTGGAACCAAGATAGGCAGAAAAAATATCAACAGTCTCAGCTATGTGGATGATACCACTCTAATGGCAGAAAGTGAGGAGGAACTAAAGAGCTTCTTGATGAGGGTGAAGGAGGAGAGTGAAAGAGCTGGCTGAGGACTAAATATTTTAAAAAAATTTAAAAAAAATAAAATTTTTACATTCCTCCCCATTACTTCATGTCAAATAGAAGGAGAAATGGTGGAAGCAGTGACAGATTTCCTCTTCTCGGGCTCCAAAATCACTGCAGACTGTGACTGTAGCCATGATATCAGGAGATGATTGTTTCTTGGCAGGAAAGTGATGAAAAACCTAGACAGTGTGCTGAAAAGCAGAAACATTACTCTGCCAACAAAGGTCTGTATAGTCAAGGTCTTTCCTGTGGTCACATATAGTTGTGAGAGCTGTACCATAAAGAAGACAGAATGCCAAAGAATTTATGCCTTCAAACTGTGGTGCTGGAGAAGACTCTTGAAAGTCTGATGGACAGCAAAGAAATCAAACCAGTCAATCTTAAAAGAGATCAACGTTGAATATTCACTGGAAGGGTTAATGTTGAAACTCCAGTATTTTGGTTATCTGAAACAAACGAATTATTGGGAAAGTCCCTGATGCTGGGAAAAAATGAAAACAGCAGAAGAAAAGGCGTCAGAGAATGAGATGGCTGGATAGAACATGAATTTTGGCAAACTCTGGAAGATGGTGAGGGACAGAGAGGCCTGGTGTGCTGCAGTCCATGGGTCACAAAGAGTCCAACAAGACTGGGCAACTGAACAACAAGAAAAACAGGCACAGAAGAGATAAATGGCACTCTAGGCAAGAGAGCTGGTGGGGAGCAAAGTCTCGAAGACAAGAATGGCTGTAGTTTGTTTATGAGAGGGTGTAATAAGAGGCTGAGATTAAGCAACAAGGTCAGTCTGGTTTAATTGGATTAATACTATTAATTTTATCTGTTATAATTAATGAAAAACCATGATAATTTTAAACTTTGAAACAAAATACTTCATAAACCACCTCTGGTTTTCTACTATAAATATCTGAAGCTCCTCACTCTACAGACTGCTATATCAGATCAGATAAGATCAGTCTCTCAGTCGTGTCCGACTCTTTGCGACCCCATGAATCACAGCACACCAGGCCTCTGTGTCCATCACCAACTCCCGGAGTTCACTCAGACTCGCGTCCATCGAGTCAGTGATGCCATCCAGCCATCTCATCCTCTGTCATCACCTTATCCTCCTGCCCACAATCCCTCCCAGCATCAGGGTCTTTTCCAATGAATCAAGTCTTCGCATGAGGTGGCCAAAGTACTGGAGTTTCAGCTTTAGAATCATTCCTTCCAAAGAAATCCCAGGGCTGATCTCCTTCAGAATGGACTGGTTGGATCTCCTTTCAGCCCAAGGGACTCTCAAAAGTCTTCTCCAACACCACAGTTCAAAAGCATCAATTCTTCGGCACTCAGCCTTCTTCACAGTCCAACTCCCACATCCATACATGACCACAGGAAAAACCATAGCCTTGACTAAACGAACCTCTGTTGGCAAAGTACTGTCTCTGCTTTTGAATATGCTATCTATGTTGGTCATGATTTTCCTTTCAAGGAGTAAGCGTCTTTTAATTTCATGGCTGCAGTCACCATCTGCACTGATTTTGGAGCCCAGAAAAATAAAGTCTGACACTGTTTCCACTGTTTCCCCATCTATTTCCCATGAAGTGGTGGGACCGGATGCCATGATCTTCGTTTTCTGAATGTTGAGCTTTAAGCCAACTTTTTCACTCTCCACTTTCACTTCCATCAAGAGGCTTTTGAGTTCCTCTTCACTTTCTGCCATAAAGGTGGTGTCATCTGCATATCTGAGGTTATTGATATTTCTCTTGATTCCAGCTTGTGTTTCTTCCAGTCCAGCATTTCTCATGATGTACTCTGCATATAAATTAAATAAACAGGGTGACAATATACAGCCTTGATGTACTCCTTTTCCTATTTGGAACCAGTCTGTTGTTCCATGTCCAGTTCTAACTGTTGCTTCCTGACCTGCATACAGATTTCTCAAGAGGCAGGTCAGGTGGTCTGGTATTCCCATCTCTTTCAGAATTTTCCACAGTTTATTGTGATCCACACAGTCAAAAGCTTTGGCATAGTCAATAAAGCAGAAATAGATGCTTTTCTGGAACTCTCTTGCTTTTTCTGTGATCCAGCAGATGTTACCAATTTGATCTCTGGTTCCTCTGCCTTTTCTAAAACCAGCTTGAACATCAGAAAGTTCACGGTTCACATATTGCTGAAGCCTGTCTTAGAGAATTTTGAGCATTACTTTACTAGCGTGTGAGATAAGTGCAATTGTGCAGTAGTTTGAGCATTCTTTGGCATTGCCTTTCTTTGGGATTGGAATGAAAACTGACCTTTTCCAGGCCTGTGGCCACTGCTGAGTTTTCCAAATTTGCTGGCATATTGAGTGCAGCACTTTCACAGCATCATCTTTCAGGATTTGGAATAGCTCACCTGGAATTCCATCACCTCCACTAGCTTTGTTCGTAGTGATGCTTTCTAAGGCCCACTTGACTTCACATTCCAGGATGTCTGGCTCTAGGTGAGTGATCACACCATCGTGATTATCTGGGTCATGAAGATCTTTTTTGTACAGTTCTTCTGTGTATATCTCTTCTTAATATATTCTGCTTCTGTTAGGTCCATACCATTTCTGTCCTTTATCGAGCTCATCTTTGCATGAAATGTTCCTTTGGTATCTCTGATTTTCTTGAAGAGATCCCTAGTCTTTCCCATTCTGTCGTTTTCCTCTATTTCTTTGCATTGATCGCTGAAGAAGGCTTTCTTATCTCTTCTTTCTATTCTTTGGAACTCTGCATTCAGATGTTTATATCTTTCCTTTTCTCCTTTGCTTTTCATGTCTCTTCTTTTCACAGCTATTTGTAAGGCCTCCTCAGACAGCCATTTTGCTTTTTTGCATTTCTTTTCTATGGGAATGGTATTGATCCCTGTCTCCTGTACAATGTCACGAACCTCATTCCATAGTTCATCAGGCACTCTATCTATCAGATTCTAGGCCCTTAAATCTATTTCTCACTTCCACTATATAATCATAAGGGATTTGATTTAGGTCATACCTGAATGGTCTAGTGGTTTTCCCTACTTTCTTCAATTTAAGTCTGAATTTGGCAATAAGGAGTTCATGGTCTGAGCCACAGTCAGCTCCTGGTCTTGTTTTTGCTCACTGTATAGAGCTTCTCCATCTTTGGCTGCAAAAAATATAATAATCTGATTTCGGTGTTGACCATCTGGTGATGTCCATGTGTAGAGTCTTCTCTTGTGTTGTTGGAAGAGGGTGTTTGTTATGACCAGTGCATTTTCTTGACAAAACTCTATTAGTCTTTGCCCTGCTTCATTCCGTATTCCAAGGCCAAATTTGCCTGTTACTCCAGGTGTTTCTTGACTTCCTACTTTTTGCATTCCAGTCCCCTATAATGAAAAGAGTGTTATATAGGGTTACCCAGTTCAAGAAGTAGCTCCATGCCAAGGTAATGCCTGCCTTTGGAGCATTTACTATTGTAACTTATACTGGTGGTTGTGGCATAAAGAATAATGCTCCTAGGAATTATAGATTTTGAAAGCATGTAAAGTCATTCAAAGGTAGCTGGGAGACTTATTTTCACACCATGTTTTTCATGTTTTTTTAATTTATTTTTAATTGGAGGATATTTGCTTTATAATGTTGTATTGGTTTCTGCCATACAACAATGTGAATCAGCCATAAGTATATATATATATTCCCTCCCTCTTGAATCTCCCTCCCACTCACTCCCCCATCCCACCCTTCTAAGTCATCAAATATTAATAGCACAGGGCTGAGCTCCCTGTGTTATATAGCACAATCCCACTAGCTATCTATTTTAAATGTGGTAATTATTTCAATGCTACTCTCTCAATTCGTCCCACCCTCTCCTTCTCCTGCTGTGTCCACAAGTCCATTCTCTATGTCTGTGTTTATTCCTGACCTGCAAGTAGGTTCATCATACCATTTTTCTAGATTCCATATATATGCATTAATATACAATATTTGCTTTTCTCTTCCTGATTTACTTCATTCCGTATAACAGGCTGTAGTTTCCTTCACCTCAGTTCAAATGACTCAAATTTGTTCCATTTTATGGCTGAGTAATATTGCATTGTATATATGTATCACAACTTCTTCATCCATTTATCTATTGTTGGATATCTGATTCCATGTCCTGGCTATTGTAAAATACTGCTGCAGTAAACACTGGGGTGCATGTGTCTTTTAGCATTGTGGTTTTCTCAGGGTATATACCCAGTTGCGGCATTGTTTGGTCATATGGTAGTTTTATCCCTAGCTTTGAACGGCTCTCCATACTGTTCTCCATACTGGCTGTATCAACTCATATTCCCATCAACAGTACAAGAGGGTTCCCTTTTCTCCACATCCTCTCCAGTATTTATCTGTAGGTTTTTTGATGATGGCCATTCTGACTGATGTGAGGTGATATCTCTTTGTTATTTACACCATTTAATATACCATTTTGAAATGGTGTAGTCCCTGTTTTTAACTTTTTTTAAATTGTCTGCAATTCAAATGTACTCCACAAATTCAGTCTTCTGGGCTTTGGTATCCCAGAAGCTGGCTCCAACATGACCTACCCATTAGGACAGAGTGTACTCTTAGGATCACCTTTCCATTTCAGGGAACTAGAGCAATGTTGGATTACTTAGCAGAGTCTATTTCATTTTGCTTGAAATTTCTGTCCGTTTTTCTTTCTCTCCAGAGAATGTCTCCTTACAAGTGATTGTCAAAAGTTCTTTTTGCTGAACTTTTTAACTGCATGAGAAGAACCTCTTGCATCGGAAATAATATGAGTCCTAAATTATACTTCGATTTCATCTGTTGTGGAGTTGATTGTTTCTTTTTTGGTGCTCAGCTATTTCTCATTTTGGGCCTCAGTTACAGTTGATGCCATGTCACTGAAACCTAGCATACTGTAGGTGCATGGTAATTGTCCCATAGATATTTATTTAAGGATGAATTAAATGTCATTTTGTACGTTAATTCATCTCTGGCCTGTCTGAAATGCATTGCTTTCTTCCCTGAGCAATAATGGTGCATAATACATATGTGTATTAATGCTCTTATTACACCACATTAAGTGTCCATTTACATATTTGTTAACACGTTAGACTGAAAACACCTGAGAAAGAATTTTCTTCTTTGCCTTGGTTTCTTCAGGGCATAACACAGTAGGTAGTGTTTTTTGAAAGAACATATCATTAAAACTACAAATAATGCATGGGTTTAATTATAAACACATACAACACTTCAGAGATTTATGGGTCATCTACAGAGACTTCTCAACATCCTATTATCACTGATCTTTGTTTCCTTTTTTCATTCCCTCATACATTCATCCTTCAAATATTGCTTGGGCATCCAGTTTTTGACAGGCAGCACTATTCTAAGGCTCTAAGAATACAGTGGTGTGAATAAAGACTTTTCACCCTTAAGAACTTACATTTGTTAAGTAAGCAGAAATGAATATAAGCCTTCAGAAGTATAGAAACTGGGAAGCAAACACTGAAGGAGCGCCAGTAAAACTTCATTTCCCCCACAGAATTCTCAAAGCATGGACTAGGCAAGTCTCTCTCAGGAAAAAACCACAGTGAAGTAGTAGTTTTTCATTGTCTTGCCCTAGTGCTGCAGGCACTTCTGCCTGGGCTCTCAACTGTTAACAAGGCTTTTATATCAAAGAATGAGCCAAGATACAAACAATGTGCCCCCCCTCCAAAAAAAAAATGGGTCAGGCTTTCCCCGGGACATTGTAAACTCAAAGTCTTCTGATAATGTTTTTTTCTAATGGATCTACAATTTTCACTTTTCATTTCCTACCTGCAATCATTTGTTCTCTGGAAGTGGATGAATCCCACAAAGACCAGGATAACAAACAAAAGAGAGAATTTCACGCAGAGAATGATCAGTAAGTCTGATCCTGGAAATCCCAGGGTTCTGACACCTTTAAACATAGATAACACAGGCAGAGGTGAAGAGCCATTTCAAAAATTCTTCTAACGAACAAATCAGAGTCTATAGTTTAAAAGAGCCTTTTAAAATATTCTTGAAAGTTTACAGATCATCATAATCAAAACACCTTCTAAAGTACAATTTGAATTCTGCTAGTGTGGTTTTTCCTGTGGTCATGTATGGATGTGACAGTTGGACTGTGAAGAAGGCTGAGCACCGAAGAATTGATGCTTTTGAACTGTGGTGTTGGAGAAGACTCTTGAGAGTCCCTTGGATTGCAAGGAGATCCAACCAGTCCATTCTGAAGGATATCAGCACTGGGATTTCTTTGGAGGGAATGATGCTGAAGCTGAAACTCCAGTACTTTGGCCACCTCATGCGAAGAGCTGACTCATTGGAAAAGACTCTGATGCTGGGAGGGATTGGGGGCAGGAGGAGAAGGGGACGACAGAGGATGAGATGGCTGGATGGCATCACTGACTCCATGGACGTGAGTCTGAGTGAACTCCAGGAAATGGTGATGGACGGGGAGGCCTGGCGTGCTGCGATTCATGGGGTCGCAAAGAGTCGGACACGACTGAGCGACTGAACTGAACTGAGTATATCATTCTTCCAGGACTGAATTTAGCAAGGGTATCTTTGCGGAAAAAAAAAAAAATAACTTACATTTGATTAAATGAAATAAATAACTGAAGTTTAGGTGATGCTGCATTATGTAAAGGGAAAATAAGCAGGGTAAGAGGATGGAGAATGACAGGGAGCTAATATTTCAGAGAGGGGAATTAGGAAAGTCTTCTCTAAAAGATGACTTTAGAGCAGAGATTATTGGAGATTCAGAAATAAAATAAGCACTTGCTGGATGGGATGGTTAGAAGAAGGAATGGGAGTTGGTAATGGGGAGAAAAGAGAGAAATAAATAGACATGCAAATAAACAAAAACAAAATACAAATATTTCATGGACCAGTGATAATACTGTAACCAACTGAGATATATGACTAATACAGCCCTTACCATATGGAAAATAGATATGGGAGTTGGTAATGGGATAAAAGAGAGGAATAAATAGATAAGTAAATAAAAACAAAACAGGAATCTTTCATGGATCAATGGTAATAAGTGTAACAAACTGAGAAATATGATTAATTCAACACTTGCCATATAAAAATAAATATACTAGAAGAAATGGATAAATTTTTATATTTATATTATCAACTGAAAGGTTGTTGCTATGAGCCATAAATGATGCAGGGATTCTTGGCCTCTAGAGAAGAGAAATTCGATATGGGGCCAGTGATGAGGTTTGATCACTCAGAGCTTTTGTGTAATAAAGTCTTATTAAAGTGTAAAAAAGATAAAGAAAGCTTCTGACATACACACCAGAAGAGGGCAGAAAGTGTCCCCTTGCTAGTTTTTAGCAAGAAGTTGTATACCTATTAGCAAGCTGCTAATTAGAGAAAGGAAATGTCTCAAAACTCAGAGTGTCACCAGGCCCCTCACCCAAACATGCATTTTGAGGTTATGTTGGCACAAGCTGAGTCATCAGGGCCATTAAACAATTGACATGAATCTTGAAGGAAGGCAAATTCTAAGGTAAATACATATTTCATTAACATAGCTTAAGAAAAACATTTCCATAAGAAGAATGCATTAGTCAGCTCAAGGTTTGAGAAAACTTAACTTCAGGTGGAACCAGGTGTCATCATGGCAACACAGAGTTTTAAAAGAAACCTCCTTTTAATTTTGTATCTGCTGCTAAGTTGCTTCAGTCATGTCCGACTCTGTGCAACCCCATAGACAGCAGCCCACCAGGCTCCTCCATCCCTGGGATTCTCCAGGCAAGAACACTTGAGTGGGTTGCCATTTCCTTCTCCAATGCATGAAAGTGAAAAGTGAAAGGGAAGTCACTCAGTCCTGTCCAACTCTTAGCGACCTCATGGACTGCAGCCTACCAGGCTCCTTCATCCTTGGGATTTTCCAGGCAATAGTACTGGAGTGGGCTGCCATTGCCTTCTCCTTTTAATTTTGTATAGAGAAGAGGAAAAAAAAAAAAAATCTGACACTTGCAGTCTATTTCCTCCACTTGGGGAACCCTAGCCTTCCTGCCTGTTACCCTCTCACTACCAAGGCTGAATAATGAAGATATAGAAAATTTGAATAGACTAATAATGAATCTGGAGATTAAATCAGTATAAAACACCTCACAATGTTTCAAAGAGGATGAGATGGTTGGATTGAATCATCGACTCAATGGACATGAGTTTGAGCAAACCCTGGGAGATAGTGAAGGACAAGGAAGCTCGGCATGCTGCAGTCTATGAGGTTGCAAAGAGTCAGACATTACTGAGTGAATTGAACACCATTACTATTTATAGAGCAACTATCTATGAAGACAAGTAGGAAATATTTTCCAAAACTAAAGATATAAACAAGGAACCACAGCAAGACAGGTAGAGTGGCAAAAATGCAGTATAATCATGATCCATACCCCAAAGTTCCAAATATGTTAGAGATATTAAAAGTGTAGTTGTCTTACTTGAAGAGCAAGGCATCCAAGCCTCACATCAGAGTTCGCATTCTGGGATTCTGTTGCTGGAAGATAAGTCCCAGAACATTCAGATTTGAAAATCAGTGAAGGTTATATTCAGGAGAGCCAGAGGGCAATTGGAAACAGCTTCCACTCTGAAAGAGTATGCACAAATCTCACAACACTAAGTTCCAGCACAGAGGCAATAACTTAAAAGGAGCCTGGGTCAGACCCACTTGCTGATTTTGGACAGCCTCCCAGAGAGGCAGGAGGCAACTGATTTCCTCCCTGCAGATATGGATGCTGGCAGAAGCTATGATGAGAAACTTGTACCACTGCCTATTAGAAGCTTATTAGAAACGGGGGCTTAACCACCCCCAAAACACACCAGTTGTCTTGAAGCAGTGACACACAACTAGATTGCATGGATGGTCACATGGAGACCTGGTCTGAATGGCAAATAGGCCCACAGCCACCATATGAGATAAGGCCTTCAGCCTACCTGACTAAGGGTCAGCTCCACCTATAGTACATCCACAGTAATTATTCTTGCCACAACAGAAGGATGCATGCAGCCCATTTATAGCACATTCTTAGAACATAGATCTCTGGTGAATACAGTGAAGCATGCTGCTCGTGCATGTAGGTGTCTCCTAGAAAAAGCTACTTCTCTAAGATCAGGAGATGAAACCAATCTACCTAATACACAAAAAAGAACAGAGAGAATTGAGCAAAATGAAGAGACAGAGGAATACGTTTCAAATGAAAGAATATACAAAACCTCTGCAAAAGACTAAAAAAAGTGGATGAAAACAATTTACATGATAAAGAGATTAAAATAATGATCAAAAACAAGCTTAACTAAGTTGAGATAAGAAGAGTAGAACACAGTGAATATTTTGACATAGCTAGAAAATTAAAAAAAAAAAAAACAGAGATGAAGAATATAATAAACAAAATTAAAAATACACCAGAAAGAATCAACAGTAAATTATATGATACACAGAAATGGTTCAGTGATCTGGAAGACAGATTAGTGGGAATTACTTAAACAGAAAAAATGGGGAAAAATAATTTTTAAAAATGAGAACAGTTTAACAGACCTCTGAAACAATGTAAATCATACTAACTTTGCATGTTAAAAGACCTAAAAGAGATGAAGTGATTTTTTAAAAAATGTCTATGCTGCCTACAAAAGACTTACTTCAGAACTAAAAATACACACAGATTGAAAGAGACGGAGTAGAAAAGATATTCCATGCAAATGGAAATCTTTTTTTAAAAAAATCAGAAAACAACTCTGGTACCAATACTTAATCAGAAAAAAATAGACTTTAAAAAATGATTAGAGCAATAAAAAATAAAAGGCATTAACTGATGATAAACAGGGGGTAGGGGGGGTAATCAAACAAGAAACCAAGACAACTATAAATGTATTTTTACCTAGTAGATGACCATCTAAATATATAAAGCAAATATTAGCAATTACAAAATAAGAAATTGATAACAATGCAACAAAAATAAGGGACTTTAATACCACATTATATAAATGGACAGAATATCAAGAAGATATGGACATCTTACATCAATGGACAGAATATCATTGACCTTGAATGATGCATTAGAGTAGATGGATTTTAGATAGATAGATAGGTAGATATATATTATAGAACATTCCATCCAAAATAATTGGAAAACACTTTCATTTCAACCGCACATGGTACATTCTCCAGGATAGACTTCATGCTAGACTGCAAAAAATGATTCAAAAAATTTAAGAAGATTAAAATCATATCAAGGAATTTTTCCAACTACAGGAGTATGAAAATAAAAACCAACTATATAGAAACTACAAGTCCACAAAAGATGTGAAGTCTAAACAATGTGCTATCAAGCAGTCAGAGGGTCACTTATGAAATAAAAAATAAAACAAAATAAAATAAAAAGATACCTGGAGACAAATGAAAATAGAAGCACAGTGATACAACATATATGGAATGCAGCAAAATCAGCAATCAGAGCGAAGTTTATAGTGATATAGGTCTACTTCCTTTAAAAAAAAGTCAAAATAAAAAATCAAAACTCACACTTAAATAAATAAAACTAAAATAAAAAACAAAGTTAGAAGAAGGAAGGAAATAATGGAGATCAATGTAGAAATTTTTTAATGGATACAAAGCAATAGAAAAGACAAATGAAAATAAGAATGGATTCTTTGAAAAGATAAACAAAATTGATAAACTTTTAAATGAGGGTAATAAAGAGAAAAAAAAAGGAAAAGAGCCAAAGTAAATAAAATAAAAAAGAAAGAAAATAAATTATGACATCACAGAAATACAAAGGGTAACAAAACTTTCAGTTCAGTTGTTCAGTTGTGTCTGACTCTGCGACTCCAAGGAATGCAGCACACCAGGCTTCCCTGTACATCACTAACTCCCAGAACTTGTTCAAACACATGTCAATCAAGTCAGTGATACCATCCAACCATCTCATCCTCTGTTGTCTCCTCCTCCTGCCTACAATCTTTCCCAGCATCAGAGACTTTCCCCATGTATTGGAGTTAATCACTACTATGGACAATTACAACTCAAAAATTCAGTTCAGTGCAGTTCAGTCGCTCAATCATGTCTAACTCTTTGTGACCCCAAGGACAGCAGCCCACCAGGCCTCCCTTTCCATCATCAACTCTCTGAGTTTACTCAAACTCATTTCCATTGAGTCGGTGATGCCATCCAACCATCTTATCCTATGTTGTCCCTTTCTCCTCCTGCCTTCAATCTTTCCCAGCATTAGGATCTTTTCAAAGGAGTCAGTTCTTTGCATCAGGTGGCCAAAGTATTGGAGTACCAGGCTCAACATCAGTCTTTCCAATGAATATTCAGAGCTGATTTCCTTTAGGATGAACTGGTTGGATCACTTTGCTGTTCAAGTGACTTTCAAGAGTCTTCTCCAACACCACAGTTCAAAAGCATCAATTATTCAGAGCTCAGCTTGCTTTATAGTCCAACTCTCACATCCATACATGACTACTGGAAAAACTGTACTTTTGACTAGACAGACCTTTGTTGGCAGAGTAATGTCTCTGCTTTTGAATATGCTGTCAAGTTTGGTCATAATTTTTCTTCCAAGAAGTAAGTGTATTTTAATTTCATGGCTGCAGTTACCATCTGCAGTGATTTTGCAGCCCCCCAAAATAAAGTCTGACACTGTTTCCACTGTTTCCCCAACTATTTGCCATGAAGTGATGGGACCAGATGCCATGATCTTACTTTTCTGAATGTTGAGCTTTAAGTCAACATTTTCACTCTCCTCTTTCACTTTCATCAAGAGGATATTTAGTTCTTCTTTGCTTTCTGCCATAAGGGTGGTGTCATCTGCATGTCTGAGGTTATTGATATTTCTCCTGGCAATCTTGATTCCAGCTTGTGCTTCATCCAGCCCATCATTTCTCATGATGTACTCGACATATAAGTTAAATAAGCAGGGTAACAACATACAGCTTTGACGTACACCTCTCCTGGTTTGGAACCAGTGTGTTGTTCCATATCCAGTTCTAACTGTTGCTTCGTGACCTGGATACAGATTTCTCAGGAGGCAGGTTAGGTAGTCTGATATTCCATCTCTTTAAGAATGTCCCACAGATTGTTGTGATCCACACAGTCAAAGGATTTGGCATAGCCAATAAATCAGGTGCTGCAATTCAAGGGGTTGCAAAGAGTGGGACACGGCTGAGTGACTAAACTGAACTGAACTGAATAAATCAGAAGCAGATGTTTTTCTGGAACTCTCTTGCTTTTTTGACGATCCAATGGATATTGGCAATTTGATCTCTGGTTCCTCTGCCTTTTCTAAATCCAGCTTGAATATCTGGAATTTCATGGTTCATGTACTCTTGAAGAATGGCTTGGAAAATTTTGAGCATTACTTTGATAGCATGTGAAATGAGTTCAATTGTGCCACAGTTTGAACATTCTTTGGCATTGCTCTTGTTTGGGATTGGAACGAGAACTGATGTTTTCCAATCCTGTGGCCACTGCTGAGTTTTCTAAATTTTCTGGTGTATTTAGTGCAGCACTTTCACAGCATCTTCTTTTAGGATTTGAAATAACTCAACTGGAATTCCATCACCTCCCTTAGCTTTGTTCACAATGATGCTTCCTAAGGCCCACTTGACTTCACATTCCAGGATATCTAGCTCTAAGTGAGTGATCCCACCATCGTGATTATCTGGATCATGAAGATATTTTTTGTACAGTTTTTCTGTGTATTCTCACCACCTCTTCTTAATATCTTCTGTTTCTGTTAGATCCATACCATTTCTGTCCTTTATTGTGCCCTTCATTGTTGAAAAGTTCGCTTGGCATCTCTGATTTTCTTGAAGAGATCTCTAGTCTTTCCCATTCTATTTTTTCTTCTGTTTATTTTCATTGATCACTGAGGAAGTCTTTCTTATCTCTCCTGGCTATTCTTTGGAACTCCATATTCTAATGGGTATGTCTTTCCTTTTCTCCTTTGCCTTTAGCTGCTCTTCTTTTCTCAACTATTTGTAAGGCCTCCTCAGACAACCATTTTGCTTTTCTTTGTTTTGGGGATGGTCTTGATTACTGCCTCCTGTACAATGTCATGAACCTCCGTCCATAGTTCTTCAGGCACTCTATCAGGTCTAATCCCTTGACTCTATATGTCCCTTCCACTGTATAATCATAAGGGATTTGATTTAGGTCATACCTGAATGGCAGTGGTTTTCTCCACTTTCTTCAATTTAAGTCTGAATTTTGCAATAAAGAGTTCTTGATCTGAGCCACAGTCAGCTCCCAGTCTTGTTTTTGCTGACTGTATAGAGCTTCTCCATCTTTAGCTGCAAATAATATAATCAATCTGCTTTCAGTATTGACCATCTGAATAATTGGAGAACCTCAAAGAAATGAACAAATGTATAGAAGTCTACAGTCTTCCAAAACTGAATCAGAAAGAAATAGAAAATATGAAGATTGATTACCAGAAATAAAATTAAATCAGTTAATTAAGTAAAAGCCTCCCAAGAAACAAAAGTCCTGTAACAAATATCTTGACAAGTGAATCTTACCAAAAACTTAAAGAAGAATTACTACCTTTTCTTCTGAAACTTTCAAAATTTGAAGAGAAATGAACTCTTCTGAACTCATTCTATGATGCTAGCATCATGTTGATACCAAAATCAGACCACACAAAAATCATTACATGTTAATATTTCTGATTAATATAGATACAAAAAATCCTGAACAAAGCTTTAAGAAATCAAATTAAATGACACATAGAATCATGCACCATGAGTAAGTGGTGTTTATCCCTGGGATGCAAGGATGGTCAATGTTCACAAATCAATGTGATACATGACATGAATAAATTGAAGACAAAAATATGATGTTCCCACTAGATGGAAAAATCTTTTGGCAAAATTCAACATCCATTTATGATATATTAAAAAAAAAACCTCTCAACAAATTTGGTATAAAAGAATTATAACTCAAAATAATAATATATATGTATATATATATGACAAAGCCAAAGTCAACATCAGACTCAACAATGAAAAGATGAAAATCTTACCTATAAGTAAAAAGGCAAGAGTGCCATTCTTGACAGTTTTTTCCAACAGAGTATTGGAAATCTTGAATTTCCCTGATGGCACAAATGGTAAAGAATCTGCCTGTAATACAGGAAACCTGGATTCAATCTCTAGGTCAGGAAGATCCCCTGGAGAAGGGAATGGCTACTCACTCCAATAAGCTTGCCTGTAGAATTTCATGAACAGAGGAGCCTGGAAGCGTATAGTCCATGGGGTCACAAAGAGTCAGACATGACTGAGCGACTAACATTTTCACTTCTTTTTTTCATTGGAAATTCCAGCCATAGTAATTAGGCAATAAAAAGAAATAAAAGCAAACCAAATTGAAAAGTAACAAGTAAAACTGTCACTGTATGATCCTCTACATAGAAAACCCTAAAGACTCCACCAGAAAATTACTAGAACTAATCAATGAATATAATAAAGTTGCAGGATATAAAATCAACACACAGAAATCCCTTGCATTCCTATACACTAATAATGAGAAAGTAGAGAAATTAAGGAAACAATTCCATTCACCATTGCAACAAAAAGAATAAAATACTTAGGAATGTAACTATCAAAAGAAACTAAACAATGAAACACTGGTGAAAGAAATCAAAGAGGACACAAATACATGGAGAAATACACTGTGTTCATTGATCAGAAGAATCAATATAGTGAAAATGAGTATACTACCCAAAGCAATCTATAGATTCAATGCAATCCCTATCAAGCTACCAACAGTATTCTTCACAGAGCTAGAACAAATAATTTCATCATTTGTATGGAAATACAAAAACCTCGAATAGCCAAAGCGATCTTGAGAAAGAAGAATGGAACTGGAGGAATCAACCTGCCTGACTTCAGGCTCTACTACAAAGCCACAGTCATCAAGACAGTTTGGTACTGGCACAAAGACAGAAATATAGATCAATGGAAAAAAATAGAAAGCCCAGAGAGAAATCCATGCACCTATGGACCCCTTATCTTTGACAAAGGAGGCAAGAATATACAATGGAGATAAGACAATCTCTTTAACAAGTGGTGCTGCGAAAACTGGTCAACCACTTATAAAAGAATAAAATTAGAACACTTTCTAACACAATACACAAAAATAAACTCAAAATGGATTAAAGATCTAAATGTAAAACTGGAAACTATAAAACTCCTAGAGGAGAATACAGACAAAACACTCTCCGACATAAATCACAGCAGGATCCTCTATGACCCACCTCCCAGAATATTGGAAATAAAAGCAAAAAAAAACAAATGGGACCTAATTAAAATTAAAAGCTTCTGCACAACAAAGGAAACTGTAAGCAAGGTGAAAAGACAGCCTTCAGAATGGGAGAAAGTAAGGGGAGGAGCCAAGATGGCGGAGGAGTAGGACGGGGAGAACACTTTCTCCCCCACAAATTCATCAAAAGAGCATTTAAACGTCGAGTGAATTCCACAAAACAACTTCTGAATGCTGGCAGAGGACATAAGGCACCCAGAAAAGCAACCCAATTCTTCGAAAGGAGGTAGGAAAAAATATAAAGGACAAAAAAAGAGACAAAAGAGGGAGGGACGGAGTTCCGTCCCGGGAAGGGAGTCTTAAAAAGAGAGAAGTTTCCAAACACCAGGAAACCTTCTCAGTGACGAATCTGTGTCGAGCTTTGGAAGCACAGAGGGCAGCATAACAGGGAGAAAAAATAAATAAACAATTAAAACTTGCAGATTGTGAGCCCTACGGTAACTCCCCCAGAGGAGAAGCAGCGCAGATGCCTGCACACGCCATTGGCAAGCGGGGGCTGGGCAGGGAGGCGTGGCCCGGGCTGCATCGCTCAGAGTAAGAATCTGGCGTGAATACCCTGAGCACTATCTGAGCGAAATAATTTGGGCTAGCAAACCAGACTGTGGGATATCTACCACGCAAAAAGCCAGCCCCAACCTAAGACACCGCCAGGCCCGCACATGGAACAAAGGACTGAACAGAGATAGCCGGCTGCAGACCTTCCCCCTCCTGTGACAGGTAGCCAGAGCCTGAAGGGGGCAATCGCAGCCCCAGAGAGACATTATCTATAAAACTGTAAGCAGGCTTCTTTGCTAACTAAAACTTTTTGGGGGTCTGGACGGTCAACATCTGCCTGAGAAGGTGCACCGGTTTTACACCCAGATAACCGAGTGGCGGGGAGGCGATAAGTCGCAGCAATGGCGCTCGCCAAACACCTCATCACCTGAGCTGCTCGGACCTGGGAAGAGCACAAAACGCAGGCCCAACCGAGTCTGCGCCTCTGAGGACTACCCGAGTGCCTGAACCTGAGCGGCTTGGACCTGGGAGGTGCATGCAGCCCAGGGCCGGCCTCGGATTGTTCCCGGCGGAACAACCTAGAGCCCGAGCAGTGTGGGCAGGGAGGCTACACGCGCCGTGAGCGGGGGCAGACCCAGTGTGGCTGAGGCACTGCGAGCGCACGCCAGTGTTATTTGTTTGCAGCATCCCTCCCTCCCTCCCCACAGCGCGACTGAACAAGTGAGCCTAAAAAAAAAAAAGTTTCCCCCACGGTCCCCTTTGTGTCAGGGCGGTAACCAGACACTGAAGAGACCAGCAAACAGAAGAAGTTATAACAGAGGGAAACGCCTTGGAAGCTACAGGCAATAGATTAAAACCCCGTGGTTACTACGGACTACATAAGAAGGGGCCTATAGATCTTGAGAAATATAAGTCGGACTAAGGAACTAGCCAAAAATGAACTGAACCCACAATACTCACAACAAAACCAGAAAAAGTCCTAGATATATTTTTACTATTTTTATGATCATTCTTTCTTTCTTTCTTTTTTAATTAAAAAAAATTTTTAAGTCCTCTATTGTTCCTTTAATTTTCACTTTTATAACCTATTACTTTGCAAAAAAAAAAAAGACCCTATTTTTTTTCTTCTTCAGCAAACTTCATATATATATATTTTATAATTTTTTGACCTTTTTTTTCCCCTTCTTTTCTTAAACATTGTATTTTTGAAATTCCAAACTCTACTCTAGTTTTTTAATTTTAGCTTTTTGGTATATGTTATCAATTTTGTACCTACAGTTTTTTTTAATAATTTCTGTGACTTTTTTTGTTGTTTGTTTCTTTCTCTTCTTCTTTTATATAACATTGTATATCTGAAATTCCAAACTCTACTCTACATTTTTAATTTATGCTTTTTGGTATTTGACATTAATTTTGTACGTGTATTTTCTTTATAATTTTTGCGACATTGTTTGTTTTTGTTTGTTTTTTTCTCTCTTTATGTCTCTTCTTCCTTTTTTTAACATTGTGTTTTTGAAATTCCAAACTCTACTCTAGATTTTTAATTTTTGCTTTTTGGTATTAGTTATCAATTTTGTACCTGTATTTTCTTTATAATTTTTGGAACCTTGTTTGTTTTTCTTTGTTCATTTTTTCTCTCTTTCTTTTCCTTCTTCTTTTCTTTAACATCGTATTTTTGAAATTCCAAACTTTACTCTAGATTTTTAATTTTTGCTTTTATGTATTTGTTACCAATTTTGTACCTTTAAGAACCCAACCCTCAGGACCCATTTTTCACTAGGGAGTGAGATTACTGGCTTGACTGCTCTCTCTCCCTTTGGACTCTCCTTCTTCTCCACCAGGTCGCCTGTGTCTCCTCCCTAACCCCTCTCTACTCTACCCAACTCTGTGAGTTTCTGTGTGTTCCAGACAGTGGAGAACACTTAGGGAACTGATTACTGGCTGGATCTGTCTCCCTCCTTTTCATTCCCCCCTTTTATTCTTCTGGCCACCTCTGTCTCCTTCCTCCTTCTTCTCTTCTCTGTATAACTCTGTGAACATCTCTGAGTGGTCCAGTTGTGGAGTGCACATAAGGAAGTGACTACTGGCTACCCCACTCTCTACACTATTGAGTCCACCTCATCTCATTTGGGTCACCTCTAACTCCCTCCTCCCTCTTCTCTTCTCCATGTAATGCAGGGAACCTCTCTGAGTGACCCTCACAGTAAAGAAACTTTTCATCTTTAATGTAGATGTTTTATCAATGGTGCTATATAGAAGGAGAAGTTTTGAAACTACTGTAAAAATAAGACCAATAACTGGAAGCAGGAGGCTTAAGTCCAAACCCTGACTCCAGGGAACTCCTGACTCCAAGGAACATTAATTGACAGGAGCTCATCAAACACCTCCATACTGACACTGAAACCAAGCACCACACAAGGGCCAACAAGTTCCAGGGCAAGACATACCAAGCAAATTCTCCAGCAACAAAGGAACACAGCCCTGAGCTTCAAGATACAAGCTGCCCAACATCACCCCAAAACCATAGACATCTCATAACGCATTACTGGACATTTCATTGCACTCCAGAGAGAACAAAAACAGCTCCACCCACCAGAACACCGACACAAGCTTCCCTAACCAGGAAACCTTGACAAGCCACCTGTACAAACCCACACAGAGCAAGGAAAAGCCACAATAAAGAGAACTCCACAAACTGCCAGAAAACAGAAAGGACACCCCAAACTCAGCAATTTAAACAAGATGAAGAGACAGAGGAATACCCAGCAGATAAAGGAACAGGATAAATGCCCACCAAACCAAACAAAAGAGGAAGAGATAGGGAATCTACCTGATAAAGAATTCCGAATGATAGTGAAATTGATCAAAAATCTTGAAATTAAAATGGAATCACAGATAAATAGCCTGGAGACAAGGATTGAAAATATGCAAGAAAGGTTTAACAAGGACCTAGAAGAAATAAAAGAGAGTCAATATAAAATGAATAATGCAATAAATGAAATTAAAAACACTCTGGAGGCAATAAATAGTAGAATAACAGAGGCAGAAGATAGGATTAGTGAATTAGAAGATAGAATGGTAGAAATAAATGAATCAGAGAGGATAAAAGAAAAACGAATTAAAAGAAATGAGGACAATCTCAGAGACCTCCAGGATAATATTAAATGCTACAACATTCGAATCATAGGGGTTCCAGAAGAAGAAGACAAAAAGAAAGACCGTGAGAAAATACTTGAGGAGATAATAGTTGAAAACTTCCCTAAAATGGGGAAGAAATAATGACTCAAGTCCAAGAAACCCAGAGAGTCCCAAACAGGATAAACCCAAGGCAAAACACCCCAAGACACATATTAATCAAATTAACAAAGATCAAACACAAAGAACAAATATTAAAAGCAGCAAGGGAAAAACAACAAATAACACACAAGGGAATCCCCATAAGGATAACAGCTGATCTTTCAATAGAAACTCTTCAGGCCAGGAGGGAATGGCAGGACATACTTAAAGTGATGAAAGAAAATAACCTACAGCCTAGATTATTGTACCCAGCAAGGATTTCATTCAAGTATGAAGGAGAAATCAAAAGCTTTTCAGAACAAGCAAAAGCTGAGAGAATTCTGCACCAACAAACCAGCTCTCCAACAAATACTAAAGGATATTCTCTAGACAGGAAACACAAAAAGGGTGTATAAATTCGAACCCAAAACAATAAAATAAATGGCAACGGGATCATACTTATCAGTAATTACCTTAAACATAAATGGGTTGAATGCCCCAACCAAAAGACAAAGACTGGCTGAATGGATACAAAAACAAGACCCCTACATATGTTGTCTACAAGAGACCCACCTCAAAACGGGGGACACAAACAGACTGAAAGTGAAGGGCTGGAAAAAGATTTTCAATGCAAATAGAGACCAAAAGAAAGTAGGAGTAGCAATAGTCATATATCAGATAAAATAGACTTTAAAACAAAGGCTGTGAAAAGAGACAAAGAAAGTCACTACATAATGATCAAAGGATCAATCCAAGAAGAAGATATAACAATTATAAATATATATGCACCCAACACAGGAGCACTGCAGTATGTAAGACAAATGCTAACAAGTATGAAAGGAGAAATTAACAATAACACAATAATAGTGGGAGACTTTGATACCCCACTCACACCTATGGATAGATCAACTAAACAGAAAATTAACAAGGAAACACAAACTTTAAATGATACAATAGACCAGTTAGACCTAATTGATATCTATAGGACATTTCATCCCAAAACAATGAATTTCACCTTTTTCTCAAGTGCACATGGAACCTTCTCCAGGATAGATCACATCCTGGGCCATAAAGCTAGCCTTGGTAAATTCAAAAAAATTGAAATCATTCCAAGCATCTTTTCTGACCACAATGCAGTAAGATTAGATATCAATTACAGGAGAAAAACTATTAAAAATTCCAACATATGGAGGCTGAACAACACGCTGCTGAATAACCAACAAATCACAGAAGAAATCAGAAAAGAAATCAAAATTTGCATAGAAACGAATGAAAATGAAAACACAACAACCCAAAACCTGTGGGACACGGTAAAAGCAGTCCTAAGGGGAAAGTTCATAGCAATACAGGCACACCTCAAGAAACAAAAAAAAGTCAAATAAATAACCTAACTCTACACCTAAAGCAACTAGAAAAGGAAGAAATGAAGAACCCCAGGATTAGTAGAAGGAAAGAAATCTTAAAAATTAGAGCAGAAATAAATGCAAAAAGAAACAAAAACGACCATAGCAAAAATCAACAAAGCCAAAAGCTGGTTCTTTGAAAGGATGAATACAATTGACAAACCATTAGCCAGACTCATCAAGAAACAAAGGGAGAAAAATCAAATCAATAAAATTAGAAATGAAAATGGAGAGATCACAACAGAAAACACAGAAATACAAAGGATCATAAGAGACTACTATCAACAATTATATGCCAATAAAATGGACAACGTGGAAGAAATGGACAAATTCTTAGAAAAGAACAACTTTCCAAAACTCGACCAGGAAGAAATAGAAAATCTTAACAGACCCATCACAAGCATGGAAATTGAAACTGTAATCAAAAATCTTCCAGCAAACAAAAGCCCAGGTCCAGACGGTTTCACAGCTGAATTCTACCAAAAATTTAGAGAAGAGCTAACACCTATCCTACTCAAACTCATCCAGAAAATTGCAGAGGAAGGAAAACTTCCAAACTCATTCTATGAAGCCACCATCACCCTAATACCAAAACCTGACAAAGACGCCACAAACAAAGAAAACTACAGGCCAATATCACTGATGAACATAGATGCAAAAATCCTTAACAAAATTCTAGCAATCAGAATCCAACAACACATTAAAAAGATCATACACCATGACCAAGTGGGCTTTATCCCAGGGATGCAAGGATTCTTCAGTATCCACAAATCAATCAATGTAATACACCACATTAACAAATTGAAAAATCAAAACCATATTATTATCTCAATAGATGCAGAGAAAGCCTTTGACAAAATTCAACACCCATTTATGATAAAAACTCTCCAGAAAGCAGGAAGAGAAGGAACATACCTGAACATAATAAAAGCTATATATGACAAACCCACAGCAAACATTATCCTCAATGGTGAAAAATTGAAAGCATTTCCTCTAAAGTCAGGAACAAGACAAGGGTGCCCACTTTCAGCATTACTATTCAACATAGTTTTGGAAGTTTTGGCCACAGCAATCAGAGCAGAAAAAGAAATAAACGGAATCCAAATTGGAAAAGAAGAAGTAAAACTCTCACTATTTGCAGATGACATGATCCTCTACATAGAAAACCCTAAAGACTCCACCAGAAAATTACTAGAACTAATCAATGAATATAGTAAAGTTGCAGGATGTAAAATCAACACACAGAAATCCCTTGCATTCCTATACACTAATAATGAGAAAACAGAAGAAGAAATTAAGGAAACAATTCCATTCACCATTGCAACGGAAAGAATAAATTACTTAGGAATATATCTACTTAAAGAAACTAAAGACCTATATATAGAAAACTATAAAACACTGGTGAAAGAAATCAAAGTGGACACTAATAGATGGAAAAATATTCCATGTTCATAGATTGGAAGAATCAATATAGCGAAAATGAGTATACTACCCAAAGCAATTTATAGATTCAATGCAATCCCTATCAAGCTACGAACAGTATTCTTCACAGAGCTAGAACAAATAATTTCACAATTTGTATGGAAATACAAAAAACCTCGAATAGCCAAAGCGATCCTGAGAAGGAAGAATGGAACTGGAGGAATCAACCTGCCTGACTTCAAGCTCTACTACAAAGCCACAGTTATCAAGACAGTATGGTACTGGCACAAAGACAGAAATATAGATCAATGGAAAAAAATAGAAAGCCCAGAGAGAAATCCATGCACATATGGACACCTTATCTTTGACAAAGGAGGCAAGAATATACAATGGATTAAAGACAATCTCTTTAACAAGTGATGCTGGGAAATCTGGTCAACCACTTGTAAAAGAATGAAACTAGAACACTTTCTAACACCATACACAAAAATAAACTCAAAGTGGATTAAAGATCTAAACATAAGACCAGAAACTATAAAACTCCTAGAGGAGAACATAGGCAAAACACTCTCTGACATACATCACAGCAGGATCCTCTATGACCCACCTCCCGGAATATTGGAAATAAAAGCAAAAATAAACAAATGGGACCTAATTAACCTTAAAAGCTTCTGCACATCAAAGGAAACTATCAGCAAGGTGAAAAGACAGCCTTCAGAATGGGAGAAAATAATAGCAAATGAAGCAACTGACAAACAACTAATCTCAAAAATATACAAGCAACTCCTACAGCTCAACTCCAGAAAAATAAATGACCCAATCAAAAAATGGGCCAAAGAACTAAATAGACATTTCTCCAAAGAAGACATACAGATGGCTAACAAACACATGAAAAGATGCTCAACATCACTCATTATCAGAGAAATGCAAATCAAGACCACTATGAGGTACCATTTCACACCAGTCAGAATGGCTGTGATCCAAAAATCTACAAATAATAAATGCTGGAGAGGGTGTGGAGAAAAGGGAACTCTCTTACACTGTTGGTGGGAATGCAAACTAGTACACCCACTATGGAGAACAGTGTGGCGATTCCTTCAAAAACTGGAAATAGAACTGCCTTATGATCCAGCAGTCCCACTGTTGGGCATACACACTGAGGAAACCAGAAGGGAAAGAGACACGTGTACCCCAGTGTTCATCGCAGCACTGTTTATAATAGCCAGGACATGGAAGCAACCTAGATGTCCATCAGCAGATGAATGGATAAGAAATCTGTGATACAAATACACAATGGAGTATTATTCAGCCATTAAAAAGAATACATTTGAATCAGTCCTAATGAGGTGGATGAAACTGGAGCCTATTATACAGAATGAAGTAAGCCAGAAAGAAAAACACTGATACAGTATACTAACACATATATATGGAATTTAGAAAGATGGTAATGATAGCCCTGTGTGTGAGACAGCAAAAGAGATGGAGATGTATAGAACAGTCTTTTGGACTCTGTGTGAGAGGGAGAGGGTGGGGAGATTTGGGAGAATGGCATTGAAACATGTATAACTTCATATGTGGAATGAATCACCAGTTCAGGTTCTATGCAGGATACAGGATTCTCGGGGCTGATGCACTTGGATGACCCAGAGGGATGCTATGGGGAGGGAGGTGGAAGGTGGGTTCAGGATGGGGATCACGTGTATACCTGTGGCGGATTCATGTTGATTTATGGCAAAACCAATACAATATTGTAAAGTAATTAGCCTCCAATTAAAATAAATAAATTTATATTAAAAAATAAATAAATATTTGATATAAAATGCATCAAAAATAATATATTACCTAAGGATAAATCTAACCAAGGAGATGCAAGAAACTCTACTTGGAAAACTATAAGACATTTATGAAAGAAATTGAAGACAACACAAAGAAATGAAGAGATATACTGCCATCACAGGATGAATTAATATTGTTATAATGAACACAATCTCCAAGGCTGTCTACAGTTTTAATTCAATACTTATCAAAATACCTATTTTTCACAGAACTAGAACAAAAAAATCCTTCAGTTAGTACAAAACCAAAAAGTCCTGAAATATTAAAAGTAATCTTGATGTTAAGAAGAAAGCCGGAGGTATCATGGTCCCAAGCTTCAGACTATAATATATAGCTACATTAATCAAAACAGTATGATCCTGGAATAAAAGAAAACACATATAAAACAAAATAGAGAGCAACCAAATAAACCCACACACATATGATTAATTTATCTTTGGCAAAAGAAGCAAGGATGCATCAGGAAAAAGACAGGCTCTTCAATAAATTATGTTTGGAGAACTGGATGCTATATATAAAAGAATGAAACAGGGCCACTTTCTGAAACTATATGTGAATGCAAAAGAAACTCAGTTTAATTAAAGACTTAAATGAAAGATCTGAAATCATAACATCTGAAAGAAAACAGAGGCATAGATACGCTCTTTGATATCTGTCTTCACAATATTTTGGGTGTTTTATTTCCTCAGGCAAGAGCAAAAAAAAAAAAAAAGAAGAAGAAAAGAAAGAAAACTTAAGCAAATGGGACTACATAAAATTATAAGGCTTTTGTGAAGTTAAGGAAACCATCAATAAAACAAAAGACAGCAAACTAAATAGAAGTACCTGTGGCGGATTCATTTTGATATTTGGCAAAACTAATACAATTATGTAAAGTTTAAAAATAAAATAAAATTAAAAAAATAAATAAAAAAGAAGATATTTGCAAACAGTATCTGATAAAGGATTGAATACAAAATATACAAAAAAAAATATTTCAATACAACACCAAGAAACATGACCACAAAATGGGCAAGTGGCATTAATACACATTTTTCTAAAGAAAACATACATACACCCATTATATACATGAAAATATGCTCAATACCACTAACCATCAGGGAACTGCAATTCAAAATCACAATGAGATTGCCACCTCACACGTGTTAAGCTCTATTCAAAATGATAACAATTATAGGTAAAGATGTGGAGAAAAATGAACCATCATGCAATGCTGGATGGGGTGTAAATTGATTCAGCCAGTTTTGAATAAACTATGGAGATTCTGCAAAAATAACAAATAGAACTACCAGAAAGAGAAAGATGGTGTTGTAGGAGGATGTTTAAGAAACACATAAAACTTTACCACTACATATAGAGCAAATCTTGCTGAAATATACCTGGGGATACCAGAGCATCTCTTTAATAATGAAGGCTATAAATAAAGATCTGCAGAGTCTGGTAGGAAAGGGGAATTGATCTGGCCAGGGCATGCATGCACCAATAACAGGAGACATAGAAGAGGAGGGGGATAACATACGCAAGAGAATTGTCACTGGGTAACGAAACTAAAAGACGCTTACTCCTTGGAAGGAAAGTTATGACCAACCTAGATAGCATATTCAAAAGCAGAAACATTACTTTGCCAACAAAGGTTGGTCTAGTCAAGGCTATGGTTTTTCCAGTGGTCATGTATGGATGTGAGAGTTGGACTGTGAAGAAAGCTGAGTGCCAAAAATTGATGCTTTTGAACTGTGGTGTTGGAGAAGACTCTTGAGAGTCCCTTGGACTGCAAGGAGATCCAACCAGTCCATTCTAAAGGAGATCAGCCCTGGGATTTCTTTGGAAAAAATGATGCTAAAGCTGAAACTCCAGTACTATGGCCACCTCATGAGAAGTTGACTCATTGGAAAAGACTCTGATGCTGGCAGGGATTGGAAGCAGGAGGAGAAGGGGACGACAGAGGATGAGATGGCTGGATGGCATCACTGACTCGATAGACGTGAGTCTGAGTGAACTCCGGGAGTTGGTGATGGAAAGGGAGGCCTGGTGTGCTGCGATTCATTGGGTCGCAAAGAGTTAGACACGACTGAGCGACTGAACTGAACTTAAAGAGATTTCAGTCAAATAATTGGGAATCCCAGCCATAAGTCTAACACTACCTGTACCAGATCTTCTAGCTGGTTTGAAAATCAATGGGGCTTACTGGGAGGATATAATAAACTGCTACACTGTGCTTTTTAAAATTAAAGTATAGTTTATTCTATAAAATATACTGTATTCTATAGTATATTTAGAGTTTATTATTTGTAGTTTATTCTGCAAGCATGAAATCAGAAGATGATTGTTTATTGGCAGGAAAGCTATGACAAACCTAGACAAAAAAAACCTAGACAGTGTGTTAAAAGACAGAGACATTACTCTGCCAACAAAGGCCCATATAGTCAAGGCTATGATCTTGCCAGTGGTCACATACAATTGTGAAAGCTGGACCGTAAATAAGGCAGAGTGCCAAAGAATTGATGCCTTCGAATTGTGGTGCTGGAGAAGACTCCTGAGAGTCTCTTGGACAGCAAGATCAAATCAGTCAATCTTAAGGAAAATCAACCCTGAATACTCATCGGAAGGACTGATGCTGAACCCTAAGCTCCAGTATTTTGGTCATCTGATAAAAACAGCTGAGTCATTGGAAAAGTCCCTGATGCTGGGATAGATTAAGGGCAGAAGGAGAAGAGGGCATCAGAGGATGAGATGGTTGGATGGCATCACTGATACAATGGACAGGAACTTGGGCAAACTTTGGGAGATGGCGAGGGACAGTGTTCTGTATTCCATAGGGTCACAAAGAGTCAAAGACAACTGGACGGCTGAAAAACAGTTTATTTGCAATATCATGTAAATTTTTTTTTCAGATTATTTTCCCTTATAAGGTTAGCATGTAATACTGAGCATAATTCCTTGTGGTATATAGTAGGTCCTTGTTGGTGATATATGTTATATATCCTAGTGTGTGTATGTTAATTCCAGCCTCTAAATTTATCCATCCCCCCACTGCCCTTTCCCCTTTGGTAAACATAAATTTGATTTCTGTGTCGTGAGTCTCTTTTTGTTTTGGAAATAAATTTAGATGTCTTTTTTTTTTTCCTTTAGATTATAATTTCATACAATATTTGTCTTTCTTTGTCTGACTTACTTAACGTAGTATGATGATCTCTAGACTCATCCATGTTACTGCAAATGACATTATTTTATTCTTTTTTTTATGACCAAGTAATATCCCATTGTGTGTGTGTGTGTGTGTGTGTGCGTGCATGCACACACATCATTTCTTCTTTATCCTTTCATCTGATGGACATTTAGCTTGCTTGCATATCTTGGCTATTGTAAATAGTGCTGTAATGAACACTGGGGTGCATGTATCTTTTCAAATTATAGTTTTCTCCAGAAATATGTCAAGGAGTGGGGTTTAAGGATAATATGGTAGGTCGATTTTTATTTTTTTAAGAAACTTCCATACTCTTCTCCATAGTGGCTGCACCAAATTACATTCCCAGTAATAGTGTAAGAGGTTTTCTTTTTCTCCATACCCTCTCCAGGATGTATTTTTGATGATGGCCATTCCGACAACTGTGAAGTAAGGTACTCACTCACAGATATTTTATTCCCCATCATAGCACAGAGACATGCTGAAAAATAGCCTGGGACTCTGGCCAGCTTTCTAGGACCATAACATCACACCTCCCAGTTGATACCAGGCTGCTTCTCCAGCTTCTCTTGCTCTGGAGATCTTAATTAAGAGGCTGCCATTACAAATGTGAGTACACACATTTGAAGAGAACAGAGCTGTCTCAGACTCCAGTTCTTCTTCTAAAAAGCCAGAAACCTCCAGTGCCAACTCTTGCATCCCTGCAACATGCTCTTGTGGGAGCAAAGCTAACTTCAGATTGGAGAATGCCATTGTTGAGTGTGCATCCTTGTGTGCACTTGGAAGGGGGTGAGGGCAGCTCAGTGGTATGGCATCAACACCCCCAAACCCTGAACATGACTCTATCCAAGGTGCCCACATTTGGGAAATAGTGAAATCACAATAGAAATGCAGCTCCAAGCCCTCAAGCCTTCGTCACATCTCCAATCAAGTGTCTGTGAATGATACATCACATCAATTGAATTTAATAGATGTAATCAGGGCATTCCATGCCCAAACTGCAGAATGCACATCATTTCAAGTGCCCATGGAACATTCTTCAGGATTGGTCACATGCTAGGCCACAAAACAAGTCTCAATAAACTTAAAAGTGTAGAAATCATATCAAAAATATTTTCTAGCCTAAAATATGAAAATATATGCTAATAATAGGGAAAAATGAGAAAATAAACACCACACAATTCATGAAAAGTAAATTACATTGTACTATAAATACAAATGAGTCAAGAAGGAAATAAAAAAGTAAATTAGAAAATGTCTTGATATAATCAAAGAAGAAAGAAAAATAAAATGAATCCAGATTGGAAAAGGAGTAGAACTCTCACTATTTGCAGAAGAAATGATACTACACATAGGAAGCCCTTAACTATACACAAAGATAAACTCAAAATAGATTAAAGACCTAGATCTAAGACCAGGAAGTATAAAACTCTTAGAGGAAAACATTGGTAGAACATCCTTTGAAATAAATCACATCAAGACCCTCTATGACACACCTCCTAGAGTAATGGAAATAAAAGCAAAATAAACATGTGGGAACTAATTGAACATAAAAGCTTTTATACAGCAAAGGAGCCTGTAAAAACAGCTGAAAAGACAATCTGCAGAATGGGAGAAAATAATAGCAAACTGACAAAGGATTAATTCCCAAAATATACAAGAAAAACAAATAAACCAATCAAAAAGTGGGAAAAACACCTAAACAAACATTTCTTTATAAATAACCTAACTCTACACCTAAAGCAACTAGAAAGGAAGAAATGAAGAACCCCAGGGTTAGTAGAAGGAAAGAAATCTTAAAAATTAGGGCAGAAATAAATGCAAAAGAAACAAAAGAGACCATAGGAAAAATCAACAAGGCCAAAAGCTGGTTCTTTGAAAGGATGAATACAATTGACAAACCATTAGCCAGACTCATCAAGAAACAAAGGGAGAAAACTCAAATCAGTAAAATTAGAACTGAAAATGGAGAGATCACAACAGACAACACAGAAATACAAAGGATCATAAGAGACTACTATCAACAATTATATGCCAATAAAATGGACAACGTGGAAGAAATGAACAAATTCTTAGAAAAGTACAACTTTCCAAAACTCGACCAGGAAGAAATAGAAAATCTTAACAGACCCATCACAAGCACAGAAATTGAAACTGTAATCAGAAATCTTCCAGCAAACAAAAGCCCAGGCCCAGACGGCTTCACAGCTGAATTCTACCAAAAATTTAGAGAAGAGCTAACACCTAACCTACTCAAACTTTTCCAGAAGATTGCAGAGAAAGGTAAACTTCCAAACTCATTCTATGAGGCCACCATCACCCTAATACCAAAACCTGACAAAGACGCCACAAAAAAAGAAAATTACAGACCAATATCACTGATGAACATAGATGCAAAAATCCTTAACAAAATTCTAGCAAACAGAATCCAACAACACATTAAAAAGATCATACACCATGACCAAGTGGGCTTTATCCCAGGGATGCAAGGATTCTTCAATATCCGCAAATCAATCAATGTAATACACCACATTAACAAATTGAAAAATAAAAACCGTATGATTATCTCAATAGATACAGGGAAAGCCTTTGACAAAATTCAACATCCATTTATGATAAAAACTCTCCAGAAAGCAGGAAGAGAAGGAACATACCTCAACAAAATAAAAGCTATATATGACAAACCCACAGCAAACATCATCCTCAATGGTGAAAAACTGAAAGCATTTCCTCTAAAGTCAGGAAGAAGACAAGGGTGCCAACTTTCACCATTACTATTCAACATAGTTTTGGAAGTTTTGGCCACAGCAATCAGAGCAGAAAAACAAGTAAATGGAATCCAAATTGGAAAAGAAGAAGTAAAACTTTCACTGTTTGCAGATGACATGATCCTCTACATAGAAAACCCTAAAGACTCCACCAGAAAATTACTGGAACTAATCAATGAATATAGTAAAGTTGCAGGATGTAAAATCAACACACAGAAATCCCTTGCATTCCTATACACTAATAATGAGAAAATAGAAGGAGAAATTAAGGAAACAATTCCATTCACCATTGCGATGGAAAGAATAAAATACTTAGGAATATATCTACCTAAAGAAACTAAAGACCTATATATATAGAAAACTATAAAACCCTGGTGAAAGAAATCAAAGTGGACACTAATAGATGGAGAAATATACCATGTTCATAGATTGGAAGAATCAATATAGCGAAAATGAGTATACTACCCAAAGCAATTTATAGATTCAATGCAATCCCTATCAAGCTACGAACAGTATTCTTCACAGAGCTAGAACAAATAATTTCAACATTTGTATGGAAATACAAAAAACCTTGAATAGCCAAAGCTATCTTGAGAAAGAAGAATGGAACTGGAGGAATCAACCTACCTGACTTCAGGCTCTACTACAAAGCCACAGTCAGCAAGACAGTATGGTACTGGCACAAAGACAGAAATATACATCAGTGGAAAAAAATAGAAAGCCCAGAGATAAGTCCACACACATACGGACACCTTAAATTTGACAAAGGAGGCAAGAATATACAATGGATTAAAGACAATCTCTTTAACAAGTTGTGCTGGGAAAACTGGTCAACCACTTGTAACAGAATGAAACTAGAACACTTTCTAACACCATACACAACAATAAACTCAAAATGGATTAAAGATCTAAACGTAAGACCAAAAACTATAAAACTCCTAGAGGATAACATAGGCAAAACACTCTCTGACATACATCACAGCAGGATCCTCTATGACCCACCTCCCAGAATAATGGAAATAAAAGCAAAAATAAACAAATGGGACCTAATTAAAGTTAAAAGCTTCTGCACAACAAAGGAAACTATAATCAAGGTGAAAAGACAGCCTTCAGAATGAGAGAAAATAATAGCAAATGAAGCAAAAGACAAACAACTAATTTCAAAAATATACTAGCAACTCCTACAGCTCAATTTCAATAAAAATAAATGACCCAATCAATAAATGGGCCAAGGAACTAAATAGACATTTATCCAAAGAGGACATACATATGGCTAACAAACACTTGAAAAGATGCTCAACATCACTCATTATCAGAGAAATGCAAATCAAAACCACTATGAGGTACCATTTCATGCAAGTCAGAATGGCTGCGATCCAAAAGTCTACAAGCAATAAATGCTGGAGAGGCTGTGGAGAAAAGGGAACCCTCTTACACTGTTGGTGGGAATGCAAACTAGTACAGCCACTATGGATAATAGTGTGGCGATTCCTTAAAAAACTGGAAATAGAACTGCCTTATGATCCAGCAGTCCCACTGTTGGGCATACACACTGAGGAAACCAGAATTGAAAGAGAAACGTGTACCCCAATGTTCATCGCAGCACTGTTTATAATAGTCAGGACATGGAAGCAACCTAGGTGTCCATCAGCAGATGAATGGATAAGAAAGCTGTGGTACATATACACAATGGAGTATTACTCCACCATTAAAAAAAATACATTTGAATCAGTTCTTATGAGGTGGATGAAACGAGCCTATTATACAGAGTGAAGTAAGCCAGAAAGAAAAACACCAATACAGTATACTAACGCATATATATGGAAGTTAGAAAGATGGTAACAATAACCCTGTATGCGAGACAGCAAAAGAGACAAAGATGTATAGAACAGTCTTTTGGACTCTGTGGGAGAGGGAGAGGGTGGGATGATTTGGGAGAATGGAATTGAAATATGTAAAATATCATGTAAGAAACAAGTTGCCAGTCCATGTTCGATGCATGATACTGGATGCTTGGGGCTGGTGCACTGCGACGACCCAGAGGGATGGTATGGGGAGGGAGGAGGGAGGAGGGTTCAGGATAGGGGACACATGTATACCTGCGGCAGATTCATTTTGATATATGGCAAAACCAATACAACATTGTAAAGTTAAATAAAATTAAATTAAATTAAAAAAAAAGAAGAATAAAAATTCTTTTCAAGCATACAGTGAACATTCCCTAAGGTAGACCACATATTAGATTACAAAGAAATTCTCAAAAAATTTAAGAGGATAGAAATGATCTCAAGCATCTTTTCTGCTTACAACACTATAAGACTAGAAACTCTCCATAGGAAAAAAATGAGGAAAGAACAAACATATGGAGGTTAAACAACATGCTATGAAAAATATACCAATAATTTTGTATTATGTACAGTTTCACAATTTCATTTGTATAATACAACCTCAATGAAGCCCTTTAGTTTACTTTCATCATTTCCTTTTCTATAATAAAATCTCACTGAAAACTTTGATCACAAATAAAAGGGATCAACAATAAAATCAAAGAAGAAATCAGAAAATATCTTGAGAAAAATGAAAGCACACAGATCACAAAATCTATGAGAGACAACTAAAGAAGTTCTAAGGGAGAAGTTCAGAAAAATAAAGCATTCCTCAAAATAGAAAGAAAAATTTAAATAAACAAATTATGCCAACACCTAGGAAAGAATAAAACCCAAATCCAAAACAAGGAAGGAAGTAATAAGAAATAAGAGAAGAAATACATAAAATAAGAAAGAGAAACGATCGGTAAAACTAAGAGCTATTTTATTAAAACGATTTAAAAAATTGAAAAACCTCTAGTCAGGCACACCAAGGAAGAAAGAGAGAAACCACAAATAAATAAAGCACAACATATTGGAGTGTGAAGTCAAGTGGGCCTTTGGAAGCATTACTATGAACACAGCTAATGGTGTTGACAGAATTCCAGTGAGCTATTTCAAATCCTAATAGTTGATGTTTTAAAAAATTTGCACTCAGTATGTCAGCAAATTGGTAAAAATCAGCAGTGGCCACAGGACTAGAAAAGGTCACTTTCACTACAATGTTAAAGAAGGGTAATGCCAAAAAATGCAAACTGTCATAAAATTGCACTCATTTCACATGCTAGCAAGGCTATGCTCACAATCTGTCAAGTTAGGATTCAGCAGTAAGTAAACTGAGAAATTTCAGATGTACACACTGGGTTTCATAGAGCCAGAGGAACCAGAGATCAAATTGTCAACATTTGCTGGATCATAGAGAAAGCAAGGGAGTTTCAGAAAAAACATCTACGTCTGATTCATTGATTATGTTAAATCCTTTGACTGCGTGGATCATAACAAACTGTGGAAAATACTTACAGATTAATGTAACAGACCACCTTACCTGCCTCCTGAGAAACTTGTATGTGGGGTGAGAAGCAGCAATTACAACTGCATATGGAACAATGGACTGGTTCAAAATAAGGAAAAGAGTACTTCAAGCCTATATATTGTCACTCTGCTTATTTAACTTATATGCAGAGTACATCATGCAAATATTGGCAATTTCATCTCTGGTTCCTTGCCATTTCTAAATCCAGCTTGAGTATCTGGAAGTTCATTGTTCACATACTGTTGAAGCCTGGATTGGAGAATTTTGAGTATTACTTTGCTAGCATGTGAGATGAGTGCAATTCTGTGGTAGTTTGAACATTCTTTGATATTGCCTTTAAGATTGGAATGAAAACTGATCTTTTCCAGCCCTGTGGCCACTGATGCATTTTCTAGATTACCTGGCATATTTAGTGCAGCACTTTCACAGCATCATCTTTTAGGATTTGAAATAGCTCAGCTGGAATTCCATCACCTCCACTAGCTTTGTTCTTGTGATGCTTCCTAAAGCCCACTTGACTTCACATTCTAGGATGTATGGCTCTAGGTGAGTGATCACACCATCATGGTTATCTAGGTCATTAAGATGTTTTTTGTATAGCTTTTTTTCTGTCTCCTTGCCACCTCTTCTTAATATATTCTGCTTCCATTAGGTCCATATCATTTCTGTCCTTTATTGTGCTCATCTTTGCAGGAAGTGTTCCCTTGGTATCTCTAATTTTCTTGAAGAGATCTCTAGTCTTTCCCATTCTACTCTTTTCCTCTATTTCTTTACATTGCTCACTTCGGAAGGCTTTCTTACCTTTCCTTGCTATTCTTTGGAACTCTGCATTAAAATGGGTATATCTTTCCTTTTTTTTCCTTTGCCTTTAGCTTCTCTTCTTTCCTCAGCTATTTGTAAGGCCTCCTCAGACAACCATTTTGCCTTTTTGCATTTCTTTTTCTTGGGGATGGTCTTGATCCCTGACTCCTGTACAATGTAATGAACCTTTGTCCATAGTTATTCAGGCACCCTGTCTATCAGGTCTAATCCTTTGAATCTACGTGTCACTTCCACTCTATAATTGTAAGGGACTTGATTTATTTCATACCTTAATGGTCTAGAGGTTTTCCCTACTTCCTTAAATTTAAGTCTTAATTTTGCAATAAGGAGTTCATGATCTGAGCCACAGTCAGCACCTGATCCTGTTTTTGCTGACTATATAGAGCTTCTCCATCTCTGGCTGTGAAGAACATAATCAATCTGATTTCAGTATTAACCATCTGGTGATGTCCATGTGTTGAGTCTTCTCTTGTGTTTTTGGTAGAAGGTGTTTGCTATGACCAGTGTGTTCTCTTGGAAAAACTCTGTTAGCCTTTGCCCCCAATTAATTTTGTACTCCAAGGCTAAATTTGCCTGTTACTCCAGTTATCTCTTGACTTTCTACTTTTGCATTCCACTCCCCTATAATAAAGAGGACATCTTTTTTGGGTGTTACTTCTAGAAAGTCTTGTAGGTCTTCAAAGAACCATTCAACTTCAGCTTCTTCAGCATTACTGGTTGAGGCATAGATTTGGATTACTGTGATATTGAATGGTTTGCCTTGAAAATGAATAGGGATCATTCTGTCGTTTTAGAGATTGCATCCAAGTACCACTTTTGGGGCTCTTTTGCTGACCATGATGGCTACTCCATTTCTTCTAAGGGATTTGCCCACAGTAGTAGATATAATGGTCATCTAAATTAAATTCATCTATTCCAGTCCATTTTAGTTTAGAAATTCCTAAAATGTCAATGTTCACTTTTGTCATCTCCAGTTTGACTACTTCCAATTTGTCTTGAATCATGGATATAACATTCCAGGTTCCTATGCAAAATTGTTCTTTACTGCATCAGACTTTACTTCCATCACCCATCACATCCACAACTTGCCAACATCAGCTGGATCATTGTAAAAGCAAGAGAGTTCCAGAAAAAACATCTACTTTTGCTTTATTGTTTATTGCCAAATCCTTTGACTCTATGGAAAATTCTCAAAGAGATGGGATTATCAGACCACGTGATCTGCCTCCTGAGAAATCTGTGTGTAAGTCAAGATGCAACAGTTAGAATTGGATATGGAACAACAGACTGGTTCCAAATCAGGAAACGAATATATTAAGGCTGTATATTGCCACCTGGCTTATTTAAGTTATATGCAGAGTACATCATGCAAAATGCTGGGCTGGATGAAGCGTAAGCTGGAATCAAGATTGCTGGGAGAAATATCGGTAACCTCAGATACACAGACGACACCACCCTTGTGGCAGAAAGAGTAGAAGATCTAAAGAGACACTTGATGAAAGTGCAAGAGGAGAGTGAAAAAGTTGGCTTAAAGCTCAACTTTCAGAAAACTAAGATCATGGCATCTGGTCCCATCATTTCATGGGAAATAGATGGGGAAACAATGGAAACAGTAACATAATTTATTTTGGGGCTTCAAAATCACTGCAGATGGTGACTACAGCAATGAAATCTGAAGATGTTTGCTCCTTGGAAGAAAAGCTATGACCAACCTAGACAGCATATTAAAAAGCAGAGACATTACTTTACCAACAAAGGTCCATCTAGTCAAGCTATGGTTTTTGCAGTATTCATGTATGGACATGAGAGTTGGACTATAAAGAAAGCTGAGAGCCGAAGAATCAATGTTTTTGAACTGTGGTGTTGGAGAAGACTCTTGAGAGTTCCTTGGACTGCAAGGAGATCCATCCAGTCAATCCTAAAGGAAATCAGTCCTGAATGCTCATTGAAAGGACTGAGGCTGAAGCTGAAACCCCAATACTTTGTCCACCTGATGCAAAGAATTGGCTCATTGGAAAAGACCCTAATGCTGAGAAAGACTGAAGGTGGGAGGAGAAGGGGACGATAGAGGATGAGATGTTTGAATGGCATCACAGACGCAATGTACATGAGTTTGAGTAGGCTCCAGGAGTTGATGATGGATTAGGAGACCTGGCCTGCTGCAGTCCATGGGGTCGCAAAGAGTCGGACACGACTGAGCAACTAAATGGAACATTATGGGAAATCCTGGCTGGATGAATCACAAGATGGAATAATTGCAGTTGGAATAAAAAAACCTCTATTATGCAGATGATACCACTCTAATGGTAGAAAGTGAAGAGGAACTAAAGGGCCTCTTGATGAAGATGGAAAAGGAGAGTGAAAAAGCTTGCTTGAAACTCAATGTTCAAAAAACTAAGATCATGGCATCTGATTCCATCACTTTATGGCAAATATAAGGGGAAAAAGTGGAAGCAGTCACAGATTTCATTTTCTTGGGCTCCAATATCACTGCGGATGGTACCACACCCATGAAATTTGGGAGTAAAGCCATGACAAACTTAGTGTATTGAAAAGCAGAAACACACACCTTGCTGACAATGGTCCATTTAGTCACAGCTATGATTTTTTCAGAGGTCATGTATGGTTGTGAAAGTTTGACCATAGGGAAGTCTTAGCACCTTCTTTATGCTTTTGAATTGTGGTGCTGGGAAGACTCTTAGGATTGCCTTAAACAACAAGGAGATCAAACCAGTCAATCCTAAAGGAAATCAACTCTGAATATTATTTGGAAGAACTGTTGCTAAACCTGAAGCTCCAATACTTTGGCTTCCTGATATGAAGAACTGACTCATTGGTAAAGACCCTGGTGCTGGGAAAGACTGAAAGCAAAAAGGGAAAAGGATGGCAGAGAATGAGATGGTTAGATAGCATCGCAAGTTCAGTGGATATGAATTTGAGCAAACTCTGGGAGACAGAGGACAGATGAGCTTGATGCGCTGTAGTCTATGGGTTGCAAAGAGTGACACAACTTAGCAACTGAATGACAGCAACAACAACAACAAAATCACTACACAAAAACTGTTAAAAATTTAAAAAGTGGTCAAATTTAAGATTAATTGCAAAAATCTGTTGCATTTCTTTGTACTAATAAGGAAATAACAGACAAAATTTTTTAAAAATCTCATTTAAAATCACATCAAAAAAACCCAGGAATAAACTTAACCAAAAAGGTGAAAGATCTATATGCTGAAAATTATTACACATTCATAGGAAAGTTAAATATAATTCAAATAAATGAAAATGCTCTTGAATTGGAAGAATTAATATTGTTAAAATGGTCATACTACACAAAAAAATCTATGTATATAATATAATCCTTAAAAATTACCCATGACTTTTTTTTCACAGAAGCAAAACAATTAATCCTAAAATTTATATGGAAGCACCCAAAATCGAGAATTGCCAAGCCATCCTGGGTAAAAAAGAGCAAAACTGTAGACATAACCCTTTCAGACTTAAGACTCTACTACAAAGTTGTAGTAATCAAATCAACATGGTATTTTCATAAAAATAAATATATAAATTAATGGAACAGAATATAGAGCCTATAAATAAATGCACACACCTATGGCCAATTAATTTTAGACAAAGGAAGCAAGAATATACAATGGATAAAAGTCTCTTCAACAAATTGTGTTGGGGAAACTGGACAGCCTTATGTTTTTTTTTTTTGTTGTTGTTGTTGTTGTTATTGTTGTTTGTTATGGTTGCACAGCACAGCATGTGAGACCTTAATTCCCAGGCCAGGGATCAAAGCCTTGCCCCCTGCAGTATAAGAATGGAGAGTTAACCACTAGGCCTCTAGGAAAGTCCCATGGACTGCTACATGTAAATCAATGAAATTAAAATACTCCTTCACATCATGTCACATGTCCTTCCTAGACAAAAATAAACTCAAAATCATTTAAAGACCTAAATATAAGACATGATATAATAAAACTCCCAGAAGAGAACATAGACAAAACATTTTCTGGTGTAAATCATATTAATAACAGTATTTTCTTAGGTCAATCTCCCAAGGCAAAAGAAACAAAAGAAAAAAAAAATAAATAAATGGGATCTAATGAAGCTTAAAGGCTTTTTCACAGCTAAGTAAACCATCATCAACACAAAAGACAACGTACAGCCTAGGAGAAAATATTGACAAACAATGCAACCAACAAGGGGTTAATACCCCAAATATACAATAAGCTCATATAATTAAATCAGAACTCAGCAGAAGACCTAAACAGACATTTTGCCATAGAAGACATACAGATGCCCAACAGGCACATGAAAAATGTTCAACATCTCTAATTATTAGAGGACATACAAATCAAAACCACTCTGAAGTATTACCTCACACTGGTGCTAATGCTCATCATCAAAATATCTACAAATTATAAATGCTACAGAAGGTGTGGAAAAAGGGAACCCTTGTACACTTCGGTGGGAATGTAAATTAGTGCAGATACTATGATAGAAAACAGAAAGGAGATTCCTTAGTAAACTAAAAATAGAGGTACCATATGAGCCAGCTATCCCACTCCTGGGTATATATTCAGAAAAATGGAAAACACTATTTTCAAAAGAGACATGCATCCCAATTTCATAATGGCACTATTTAACATAACTAAGATACGGAAGCAACCCAAGTGTCTATCAAAAAATGATTGATTGGCTTAAGAAAATGATTGGGCAATATACAGATATTGCCCAACTATAACAAAATAATGAAACATTATTGATTGTAGCAACATGGATGGATCTAGATAATATTACACTTAGTGAAGAAAATCAGAGAAAGAAAATACTATATGATATCATTTACATGTGGAATCTAAGAATAATTCAAATTGATTTGTATATAAAAAAGAAACAGACTCACAGACCTAGAAGGCAAACATGAAAACCATAAGGAAGAGGGAGAGAGGGACAAATTAAGGGTGTGGGATTAACAAATATAAAATACTATTGAGGAAATAAATAAAAAACAGAGATTTACTGTATAGCACTGGGAATTATATTCACTATCCTATAATAATCTGTAATGGAATATAGTATGAATGAAATAACTGAATCACCTTGCTGTAAACATGAAATGAACACAATATTGTAAATCAGCTATATTCCAATAAAAAGAAAGCTTGGAAACAATCTCACACATGAATAGTTAACCAATCTTTGACAAGGGGTTTCAAGAATGCACAAAGGGGAAAAGTTAACCTTTTCAACAATGGTATTGGGAAAACTGGATAACAATGTGCAAAAAAAAAAAAAAAAAAAATGGCCTGCTACTTTTCATCATACACAAAATACCAACTCAAAATTAATAAAAGATTGAAATATGAGACTAGAAACTAAAATTTCTAGAGGTAAACAAAGGGAGAAAGTTTCTTGCTATTTATTTCAGCAAGGATTTCTTGTTTATGATATCAAAACACAGGAAACAAATTCAAAAATAGAGAAGTGGGACTACATCAAACTAAGAAGTTCCTGCACAGCAAAAAAAAAAAAAAAAAAAAATCAACATAATGAGAAGGCAATCTCCAGAATGTGAAAAAATATTTGCAAAGTATATATTTGAAAAGAGGTTAATTTCCAAATTATATAAGGAACTCCTATAATTCAATATCAAAAACTCTCAATAATTCCAATAAAAATAAGCAAAAGACTTGAACAGACATTTTTCCGAAGAAGACATCCTATTGGATAATTTATATGTATGAAAGAAGCTCAACATTAATTATTAGAGAAATGAAAATCATCGAAGTTCTCTGAATGTATAGTCATATGTTCATTGTACTTGAAGAGTGTGGTGGATGCTAATGTGTCTGCAGAGCTGGGTTCTTCTTTTCAGAATATTTGCAGACAAGATAATCAAAATTTTAATATTATATAGATCATGAATTCATAAATATTGATGGAGCTTTGACTTATACCCAACAACACCGTGTTGGGTGTTGGGGATTCAATGTTGAACAACACTGGGTCACTACTCTCAAAGAAGTCACAATCTAGTAATTAGACAAAGAAACAGAAAGGAAATGTGACAAGAACTATGATAGAGGTCAGTCTGAGTCATGTGTAGTTCATTCTTACATATTATCTTTGCTCAGTGATTGTCCAAAATTTTTAACAACTCCAAAGATTTTTATCTCACTACCTTTCTAGACACAAGCCTCTATACAGCTGCCCACTAGCTTTCAAAGTTCTAGCAATACAGAAAATATTTCATAGCAGCTAAGGGCTGAGTGAACTTCAAAGAAAGTAAGAAAGCCAAGAGTAGCTCTGTACAATAGAATGAGCTCTGAAACTTCACCAGAGGGAAGGTATAAAGAGTCAAAAAACAGCAATTCTGGAGATTATTATAGAGCTTTTAAAAATAAGCAGTTTTATGTACACACTGACCTGAAAAGAGCTTTAAAATATATGGTTAAGTGAACAAATCATGTTATAGAAAAATACACACACTCTTGGGACTAGGGTGCAGTTATGCAACCCATTTCTGGAGTCTTTGAACACTTTGCTCTGGGTTCCAGTCTGGATTTACAGGCTCCATTTTGATTTCAGCCATATTTCCCACTGCCTCCTTCTGAGTCAAGATGGTCAGAGGAGCTCAGCTGTCATCTTAAACCCTATCCTTCATATCTCCTACTATGTCACATTTCACCTGAATGTACTCAGAGGATAAATAAGGGAGATAACAAGACAAGGAATTAGAGAACCTAATTCAGGAGGTTAATACTGCTACTGACTCACCATATAACTCTGAACAAATCTTTTCTTTCCCTCTGTGGTCTGTTTCCCATCTTGTATAATTAAGTGGTTGGGTAAAATCAGTGTTTTGAAACATTTTTTTTGTAAAATATATGTCTTTATTCAAAGTTTACCAAAAAATAACTGTATAAAAAATGAATGATATAGGTCTCGTTCATTGCAGGCAATTTCTTTACTGTCTGAGACACCAGGGGAGTCATTGATTTAATACATTCTTATAGATGAAAGTGTGGTGTTTACATACAAATTCAATAATTAAGTCATGGATTTTCTGGATGATCAGAAACATTTTAAATCAGGATTTGCTGATATCAGTTGTATATTAAACCACATAACCAATGTATCCCTGCAATGTGTTTTGTTTACCTTATCCAGTGGAGCACAACTTATGTGACAGGCACCCTACTAGATACAGGGAATATGCTGCTGCTAAGTCACTTCAGTCGTGTCTGACTCTGTGCGACCCCATAGACGGCAGCCTACCAGGCTCCCCCATCCCTGGGATTTTCCAGGCAAGAGTACTGGAGTGGGGTGCCATTGCCTTCTCCGACAGGGAATATAGTGGAACACAAAGCAGATATGGCCCATATACAAATGAAATTTACCATCCAGTAGAGAAGGCATGGAGAAGGCATGTGTCCAAATGTTTAAAAACCAAAGCAAGACGATGGAACAGGGAAATTACATGAGCCAATATCTGCATTTTTCTTGTTTTATGTTTGTTTGCTTGCTTGTTTGTTTTGCTGTGCTGAATGATTGCAGGATATCAGTTCCCTGACCAGGTATCGAATTTGTGCCTCCTATAGTGGAAGCACAGAGTTCTAACCACTGGACCACCAAGTAATCCCATGAGCCAATGTCTGAAATAAAAGCCAGCCAAGTAAGAACCTGGAGAAAAGTATTAAAAGAAAGAGAGGAAATATACTGAAGCTCAGAAAATGAGGAGTTATCAGACTGAGATGAATCTGGAGAGGGAGACAGGAGCCAGGGATGAGGACAGAATAAGAATTTTGTTTTCCTGCAAACAGCCTTTGGACTGGCTGTTCTTTCAGCCTGGAATGTTCTTCCCCTAGATATTTTCAGGCTTCGCTCTTCAGTTCCTTAAGATCTTTGCTTAAATTTCATGTTTTTAAGTGAGAACTTTCTTGATCATCCTATTTATAATAGAAATGATATTTTTGCCAGGCATTCCCAATTCTTCTCTTCTGCATTATTTTTTCTATACTATTTATCACCATCTGGGATACATATTTCTTATTCACTTCCATACTGTCTATCCCATTGTGCTAGGATACAAAGTCCTTGAAAGTCATGATTTTTGGGTATGTTGTTCAATGTGGCAGTCCCAATGTTGAAATGCCTAATAAAATTGATATTTGTGGTAGAGAAAATTCCAAAATGGCCTACAAAGATTACTGTCTTTTGGTGGTGGTGCTGTTCAGTTGCTAAACCATGTCTGACTTTTTCTGACCCCATGAACTGTAGCATGTCAGGCTTCCCTGTCTTTCAGTATCTCCCAGAGTTTGCTCAAATTCATGTCCATTGAGTTGGTGATGCTATCCAATCATCTCATCTTCTGTTGTCCCCTTCTCCTCCTGCCCTCAATCTTTCCCAACATCAGGGTCTTTTCAAATGAGTCAGTTCTTTGCATCAGGTGGCCAAATGATTGGAGTTTCAGCTTCAACAAAAGTCTTTCCAATGAATACTCAGGACTGATCTCTTTTAGGATAGACTGGTTGGATCTCCTTGCAGTCCAAGGGACTCTCAAGAGTCTTCTCCAACACCATAGTTTAAAAGCATCAATTCCTTAGCACCCAGCCTTCTTTATGGTTCAACTTTCATATCTGTACATGACTTTTGGGAAAAAAAAAAACAAAATAAAACAAAACATAGCTTTGAGTATGCAGACCTTTGTTGGCAAAGTGATGTCCCTGCTTCTTAGTACACTGTCTAGATTTGTCATAGCTTTTCTTTGAAGGAGAAAGCATCTTTTAATTTCATTTAAAGTCACCATCCACAGTGATTTTGGAGCCCAAGAAAATAAAATCTGTCAACAAGAGTCCTGAATGTAGTACTTAGGTGCAATCTCAAAAACAACAGAATGATCTCAGCTCATTTCCAAGGCAAACCATTCAACACGACAGTAGTCCATGTCTATGCCCCAACTGATACTCAAGAAGCTGAAGTTTTATGAAGATCTTCTAGAACAAACACAGAACAACACCTTCTAGAACTAACACCAAAGAAAGATATCCTTTTCATCATAGGGGATTGGAATGCAAAATAGGAAGCCTAGAGATAACTGGAGTACCAGGCAAGTTTGGCCTTGGAGGACAAAATGAAGCAGGGTAAAGGTTAACAGAGCTTTGTCAAGAGAACACAGCAGGAGGTCATAGCAAAGACCCTCTTCAAACAATAGAAGAGATGACTGTATATAAGGACATCACTGGATGGTCAATATTGAAATCAGATTGAATTTATTCTTTGCAGCTGAAGATGGAGAAGCTCTATACAGTCAGCAAAAACAAGAGCTGGATCTGACTATGGTTCAGATCATTAGCTCCTTATTGAATAATTCACCCTTAAATTAAAGAAAGTAGGGAAAACCACTAGGCCATTCAGTTCAGTTCAGTTCAGTCTCTCAGTTATGTCTGACTATTTGCGACCCCATGGACTGTAGCATGCCATGCATCCCTGTCCATCACCAACTCCTGGAGCTTGCTCAAACTCATGTCCATTGAGTCAGTGATGCCACTAATCACCTCATGCTCTGTCTTCCCCTTCTCCTCCCATTCCAATCTTTCCCAGCATCAGGATCTTTTCCAATGAGTCAGTTTTTTTGCATCAGGTAGCCAAAGTACTGGAGCTTCAGCCTCAGCATTGGAGCTTCAGCCTCAGCGTCAGTCCTTCCAAAGAATATTCAGGAGTATTTTCCTTTAGGATGGTCTGGTTAGATCTCCTTGCTGTCCAATGGACTCTCAAGAGTCTTCTCCAACACCATAGTTCAAAAGCATCAATTCTTCAAGGCTCAGCTTTCTTTATGGTTCACCCCTCACATCTGTATAGATATGACCTAAATCAAATCCTTTATGATTATACAGATAATGAATAGATTCAAGGGATTAGATATGGTAGAGAGAGTGCCTGAAAAACTATGGAGAGAGGTTTGTAACATTGTATAGGAGGCTGTGCATCCCCCCTCCCAAAAAAAGAAATGCAAGAAGGCAAAGTTGTTGTCTGGAAACCTTACAAATAGGTGAGTAAAGAACAGAAGTGAAAAGCAAAGGTAAAATGGAAAGATATGCTCAACTGAATGCAGAGTTCAAAAGAAAAGCAAGGAGGGATAAGAAAGCTTTCCTAAGTGAAAATGCAAAGAAAAACAGTAGTATGGGAAAAACAAGAGATCTCTTCAAGAAAATTGGAGATACCAAGGGCACTAGAGGGATGGTATGGGGAGGGAGGTGGGAGGGGGGTTCAGGATGGGGAACACGCACACACCTGTGGTGAATTCATGTTGATGTATGGCAAAACCAATACAATACTGTAAAGTAATTAGCATCCAATTAAAATAAATAAATTTATATTTTAAAAAAGGGATAGAAATGGTAAGGACTTAACAGAAGCAGAAGAGATTAAGAAGAGGTGGCAAGAATACACAGAAGAACTGTACAAGAAAAGGTCTTAATGACCCAAATAACCACGATGGTGCAGTCACTCACCTAGAGCCAGATATCCTGAAGTGTGGATCAAGTGGGCCTTAAGAAGTGTTACTATGAACAAAGCTAGTAGAGGTAATAGAATTCCAGCTGAGCTATTTAAAATCCTTTTGGTGTACAGTTATTCAATAAAACACTAACTTAGGTCATACTGAGAAGGAATTTTATTGTTAGTTGCTGTCCTAAATTAGTTTACATTAAGGTAGGGAGATTATCCAGGCAGACATGATATGAATCTTTGAAAGCAGAATTTTCTTCACTAGTGGTAGAAGAGAAAGCAAAATTTTAAAGTCAAGATTTATTTGATGTGCTCTTGCTGACATAAAATGGACGAAGCTGAGACTGGCCCCTGGTTAACAGCAGGGAATAAAACAGTCCTTCAATAGTCTTATGATGATAAGAAATTGAATTCTTCTAAATATGAGAATGAACTTGGAAGGGAATCTTTCCCTAGAGCCTCCAGATGAGAACTTAGCCCAGCTGCCACTTCTAGTTTCATGATACTCTGAGCAGAGAACCCTGCTGTAGAATCACCATACTTCTTAGCTAAAGAATGGTGAGCTAATAAATGGATGTGGTTTTAGTTCTTTAGGTTTGTGGTACTTTATTATATAGAAACAAAAAGAACAGAAATGCTCTGTTCAGACGATATCTTTCATGCTTGGCCTAATGGTTCTACCAGGAAAGGTGCAGTGGCATAACAGTATCTCGTAAAGGCCATCATTTCCGGAAAATATTATGGGAAAGCTTAAAGCTAAAGGTTTTTCAGAAACACAGCTTATGTACTGATAATGTTGTTCAGGACCTTTGGGGTCCTGAGATTGGAATATCCTTCTCCTTGAGTCAAAATAGTAATCTAGAGGAGACATGCAAAAGATCTTAGCAAATTGGAGATCTTCAGACACAAGAAGACACCTGCAGGCCAATATTCTTTAAAAAGCATGGGTGATATCAGCAAGTTTGCCGGTCAAAAGTCTAATCAGGGTTATTTCCACAGAGGGCAAATGGAAGAACTTGATACCCTTTCTATCTACAATGTAACTCAGGTTTTCAATGCAAAGGTAATCTTGCAAATGCATATTTCACTTGTAAATATGTTTTCCTCCCCTACAAAATTCTATGTTAGGGAATATGTATTACTTCTCTCTGGATGTCTCCCTTCTTCTCTTTCTCCGTGCCTGCCCTAGTGCCAGCAAAGATATGCCAGATATGTTTCATCTAGAACCAGAACAAAAATAGTCACATTCCTTGAGATTTGTTTTGACAGACAGAGGAAGCTTTTCTTTCCTCCTATATCAGCCTTGAACCCACAGGCTTAGGCCATAGGCTTAAGAACTTTTGTGTCATAAAGACTCCTCAGAAAATAGGAATCTCAGGTTCTCTGACCTTTATCACCTCCTAAATTGTCTCTGGAACCTTTGAAATCTACACAAAATATTCAGTAGGCTTAAATACATCTTTGAGGGTGTGATGGGAAGTAGAACTTGAAAGCACCACAAGGACTATCAGGAGACTGGAGAAAGCAGTAGAGAGAGCAAGAAAAGACCAACTTTGAGTAGAGTAGTGGTTTGGAGTGAGAATGTTGGCTGAGGCTATCAGAAGAAAAATACCAGAATATACCTGTATAATATGTGCTCTTTCCTAAGTAAAAGCCAGAAATAACCTGGGGAGGAAACTCTGGTAAGAGATGTGACTTCCTGTGGCAATAGATGTAAAAGGCAATAGATGTGAACTTTAAACAAAAATGAAATTGCTGAAGAAGATCAAAGAAGTTGAGCCCATTGAAGGCATGTCTCCATTACCTGCTGACAGCAACCCATGTAATAGGCAATGACAGCAGGATTCAGAGTGTTCACTAACTTGCCTAAGGCCACAAGCTGTATGACACAGAAGATGAGGCTGTGATTTGAACCCAGATCTGCTTAGTTCCAAAGCACAGTTTCATTGCATCACTATAGTACATTATAGTAGATGAAAATAAATGTAAAAATTTAAGATTGTGGCAGAGGAGTATATATCAATTTGGAAACTGATCAGTCTTGGAGCCTGAAGTGGCAGTAACTTCCTTTCTTGTTGTTGCCACCATCTGGATTGGGGTATTTTTTATAAACTACTGACCCAATGATTTCTGTCTCCCTGCTATCTCATTATTATATCCTGAAAGGGTACCTGCAAGGTTCATATTGGACTTATTCAAGATTCAGCTACATTGAAAAATAAGACCATAGTTAAAAAAAATTAGACACCTTGAAAGATAATAGTTGTAAGAAGAGATCTTCAGAATGAAACTTCAGAATATAGTATGTTTCCACACTCTCCCTCACCTAACCTCAGTATGTGCCCCAATTGAAGATAATTTACTATTTATAAGGAAAGGGGGAAAATAACCCAGAAAACTTATTTGAAAGATTCAAATCCTTCCTGGGTTCAAGGACATTCTTATAAGAGACCATCTCAAATTATTTAAATGAAGATTAATTGAACAACATACAGGCTGCAATTGCCTTAAAGTACACAGGCATGTATTTCCCTCCCCTCAACCTCAGAGTAAAGGACTTAGGGCAAAATAGAAGGACTAACATTGAACCCCAAGCATGTGGAAAAATAAGTTGGGATGCTCTGCAAACACCAGAGCTGGCCTGAGGTGTCTGTTCATTATTAATTAATAATATTGTAATAATATTCATAATGTTGTAATAGTTATTATTGATAACCATAGCAATATATTGCTGTGGGACTTTCATCCTGGAAGGCTTAAAGCCCTTAAGAGAAACCTGTATAAGTACTTATGTTCCTTTTCTTTAGTATGGGTTCCTCCAGCTCCTAGGATCCAAGGAAGTTTTTGAGACTATCACAGGACCCAGGCTACCAGCCCTTAGTTTGCAGTCCAGCTGAAATTCCATAGACCCATTTGAGGATCAGGAGAAATCTTGGCTCCCTTAAGCATGAGAAGAACTCTGTTAAGTCTGAGTTCTGAGGCAGAAGTATTACAAGCATCTCTTTGAGACTCTGGCTGACCACTATTATTTTCTTGCCAGAAGGCATGAAAACAGCATTTTATTATCAGCTTCTTCCCACTAGAATATAAGTAGAGAAGAAAAGCATCTGCCTTATTTAGGGCTCTATATTCAGTTTTCAGAGCACTAGTTGGCGGATAATAGCAACATTTACCGTATGAATATTAGAACATATATTAGATCTATTTTTGCATGTAAGGACCTTAGAAGTCTCCACTCTGTCCTAATGAGTAAAAAGCTGAATACACTGAAAAAGCATCTCTTCTTGAATCTGTAAGAGGGGAGGACACAGAGAAAACTGTCGCCAGCACAACAGGAGAGAAAGGCAAATATAGAGAATCCTAGCTTACTAAAGCAGAGGTTCACAGCACAACTGACAGGAATCATTGCCAACATAAGAAAACTGGAACTGTTATTGACAATTTGCTGAAAGCTCGGTGTGGACAACTTTTGCAATTAAACACTTCAGAAGGACTTGGGAAGAGGGGTACATGATTTTGTGAAATTTAGTTAACCAGGTTCTCACAGTAAATAATGGAGAAAATTTTCCTAACAAAACAGAATTGAAATCCTAGGAATAAACCCACACATATATGGTAAACTGAGATTTGACAAGAAAGAGCCAAAATACTCAATGGAAAATTATAATCTCTTCAATAAATAAATGGCATTGGGAAAACTGAATATCTACTTGCAAAAGGATGAAATTTGGCCCAATCTTACACCACTCACAAAAAATTTGACTTGGATTAAGGACTTAGCATAAGATTTAAACCTTTAAAATTTCTAGAAGAAAAAAATGGAGGAAAGTTCTTAACATTCATTTTAGCAATGTTTTCTTGGATATGATACCAAAATCATAACATAAAAGCAAAAATTAACAAGTAGGACTACATCAAACTAAATTTTTGTTCAAGAAAAGACACAGTCCTGCATCGAACCTGGACTGGCAATTCATTTCTTATATGATATTATACACGTTTTAATGCCATTCTCCCAAATCATCCCTCCTCCCTCTCCCACAGAGTCCAAAAGATTATTCTATACAACTGTGTCTCTTTTGCTGTCTCGCATACAGGGTTGTCGTTACCATCTTTCCAAATTCCATATATATGCTTTAGTATACTGTATTGGTGTTTTTCTTTCTAGCTTACTTCACTCTGTATAATGCAGGATACAGGAAGCTTGGGGCTGGTGCAATTGGATAACCTAGAGGGATGGTATGGGGAGGGAGGTGGGAGAGAGGTTCAGGATGGAGAACATGTGTATACCTGTGGCAGATGCATGTTGATGTATGGCTAAACCAATACAAGATTGTAAAGTAAATTAAAAAATAAAATAATAATAAAAGAATAAAAAATGAATAAATTAGAAAAGACACAGTCAACAAAATGAAAAGGCAACCTATGGAATGAAAGAAAAAAAATTGCAAATCATATGTCTTATAAGCTGTTTCTATTAAAACTTAATAAGCAACTCATACAATTCAATAGCAAACAACTTGAGTTTCTAAAAGGGCAGAAGACTTGAACAGACATTTTTCCAAAGAAGACATACAAATTGTCAACAAGTACATGAAAAAGAGCTCAATATCACTAATCAGAAGAATGCAAATCAAAATCACAAATGATATACTATCTAATAACTGTTAAAAAGGATATTATCAAAAAGAAAAGATAATAAGTTCTAGTAAAGATATGGGAAAAAAGGGAACATTTGTGAACTCGCTGTTGTTTGGAATGTGAATTGAAGAGATTTCTTAAAAAATTAAAAATAGAATTGTCATATGATCTGACAATCTCACTTCTGGGTGTAAATCTGAAGAGGATGAAATCACTATCTCGAAGAGCTATCTTCACTTCTTTGTTTATTGCAGCATTATTCACAATAGCCAAGACATGAAATGACTTGTGTCCATTAACAAATAAATGGAGAAATAAAATATGTGTATGTGTGTACGCATGGAATATTATTTAACTACAGAAAGAATGAAATCCTTCCTTTTGTGACAATATGAATGGTCTTCAATAGCCTTATGCTAAATGAAATAAGTCACACAGAAGAGGACAAATAATGATCTCACATACATGTGATATCTAAAAACATCAAACTCACAGAGAGTAAAATGGTGAGGCATGTGGAAAATAGGGAGATGCTGATCAAAGTGTAGAAAATTTAGTTATAAGATTAATAAGTTCTAGGGAATCTAATATATATCATGGTGACTATAATTAATAATACTACATTATACAATTATAGTTTTATGAGAGTGGATCTTTAATCTTCTCATCACGCATCATACCAATAATGGTAATTATCTGTAATAAAGAATGTCTTAACCTTTCTCTCTCTCTCTCTCTCTCTCTCTCTCTATATATATATATATATATATAATCACAATGTACACCTTTACTCTGGAGAAGGAAATGGAAGCCCACTCCAGTATTCTTGCCTGGAGAGTTCCATGGATGGAGGAGCCTGGCAGGGTTTCAAGAGTTGGACACGGCTTAGTGACTAAATCACCACCTACAACCCCTTTAACTTGGAATGTTATGTGTTAGGGAAGGAACTAAAGAGCCTCTTGATGAGGGTGAAAAAGGAGAGTGAAAAAGCTAGCTTAAAACTCAATATTAAAAATTTAAGATCATGGTATCTGGTCCCATCACTTTGTGTCAAGTAGAAGGGGAAAAGGTGGAAGCAGTGATAGAAATCACTGTAGATGGTGACTGAAACCATGAAATTAGAAGACAAGTGCTTGCTGGCAGGAAAGCTATGACAAATTTAGACAGTGTATTAAAAAGCAAAGACATCACTTTGCTGAAAAAGGTCCATATAGTCAAGGCTATGGTCTATCCAATAGTCATGTATGGATGTGAGAATTGGACCATAAAGAAGGCAGAACACCAAAGAATTGATACTTTCAAACTGTGATTCTGGAGAAGATTCTTGAGAGTACCTTGGACAGCAAGGAGATCAAACCAGTCAATTCTAAAGGAAATCAGTCCTGTATACTCATTGGAAGGACTGATGCTGAAGCTTCAATACTTTGGCCACCTGATGTGAAGAGCCAACTCATTGGAAAAGACCCTGATTCTGGAAAAGATTGAGGGCAGGAAGAGAAAGGGATTCCCGAGGATGAGTTGATTGGATAGCATCACTGATTCAATGGACGTGAACTTGGGCAGATTCCAGGAGATGGTGAAGGACAGGAAGGCTGGGCATGCTGCAGTCCATGGTGTCCCAAAGAGTCAGACTTGACTTGGAGACTAAATAACAACAATCAAATTATCACAGTGTGCATCCTCAATTTGCAATGTTATATGTCAATTATAATTCAGTAAATCTAGAAAAAACAATCCCCTCCTATTATCAGCAATAAAGGGGAAAATGAATTATTTAAAAATATACCAGAGATATTGGTTCAAGATGGAAGAATAAAAAACATGAACCCAATTCTTCCTGTGAAAGCACTGAAATATCAACTAGCTATTGAACAACCATTGACAGGAGGATGCCAGAACCCACCAAAAGAAAAAAGGTACTCCATAACTAAAGCCAAAGGAGAAGCTGCAAAGAGATGGTAGGAGGGACATAATCACGATAAACTTAAATAATATACCTAACAGCTGGATGATCTACAAATTGGAGAATGATAATACCAAAGAAGTTCTCTCACTGTTGTGAAGTTTCTGAACCCCACAACAGGCTTCCCAGCCTAGGAATCTGGCAAAGGGACTAGGAATCCCAAGTGAATCTAACTTTGAAGCGTGTTGGGATTTGATTGTAGGACTTTCACAGGACTGGGGGAAAGAGAGACTCCATTCTTAGAGAGCACAAACAAAATCTTATGTGAAAAAGGACCCAGGGAAAAGGAGTATCACAATGATCCCACAGGAGAATGAAACAAACATGCCTGCAATTTTTGGAGGGTCTCCTGCAGACACCTGGGTCAGCAGTGGCTCACTTCAGGGATGGTAGCACTGGCAGAAGCAGTCCAGGAAGGTGCCCCTTGGCAGGAGTCTTTTTAAACATCACCATTAGCCCTACCATTGAAACTGCAGACTCCAGGGTTTGGTTTCCTCAGGCCAAAAAAATAACAGGAAGAGAGCACAGACTCACACAGAAAACTGGATTAAAGTTTTACTGAACACAGCCTTGAACATCAGAACAAGACTCAGTTTTTCCCACTGCTGGTCCTCCCATTAGGAAGATTGCACAAGCCTCTTAGCCTCATCAACCAGAGAGAAGACAAAAGAAGCGAGAACTTCAATTCCAGAGACTCCAGAACCAGTGCTTCCCTGGTGGCTCAGTGGTAAAGGATCAGCCTGCCAATGAACATGATGCGAGTTCAATCTCTGAGTCAGGAAAATCCCCTGGAGAAGGAAATGGCAACTCATTTCAGTATTCTTTCCTGGGAAATCCCACAGACAGAGGAGTCTGGCAGGCTACAGTCCATGGGTTCATAAAAGACTCAGACATGACTTAGAGACTAAGCAACAACAACAACCAGGAAAAGAAAACACAGTCACAAAAGTTAATCAAATGAAAAGGCAGAGGAGTATGTACCAGAAGAAGGAGCAAGACAAAACTCCAGAAAAAAACAACTAAATGAAGTGAAGATAGGCAACCTTCCAGAAAAAAAGAACTCTGAATAATGATAATGAAGATGATCCAGGTTCTTGGAGAAAGAATGAAGAAGTTTCAAGAAATGTTTACCAAAGACCTAGAAGAACTAAAAAAACAAACAAATAGACATGAAGAATACAATAGGAATCAAGAGCAGGATAACTGGGGCATAAAAATGGTTAAGGCAAGATGATGGAAATCACTGGCAGAGCAGAATATAGAAGAAAGAATGAAAACAAAGACAGCCTAAGAAACCTCTGAGACAACAGTAAATGCACCAACATTCACATTATACATGTCTCAGAAGGAGAAGAGAGAGAGAGAGGCCTCAAGACAATACCTGAAGAGATAATAGCTGAAAAATTCCCTAACATGGGAAAGGGAAGATTCAACCAAGTCCAGGAAGAACATAGAGACCCAAGCAGGATAATCCATTGAGGAACACACTGAGACATATAGTAATCAAACTGACTAAAATTAAAAACAGATAAATATTAAATGTAGCAAGTGAAAAGTGACAAATAGCATACAGGAGAACTCCCATAAGGTTATCCAGTGATTTCTTAACAGAAACTCTACAAGCAAGAAGGGAATGACATGATACATTTTAGGTGATGAAAGCGAAGAATCTGCAACCAAAAATACTCTACTCAGCATGACTCTCATTCAGATTTGATGAAGAAAAGTTTTTCAATCAAGCAAAAGTTAAAACCATTCAGCACCACCAAACCAACTTTGCAACACATGTTAAAGGAACTTCTCTAGACAATAAACACAGAGAAGGAAAGGACCAACAAAAATAAACACCAAACAACTAAGAAAATGGTAATAGGATCATACATATCAATAAGTACCTTATATGTAAATGGATTAAATGCACCAACCAAACCACATAGACTGGCTGGATAAATACAAATACAAAAGTAAGGCCTATATGTGCTCTGTCTACAAGAGACCGACCTCAGACCTATAGATATTTGCAATCTTAAAGTAATAGGATGGGAGAAGGCATTCCATGCAAATGGAAATCAAAGGAAATAGGAGCAAGAATACTCATAACATACAAAATAGACTTTAAAACAAAGACATTTATAAGATGAAACCAAGGACACTACATAATGATCAAGGGTTCACTCCCACAAGACATAATAATTATAAATATATATACACCCAACATAGGAGCACCACAATATGTAAGGCATATACTAAAACTGTAAAGTGATAAATCAGCAGTACTATTAATACAATAAGAGTGGAAGATTTTAACACCTCACTTTCATCAATGGACAAATTATCCATAAAGAGAATTGATATGGAAACACAGGCCTTAAATGACCCTTTAGATAAAATAGACTTAATTTGTATTCATAGGACACTCCATTCAAAGCAAATGAAGACTGACTAAGAAACCTCCGAGCCAGAATACACATTCTCCATAAGTGCACACAGAACATTCTCCAGGATTGACTACATGCTGGGCCACAAGTTGAGCCTTGGAAAATATAATAAAATTTAAATTATATAAAGTATTTATATCTATTCTGATCACAATGGTATGTGATTTGAAATAACCTCAAGAAAAAAAGCAAAATACACAAGCATGTGGTGGCTAAACAATATGCTATTAAAAACCAATTGCTAATTGAAGAAATAAAAGGGGAAATAAAAAATACCTAGAAACAAATGAAAATGAAAGCACAACAGTCCAAAACCTATGGAATGCAGAATGTAGTTCTAAGACAGTTTATAGCAATCCAATCTTACCTCAAGAAGCAAGAAAATCTCAAATAAACATCCTAACATTGCACCTAAAACAACTAGAGAAAGAAGAAAAAGCAAAACCTAAAGTTAGTAGAAAGAAATAAATCATAAAGATCTGAACAGAAGAAATGAATTGGAGACAAAGAAAATTTTAGAGACCAGTGAAACTGAAAGTTGTTTCTTTGAAAATATAAACAAAATGTGTAAACCTTTAGCTAGGCTCATCTATAAAAATAGAAAAGGATTCAAATCAATAAAATTAAAAATGGAAAAGGAGAATTTATAACTGACCTCACAAAAGTACTACTTTTGTAGTAGTACTACAAAAAGACTACTATGAGCAAAATGTATGTGAATAAAATGAACAACCTGGATGAAATGGACAAATTCTTAGAAAGGTACGATCTCCAAAGTATGAACCAGGAAGAAATAGGGAATATGAGCAAGCCAATCACAAGCATTTCACAATCACTGAAAATGAAACTATGACTTTAAAATTTCCAATAAAGTCCAGGAATGGATGGCTTCACAGGCAAATTTCATAAAACATTTAGAGAAGAGTTAACACTTATCCCTCTGAAACTGTTCAAAAGAATTCTAGAGGAAGGAAAACTTCCAAACTCATTCTGAGAGCACCATCACCATATTACCAAAACCAGACAAAGATACCACAAAAGAAGAAAACTACCAGTCAGTAATATAGATGAACATAAATGCAAAAATCCTCAAAAATATTAATCTATCAATCTGAAACTAATAGTACATTTAAAAGATCATACACCATGATCAAATGGGATTCATCCTGAGATGCAAGGATTTTAATATCCACAAATCAATCACTGTGATAAGCCACATGAACAAAATGAAGAATAAAGACCATATCAACATCTCAATACATGCAGAAAAAAACTTATGACAAAATTCAGCACTCATTTATGATAAAAGCTCCCCAGAAAGTGGGCATAGAGGGAACATACCTCAACATAATAAAGGCCATATATGGCAAACCTACAGCTAACATCATACTCAATGGTGAAAAGCTGAAAACATTTCCTCTAAGATGAGGAGCAAGACAAAAACGTCCACTCTCATCACTTTTATTCAGCATAGTTTTGAAAGTCCTAGATGCAGCAATCAGAGGAGACAAAGTAAAGGGAGTCCAAATTGGAAAAGAAGTAAAACTGTCACTATTTGCAGATAACATGTTACTATACATAGAAGATCTTAAAGATACTACCAGAAAACTACTAGAACTCATCAATAAATTTGGTAAAGTTGCAGGTTCAAAATTATACACACAAATCTGTTGCATTTCTTTATGCTAATAACTAAAGATAAATAGAAATTCAAGAAACAATTCCATTTACTATTGCATCAAGGAGAGTAAAATACTGAGGAACAAGGCTGCCTGTTTGTATATATACAAAAAGATATATACTCCAAAAACTCTAAGCTGTTGATGAAAGAAATCAAAGAAGACACAAACAAATAAGAAGATATGCCATGTTTGTGGATCGTAAGAACCAATGTTGTCAAAATGACTCTGCTACTCAAGGAAATCTACTGATTCAATGTGCTAAGTGCTAAGTCACTTCAGTCGTGTCCGACTCTTAGCGACCCCAAGGACTGCAGCCTACCAGGCTCCTCCATCCATGGGATTTTCCAGGCAAGAGTACTGGAGTGGGGTGCCATTGCCCTCTCTGACCAACTCAATGTAATCCCTCTCAAATTATCAATAGCATTTTTCACAGAACTAAAACAAACAAACAAACAAACAAAAATCTTAAAATTTGTAGGGAGAAACAAAAGACCCTAAGTAGCCAAAGCTATCTTGAGAAAGAAAAATTAAACTGGAGGATTCAGGCTCCCTGACTCAGACTATACTGCAAAGCTACAGTCATCAAAACAGTATAGTATTGGCACAGGAACAGATATATAGATTAATGAAACAAGATAGAAAACTCAGAAATAAAACTATGCATCTATGGTAAATTAATCTATGACAAAAGAGATAAGACTATACAATGATGGAAAGACAAACTCTTCAACAAATGGTGCTGGAAAAATTGGACAGCTAGATGTAAAAAAAAAAAAAAAAAAAAAAAAACTAAATTAGATCATCCTTTAAAGTCTTACAGAAAAATAAGCTCAAAATTATTAAAGACCTAAATATGAGATCGAAAACTATAAAACTCCTAAAGGAAAATGTAGAGCAAACACTTTCTGACATAAATTGCAGCAATATCTTTTTTTGATCTGTTTCTCAGAATAATGGAAATAAAAGGAACAATAAGCAGATGGGACCTACTTAGACTCAAAAGCTTTTGCACGTAAAAGGAAACAATAAACAAAACAAAAAGACAACCCACATATTGGGGGAAATATTTGCAAATGATGTAACCAACAAAGGATTAGTCTCTCAAACTTACAAGCAGCTCATGATTCTTAACAGCATCAAAGCAAACAACCCACTAAAAATGGGCAGAAGAAGACCTAAACCAACATTTATCCAAAGACAAACAGATGGGCAAAAGGCACATTCAAAGATGCTCAATATCACTAATTATTAGAGAAATGCACATCAAAACTACAATGATATATTACTTCACATCAGTCAGAATGACTATCACCAAATCATCCACAAAGAATAAATCCTGGACAGGGTACTGAGAGAAGAGAATCCTCCTATGCTGTTGGTGGGAATGTAAATTGGTACAGCTACTATGAAGAGCAACATGGAGGTTCCTTAGAAATCTAAAAATAGAACTACCATATGACTCTTCAATTCCACTCCTGAGCATATATCCAGAGAAAAACATGATCCAAAAGAATATATGCACCTCTATGTTCATTGTAGCACTGCTTACAATAGCCAAGACAGGGAACCCATTTAAATGGCCATCAACAGGGAAATGGATAAAGATGTTATACATATGTGCAATGGAATATTACTCAGCCATTAAAAACAATGAAATAATGCCATTTGCAGCAATATAGATGTACCTAGAGACTGTCATAATGAGTGAATTGAATTAAGTCAGAGAAGGAGAAATATTATGTGGCATATTTTATATGCAGAACCTAAAAATAAATGATACAAATGAATCTACTTATAATACAGAAACAGAATCACAGACTTAGAAAATGAACTTATGAGCCCCATGGGGAAGAATGGGAGGAAAGGAGTTAGAGAGTTTGTTGTGGACATATATGTACTGCTATATTTAAAATGGATAAACAACAAGGACCTACTGTATAGCACATGGAATTCTGCCCAAAATTATGTGGTAGTGTAGATGGGGTGGGGGCATTGTTTAAGGGAGAATGAATATGTATATGTGTGGCTAAGTTTCTTCATTGTTCACCTGAAAATATCACAACATTGTTAATTGGCTATACACTGCTACATAATGAGAGGGTAACAGGCAGGAAGGCCAGGGGTCTCCAAATAGAGGAAATAGCCTGCAAGTGTCAGACATTTTTATCTCTCTTAAGCGGCAGGAGGAAACAAACTAGCAATATTTTTTCCTTCTCTATACAAATTTAAAGGGAGGTTTCTCTTAAAATATTGTGTTGCCATAATGACACCCGGTTTCGCCTGAAGTTAGCTATTCTCGAGTCTAGAGATAACCAATGCCTTTTTCTTATGGAAATGTTTGTCTTAAGCTATGCTAATGTACTATGCCTTTACCCCAAACTCTGTCTCCAAGTCGGTTCCGCCTCTTGGCCCAGAACCTACTTGACAAACCAGTATGGATATTGTTCCCCTAATCTATGTAAATGAAACTATTTGTATGGTGGTCTGCCCTTCTTCAAGATTCAAGTTAATCATTTTATGGCCCAGGATAAACCATTTATCCCAAAATGCATCTTATGGGTGAGGGGCCTGGTGCCATTCTGAATTTTAAGACATTCCTTTCTTTCATTAACAGACTGCTAGTGACTATATAACATCCAGCTTAACACTAGCAGGGGGGTACTCTTTCTGCCCCCTTCTGATGCCTATGTCAGAAGCTTTCTCTATCTCCTTTATACTTTAATAAAACTTTATTACACAAAAGCTCTGAGCGATCAAGCCTCGTCTCTGGCCCCGGATTGAATTCTTCTCCTCCGGGGGCCAAGAATCCCGGTGTATTCGCGTGATTCAACAACAACCTTTCATCTTGGGGGCTCGTCCGGGATCCTTCAGGACAAGGTAAGGATGCTTGGAGCTTTAGTTCTTTGTTCTCTTAGCGAACACGTTTTCTGCTGTGCTTTACTAACTCTACCGTGTGCTTGTGTGAATGAATGGCATGCCCTGCGTGAAACAAGTAAGGAGCCCTGCTCTGCGGTTCCACGGTGATCTCATATGGCTTACGGCAGAAACCTGTCGGGGCGTTATACCGACCTGCCAATGCCAAGAGGCACCCAATGTCTCCTTCGGGAACCGACCAGAAATGGGCAAAGCGTGTGGACCGAATTCTCCTTTCTCGGTCAAACTTTTCGGTCTCTTTGACCATTTCATAACTCCTTGGGAATTAGAAGTACTAACCTAATCTATCGGATCATAGACTTTCAAGGGACTTGTGATCTATACTGTTACTGTACTGTGGCTTAGGTCCCAAACTTGGATTTGTAGTCAAGAAAGTGTCTAGTCTCGCTAGGAATCGAAAGTTCGGAAGCTAGATGGAGCTCTAGCTCCCAGAACATCTCTGAGGTTAAAGGTTACTCAGATTGGGACTGCGATGGGTTTTTTTTCCTTTGGTAATGCCGGCTCTTAGTGGATCAGAGGAGGCTGTTATACTGGTGTGGTGATGCTTGGAAAGAACATCTCAGTTTTATGTTCGCGTCGGTCTTATTGTGGTCAGGAAATACTCAGGGTCGTGCACAGGCACTCAGGTGACGAATGTTTCCCACAATGGTCTTAGCTTGGGAGGCATTCCGGAAGGTTACTCTGATTCACCTCGGGTGACATCAGAGGCAAGCAAGGTTAAGGGTGAAGAGCTGGACGTCAAGTAGGGATGCTATCAAGTCTACCCCTGGTACATCCCCACCCCGTCTCGGTGGTAGAACCGGGAGGGACGAGTACGGCCCCTGTGTTGGTAAGGGACAGACTAAGTCCGACCAGGAAGGAAAAGCTTTTGGTGTAACGTCTGTCTACACCCCCATCTAGAGCAGGGAGGGACGCCTCCGGTAGAAAAAATGGCGCTGGTCGCTTTTTTTCTCTCTTACAGATGGGAGCTAACAATTCCAGCCTCACTCCTTTGAACTGTATCCTGAAAAACTGGGATAGATTTGATCCCCAAGGCTTAAAGAAGACACACCTGGTCTTCCTATGTGATACTGCATGGCCACAGTATCCATTGGAGGACGGCGAATGGTGGCCAGTTGGAGGGTCTCTTAAGTATAATACTGTTCTACAATTAGACTGGTTCTGTAAGGAACAAGGGAAATGGGTAGAAGTAGCATATGTGTTGCCCTTTTTCTCTCTGCGAAATATGCCAAACTTATGTCCTAAGGGTATAGATTTGGGCGTGAAACCTTCAGCTCCCTCCTGTCCTCTTACTTTGCCCCCGTACCTGGGACTCCAAACTGGGATTCAAACTGCCCACATGGAGGTCCAAACAACTCCTGTCTCAGTACGACCTCAGACTACTCTGGTTTCAGTAGAAACTCAGACCATCGAAGTAAGCGATGAGATGGAGGACAGGAGACAAAGAGAAGAGGAAAAACAGGTTTCTCCAATCTATCCCTGGGATCATATGCACAGAGCAGCCAGAGAGACTGAAGAACAGCCACACAAGCTGTTGCCTCTTTATGAAACACCCACCGGGAAAAATAGTCTGTGAGAGTTAATAAGCCTTTTTCTTATCAAAAAATACAAAAAATCAAGGAGGATCTGGGAGACTATTTAGAGGACCCAGAAAAATATATCAGAGCTTTTAAAGGTGTTACTTTGCTTTATGACCTCACTTGGAAGGATGTGATGTATATCTTGGGACAAACGCTGACTCCCGAGTCAAAGACTCGAGTTTTGAGAAAAGCGGTTGCTTATGGAGATGAGTGGCTTGGTAATGAATCAGTAGGGAAGAGGGAGAACGAGATAGCGGCCCTCCCCACTGAGAATCAGGCAGTCCCAACTATAGAACCAGACTGGGACTACAACACAGCTAAAGGAAGATGGGATCAGAGTCATTTTGTTAGATGTATTCTTGAAGGACTTAGGCAGGCGCGTTCTAAGCCTTTAAACTATGGCAAATTGGCAGATATAGAACAGGAAGAGAAAGAAGCTCCTGGTAAATTCCTAGATAGACTGAGAGAAGGCCTTCGCAGATTCACTGAGATTGATCCCGAAAGTGAAGAGGGAAAAGTGATCTTAAAGGATAGATTTCTCACTCAGTCGGCTCCAGATATCCGCCGTAAGCTATTAAAACAGGCGTATGGACCAAATCAGTCTTTAGATACTCTGTTACAACTGGCTCAGACAGTCTATTATGGTAGGGAATATGAAGAAAAGAAAGAAAGGCAAAAAAAGACAAAGGAAAAGGCGGAAGCCTTCGCCATGGCTATGAAAAACGTTCTTAAACAGCCTGAGAAAAATGCCCAGAGGGGCCCAGGTGAAAAGGGATGGGCTTGCTACTGCTGTGGAAAGGAGGGGCACCTCAAGCGGGATTGCCCTCAGGCATCTAAGCCGCCCCCGGCTCCATGTCCGGTCTGCAAAGGACCACACTGGAAGAGAGACTGCCCCCAGAGGCGTAGGTCTCCCGGGTCAGACTCTCCAGACAATCAGGACTGAAGGTGCCCGGGGGTCCCCACACAAGCTCCCGTCCTAATTACACCTGAGGAACCCCGGGTATTAATAGTTGTGGGGGGCCAATCCGTCGATTTCCTTTTAGATACTGGGGCAACTTATTCTGTGCTTACTGAAGCCCCTGGCCCACTTTCTTCCCAATCCGCTTCCGTAATGGGACTGTCTGGACGAGCCAAAAGGTATTATTTCAGTTATTCTTTATCTTGCAACTGGCATTCTGTGCTGTTTTCACACGAGTTTCTGATTGTGCCAGAATCTCCCTCACCCCTTTTGGGAAGGGATATACTGAGCAAGGTCCATGCCTCTGTTTTCATGAATATGGAGCCCTCCCTTTCTCTCCCTTTAGTTGAACAAAATGTAAATCCTAGAGTATGGGCTGATGAAAAATCTGTGGGTCGAGCACAAAATGCTATTCCTGTAGTTGTTAAGCTCAAAGACCCACACGTATTTCCACATAAGAAGCAGTATCCACTGAAACCTGAAGTTAAAGAAGGGTTAAAACCCATCATCGAAAATTTAAAGGAACAGGGACTATTAATTCCCTGTAACAGTCCTTGCAACACTCCTATTTTGGGTATAAAGAAATCAAATGGTAAATGGAGACTAGTTCAAGATTTATGAATAATAAATGAGGCTGTAGTTCCTTTACACCCCGTGGTGCCTAATCCTTATACTCTATTGTCTGAAATTCCTGAACGGGCCAAATATTTCTCAGTAATTGATTTAAAGGATGCCTTCTATTCAGTGCCTTTGGCGGAAGAAAGTCAATTCCTATTTGCCTTTGAAGACCCTACTCAGCCAGCTTCTCAGTTAACCTGGACAGTTTTGCCCCAGGGATTTCGTGACAGTCCTCACTTATTCGGACAAAGTTTGTCACGGGATTTACAAAACTTTAATAGCTCTGAAGCAGTGGTGTTACAATATGTAGATGATATTTTGCTCTGTGCTGAGACAGAGGAAGCTTGTTCGCGAGCCTCAGAAGATTTCTTAAACTTTCTGGCAGGCTGTGGTTACAAGGCATCAAGAGAAAAGGCTCAGCTTTGTCAACAATCAGTTAGATATCTGGGCCTAATCATATCAGAAGGGACTAGGGCCATAGGCCCTGAGAGAATTAAACCTATACTAAATCACCCCCTACCTATGACTTTAAGACAATTGAGAGGATTTTGGGGAATCACAGGTTACTGTCGCATTTGGATTCCGGGTTATGGGGAACTTGCCCGGCCTTTATATAAACTTATAGCTGAAACTCAGCAGGCCCAAACCGACAAACTGGTTTGGTCTCCAGAAACTCAAAAGGCTTTTAAGGTTCTTCAGACTGCTCTCCTGCAAGCTCCAGCTCTGAGCTTGCCCACAGGGTCAGAATTTAATTTGTTTGTCACTGAAAGAAAAGGTGTGGCATTGAGAGTTTTGACACAACCCCGAGGGCCTCACCAACAACCTACTGCTTATCTAAGCAGAGAATTAGATGTAGTTTCATGTGGGTGGCCCCACTGCCTAAGAGTAATTGGGGGCAGCGGCTTTATTAGCACCTGAAGCTTTAAAAATAATTAATGGACGAAACCTTACTGTACTGACTTCTCATGATGTGAGTGGAATCTTAAATTCTAAAGTTAATATTTGGATGACAGACAGTAGGCTTCTTAAGTATCAGTCATTGTTGTTAGAAGGACCAGTAACTAAGCTTAAAGTTTGTGGAAATTTAAATCCTGCCACTTTCCTTCCTGAGAAGGAAAATGAAACACCTGATCACGATTGTTCTCAATTCCTAACTTTAAACTATGCAGCTCGGGAGGATCTAAAGGATACCCCATTAGACAATCCTGACATGGAAATATTTACAGATGGCAGTTCTTTTGTTCAGGATGGAAAGCGTAAAGCAGGTTACGCCGTGGTGACTGCTGAACAGGTTTTAGAAGCAAAATCTCTCCCCCAGGAAACTAGTGCTCAGTTAGCGGAGCTTGTGGCCCTGACCCGAGCTCTAGAGTTAAGCAAAGGGCAGCGGGTAAATATCTATACAGATTCTAAGTATGCTTATTTGACTTTACATGCTCATGCTGCAATATGGAAAGAGAGACACTTTAAAACAGCAACAGGAGAACCTATTAAGCATTTCAGAGAGATCGAGAGACTTTTAACTGCTATATATTGTCCTAAAGAAGTAGCTGTTATGCACTGCAAAGGGCACAGCAGGGATGGGAGTAAAATAGCCGAAGGTAATCATCTGGCTGACTGTCAAGCCAGAAAAGCGGCACTTTACGAAACCCCTTCACTACAGACGCCTTTGATCTGGACAGGTCCTGTGGAACAGGAAAGACCACAATATACTGAGGAAGAATTAGAAAGATATGAGAAACGAGGAGCAAAGATTACTGATAAAGGATGGTTACAGTCCGAGGATGGACGATTAATAATTCCTGAAAATGCTCAGTGGAAAATTCTTAAGGGTTTACATCAGAGTTTTCATTTGGGTGCTGAGAGTACTTACCAAATGGTTTCTCGTTTGTTTGAAGGTAAAAATGTAATGAAAACTTTAAAGAATATTATCAAAAGGTGTGAGATTTGTCAAAAAAATAACCCAAAGACTGAAAAGCTAGCAAAATCTGGGTTACAATGAAGTGGGAAGTATCCTGGAGAGGATTGGGAAATTGATTTTACTCATATGCCAAAAGCTAATGGATATTCTTGCTTACAAGTTTGGGTAGATACCTTTACTGGATGGATTGAGGCTTTTCCCTGTCGTAGTGAACAGGCTAAGGAGGTTATAAAGATTTTAATTCATGAAATTATCCCCAGGTTTGGGCTGCCACGGAGCCTTCAGAGTGACAATGGCTCCGCCTTTAAAGCTGCTGTAACTCAGGGGGTATCTAAAGCTCTAGGAATAGAATATCACTTACACTGTTCCTGGAGACCCCAATCCTCCGGAAAAGTTGAAAAAGCTAATGACATTATCAAAAGGCATCTGCGCAAATTAACTCAAGAGACGCAGGACAAATGGATTAAAGTCCTACCCATAGCTTTAATGAGGGCTCGAACTACTCCCAAAAAAGAGGGACTGTCCCCCTTTGAATGTATTTATGGAAGGCCTTTTTTACGCACAGACATTGTTATAGACCCTGAAGCCTTGGAATTAACTAATTATGTAACTCAGCTCTCAGCTTTTCAACAGACATTAACAGAACTCCGGGAGAAGACTCCTGACCCAGGCTCCGAGTCAAGCAGGCCTCTATTTGAGCCAGGAACCGAGGTCCTCATAAAAACAGTGGGATCTGGGGGGCCATCCCTCGAGCCTCTCTGGGAAGGTCCTTACCAGGTTATTCTTTCCTCTCCCACAGCTGTCAAAGTGCCAGGAATTGATTCGTGGGTACATCATACTCGAGTTAAGAGGTGGCACCCTGACCAAAATTAAGTGACTTCATTTTATGTCTTTACTTTCTATGCTCTGACTTTGTACCTTTTAGATGGGCCTGATAACCTATGTGAGCTTACTTCTGCTGACTCCAAATATCCTGAGTCTGCCGTTGGATCCTCAAGACAATGTCTTCCTGTCCTGGGCTCACTCCTATGCTGCATTCCACAATCAGTCTAACTGCTGGGTCTGCGGAGCGCTCCCCTCTTCGTCAGTGGAAGGCTTCCCGTGGTGGACATCCCCACTTCAAGGAAAAGACTTTCTCCAAGTCTGTGAATACCTTCGACAACAATCACATGCGATGCCTCTTCGTCATCTGATGACATCTACCAACCCTAAAATGGACTGGTGCAACACTTTGTACTCTAACTATGGACATAATGTGACTTTTAATTTTGATTATACATTGTCTCGGTTCAATGACTATTTTGCTACATATAAGGTAAATAGGTCTAGATCTAATGGCTTTTTACCTGACGTTTATCAAATATGGGATGAGGTTACATGGCTAACTCCTGAAAAAGGACGTTTAATATCTACTGCCTCTATATGCTGGGAACAAACAGAGCCGTCCCCAAAAGTTAGCCAACAACTTAATTACAATGATTGGAAACAAATGGGATATTTGTCTCAGGAAACATGCAATGTAATCATTCCCGTATTTTCCAATCCCAGTTCAGGTTCTCCCTTTGTCTGGCCAGGCACAAACTGGGACTGGATATCTCAGTCACGCTGGCTTGCTCCAAACGGGACTTATTGGATATGTGGCTCTTACCTATGGGCATGGCTTCCCCCTGGTTGGATAGGGAGATGCACCCTGGGTCTAGCCTTTACTCATGGCTTTATATTTTCAGAGCTTCCAGAAAAGCCTGCTAATTTACCCCACCTTAGAACTCGGTGGGCAAGGTCTGTATTTTATTGGTATGATTATTTGGCTGCAGCGTTTGTTCCCTCTTTGGGAACTACAGATGTTATGTTAAGAGTGGATGCTTTGACTAATTTTACTCAACAGGCATTACAAGATTCTCAAAAGGCTATTTCAGCTCTTAATGCTGAACAAGCACAAATTAGAAAGGTGGTTTTACAAAACAGATTGGCTCTAGACATTCTGACAGCTGCACAAGGAGGAACTTGTGCCATTATTCATACCCAATGCTGTACATATATACCTGATATGAGCACGAATGTTACTCATTTTACTAACCACATGAACAAGATGATTAGGGCCATGGACACTCCTGAAGCCTCAATTGCTTCACTTTGAAAAACGTTAACTAATTCCCCATGGTGGACAACTATCTTAATTACAATAATTCTGGTTGTTTTGTTCTTGCTGTTTGCTCCCTGCATCTGTAATTGTATAACTGGATTTGTTTCTAGCCGCATAAAAGCTTTTAAGTTACAAATGGTTGCTCAAACTCCTGCTACTACTGTAGCTTCCTCCAGCTATTATTTGGGGCCCCTGGATCAGATATCCTCAATATGAGGATTAGGAGAATATGTTGCCTCACCAATTTAGGGACAACGCCCCTTGTCAGCTCGGAAGTAGTTATGGAATGAGAATGACGCCCCTTTTCCCTAGGCAACATAATTCTCCTAAAAGAAAAGGGGGGAATGAGAGGGTAACAGGCAGGAAGGCCAGGGGTCTCCAAATAGAGGAAATAGCCTGCAAGTGTCAGACATTTTTATCTCTCTTAAGCGGCAGGAGGAAACAAACTAGCAATATTTTTTCCTTCTCTATACAAATTTAAAGGGAGGTTTCTCTTAAAATATTGTGTTGCCATAATGACACCCGGTTTCGCCTGAAGTTAGCTATTCTCGAGTCTAGAGATAACCAATGCCTTTTTCTTATGGAAATGTTTGTCTTAAGCTATGCTAATGTACTATGCCTTTACCCCAAACTCTGTCTCCAAGTCGGTTCCGCCTCTTGGCCCAGAACCTACTTGACAAACCAGTATGGATATTGTTCCCCTAATCTATGTAAATGAAACTATTTGTATGGTGGTCTGCCCTTCTTCAAGATTCAAGTTAATCATTTTATGGCCCAGGATAAACCATTTATCCCAAAATGCATCTTATGGGTGAGGGGCCTGGTGCCATTCTGAATTTTAAGACATTCCTTTCTTTCATTAACAGACTGCTAGTGACTATATAACATCCAGCTAAACACTAGCAGGGGGGTACTCTTTCTGCCCCCTTCTGATGCCTATGTCAGAAGCTTTCTCTATCTCCTTTATACTTTAATAAAACTTTATTACACAAAAGCTCTGAGCGATCAAGCCTCGTCTCTGGCCCCGGATTGAATTCTTCTCCTCCGGGGGCCAAGAATCCCGGTGTATTCGCGTGATTCAACAACAACCTTTCTCATAACATAAAGTTTTTAAAAATACACATAATAATGGGTATATTAAACAAAATCATACAAGCCTTCAAATTTGGGAAATACCTAAAATAGGTAATATTTTGTACATTATTTAAAATTCCAATTTCTTTTTAGTAGATTTTTTGAAGCATGAAGCAACTGACAAACAACTAATCTCAAAAATATACAAACAACTCCTGCAGCTCAATTCTAGAAAAATAAATGACCCAATCAAAAAATGGGCCAAAGAACTAAATAGACATTTCTCCAAAGAAGACATACAGATGGCTAACAAACAAATGAAAAGATGCTCAACATCACTCATTATCAGAGAAATGCAAACCAAAACAACAATGAGGTACCATTTCACACCATTCAGAATGGCTGCTATCCAAAAGTCTACAAGCAATAAACACTGGAGAGAGTGTGGAGAAAAGGGAAACCTCTTACACTGTTGGTGGAAATGCAAACTAGTACAGCCACTATGGAGAACAGTGTGGCGATTCCTTAAAAAACTGGAAATAGAACTGCCTTATGATCCAGCAGTCCCACTGTTGGGCATACACACTGAGGAAACCAGAATTGAAAGAGACACGTGTACCCCAATGTTCATCACAGCACTGTTTATAATAACCAGGACACGGAAGCAACCTAGATGTCCATCAGCAGATGAATGGATAAGAAAGCTGTGGTACATATACACAATGGAGTATTACTCTGCCATTAAAAAGAATACATTTGAATCAGTTCTAATGAGGTGGATGAAACTGGAGCCTATTATACAGAGTGAAGTAAGCCAGAAAGAAAAACACCAATACAGTATACTAATGCATATATATGGAATTTAGAAAGATGGTAATGATAACTCTGTATGCGAGACAGCAAAAGAGACACTGATGTATAGAACAGTCTTTTGGACTCTGTGGGAGAGAGAGAGGGTGGGATGATTTGGGAGAATGGCATTGAAACATGTATAATATCATATATGAAACGAGTCGCCAGTCCAGGTTTGATGCATGATACTGGATGTTTGGGGCTCGTGCACTGAGACGACCCAGAGGGATGGTACGGGGATGGGGGAGGGAGGAGGGTTCGGGATGGGGAACACGTGTATACCTGTGGCGGATTCATGTTGATGTATGGCAAAACCAATACAATATTGTAAAGTAATTAACCTCCAATTAAAATAAATAAATTTATATTAAAAAATAGAAATTAAAAAAATATTTATATATCAGAGCACTTTATTCTTCTTGACAAGACCTGCCTTCAGAAACACCTATTTAACCACATCCTAATCTACTGGGGTATTGCCAGAGTCTAACTGACCAGGGGAAAGGGAAATAAGCAACTCCAGTCAACTCTAGCCACCCTCTCTAACATAAGGGAGAAAAACTGAGATACTTACTTTAGAGGCATTATCTCATAAAAAGACTTTGATCTACTCATAGGTCTATAGAATGCCTCTAGCCTCACACAGTATCATCACATTATTAAATTGAATTACTGTAATGATGCAAGGCATGAAAGAGAAACGAGTTAGAGTTATTTCATTATTATATGTTACACTACACATTAAGTGGCATGGTGTTATTTGAAAGTGGACTTGGATTAGTTGTCAATATATATTTCAAAGTCTAGGGTATCCACTAAAATATTTTAAATATCATCTGGTAAAAATGGAGAGGAAATTAAATTATATAAAATGATTAATTTAAATCACAAAGGCAAAATATTTAGGCAAAAATGAGAACAAGGAACAAGACAATGGAAAACAAAACAGTAACAAATATTTTAGATATTAATCCTGTTATATCAATAATCACTTTGAGTATCAATAGTCTTACTGTGTCAATTAAAGACAGAGGTAGTCAGAGTATATTAGAAGACTCAACTATATGTTGTGTATAAGAAACCCATGATAAATATAAGGACACATGTAGGTAAAAGGAAAATTTAAAGAGAAAAATATACTATGCTTACACTAATCAAAAAGATACAGGATTTGGAACAAAATGGATGGACCTGAAGGGTACTATACTTAGTGAAATAAGTCATACAGAAAAACATAAATGCTGTATGCTATCACTTATCTGTGGAATCTAAAAAATAAAATTAATTAATAAAATATAAAAAATAGAAACAGAAATATAGATATGAAGAACAAACTAACAAACTAGTGGTTACCAGTGTGGAAAGCGAAAGGTTAGAGATAAGACAGGGGTAGGGGATTAAGAGGTACAAACTACTATGTATAAAATAAATAAGATGCACTTGTACAGCACAAGGAATACAGTCAATAGTTTAAGTGTGTATGATTAAATCACTATGTTTGTACACCTGAAACTAATATAATATTGTAAACTTACTATACTTCATTTTTCTAAAAAAAAGTGTACTGGAGTAATTTTATTAATTTCAGACATAGTGAACTTAAAAGCAAGGAAAATTACCAGGAATATAGAAAAGTATTACATTATGATAAAGGGGTCAATTCTCCAAGAAGGTATAACAGTTCTTAATATATATGTGCCTAATGCCAAATAACAGAGCACCAAACTATATGAGGGAAAAACTGGTATATCTTCAGGAAAAAAAAAAAAAATACAGATGAAGCCACTATCGTTGGAGACTTCAATATCCCTCTGTCAGAAGTGGACAGACTCACCATAAAGGACATAGTTTAACTCAACAAAACCAACAAGTAACAGTATGTAATTGATATATTTAGGCTATTTTGGGCCTCCCTGGTGGCTCATATAGAAAAGAATCTGACTGCAATGCAGGAAACGCAGGTGTGATCCCTGGGTTTGGAAGCTCTCCTGGAAAAGGTAATGGCTCTTTCATCGAAGAATGGCAGAATATAAATTCTTTTCAAGTTCATATGATATATTCACAAAGGCAGATCATATTCTGGCCATAAGACACACCTTAACATATATAAAATAATATGAATCATACAATATCTGTTTTAAGACCACAGTGGAATTAAATAGAAACCAATTACAGATAACTGGACAATTGAAAAATATTTTAAAACAACACTTTTAAATAATACAAAGAAGGAATCTCAATAGAAAATTTAAGCTATATGAACATTAATACAAAACTTTACAAAATTTGTGGGGTCTAACAAAAGCAGTGCTTATAGGGAAATTTATAGTAGTAAATGCATATATTAGAAAAGAAGAAAGAGCTACAATCAATAATCTAGGCTCCCAACTTCATAAACTAGGAAGAGAAAATTAAATTCAAAGTAAGCAGAAAAACATAGTAAGAAATTAGAGCATAAATCAATGAAATTGAAACCAAACTCAAAAGAAAAATGTCAATAAAATCAATGTCTGGTTATTTGAAAAAATGATAAGCATCTAGTCAGACTAATCAAGAGAAAAATAAAGTGGACACAAATTATTAATATTAGAAATGTAAGATAGAACATGTGCCAAATACTATCAGCTTTAAATGTATAATAAAGGAATACTCTGAACAACTCTGTGTTCACCCAATTGATAACCTAGATGAAATCGATCAATTACTTGAAAGACACAATTTCCTGAAAATCCACAAAGGAAAAAGGGAATCTGAATAAACCTACATTTATTAAAGAACTTGAATCACTAAGTAATAACCTTCCAGAACAGAAAGCACCATGTCCAGATGTGTTCACTGAACTCTTTAAGGGAGAAATTACACCAATACTCTTAATCTTTCAGAGGACAGAAGTAGAGAGAATACTTTTTAACTCATTCTATGAGGCAAGTATGACTCTGATACCAAAATCAACAAAGACACATGAGAAAATAAAACTAAAAACATATCTCTCATGAATATGATGCAAAAATCCTAAAAAATATTAACAAATCAAATCAAATTACACACACACACACACACACACACACATTAATTGTACACCAGGACCAGAAGGGACATATGCTTGGTATGCAAGACTGGTTCAACTTTTGAAAATCATTTTACACAATCTATCAAATCAACAAGATAGTAAAAGAAAACTCACATAATCATATTGATAGATTCAGGAAAAGCATATGACACAATCAAGCACTTATTTATGATTTCAAAAATCCTCTCAGTATATTTGGAATAAAAAAGTACTTTGTCAATTTGATAAGGAGTATCTACAAAATATCTACAATTAACATCATTTTTAATCATGAGATACCAGACACTTTCCCAGTATTAATAGAAGACAGATAAAGATGCCCTCTCTGATCACTCCTTTTTAAAACCATACTGGACATACTTGTTAATGTAATAAGAAAAGAAGAGGAAATAAAAGGTATACAAATTCAGAAGAAATAAAGAAAACTATCTTTGTTCACAGATTACATGAAAATTCAATAGACAAAATATTCCTGGAACTAATGATTGATTGTAGCAGGGTGACAGGATACAAAGTTTATATACAAAAATTAATTGCTTTATATACCAACCATAGACGAGGAGAATTTGAAATTAAGAAAAAAAAATACCATCCACATTAGCACCCCTTAAAGTGAAATACTCCCTGGAGGAGGGCATGACAACCCATTCCATTAGTCTTGCCTAGAGAATCCTAAGGACAGAGGAGACTGGCAGGCTATGGTCCATGGGGTTGCAAAGAGTCGGATATGGCTGAAGTGACTTAGCACAAAAAATGAAATACTTAGGTATAAATCTAGCCAAATATGTATAAGATCTATATGAGGAAAATGACAACACTGATGAACATAAACACAAAAGCTAAATAGATTGAGTTATTTCATGTTCATGGCTAGAAAGACTCAATATGGTCAAGATGTAATTTTTTCCCCATCTAATCTATAGATTCAATGCAATCCCAATAAAAATTCGAGCAACTTATTTTTTGGATATAGACAAATTGATTATAAAGTTTATATGGAGACGAAGTAGACTCAGAAGAGTCTACACAATATGGAAAGCAAGTTATATGACTGACACTATTAATTAATATTAGTAACAGTGTCAAAACTTAATATTAATATAAAGCTACAGTAATCAAGACAGTGTGATATTGTTGAAATAAAAGACATATAGATAAGTGGAACAAAATGGAGAGGCCAGAAAGAGATGTATATGATTGCAGTCAATTCATTTTCTACAACTGAACAAAGATAATATAATGCGGTAAAGATAGTTTTTTCAGCAAATGATGCTGGAAAATTTGGACATCAAAAAGTATGCAACTGGATATTATTATTTTTTTTTGTTGTTTTTATTATTTTTTATTTTTATTTTTAAACTTTACATAATTGTATTAGTTTTGCCAAATATCAAAATGAATCCGCCACAGGTATACATGTGTTCCCCATCCTGAACCCTCCTCCCTCCTCCCTCCCCATACCATCCCTCTGGGTCGTCCCAGTGCACTATTCCCAAGCATCCAGTATCGTGCATCGAACCTGGACTGGCATCTCGTTTCATACATGATATTTTACATGTTTCAATGCCATTCTCCCAAATCTTCCCACCCTCTCCCTCTCCCACAGAGTCCATAAGACTGTTCCATACATCAGTGTCTCTTTTGCTGTCTCGTACACAGGGTTATTGTTACCATCTTTCTAAATTCCATATATATGCGTTAGTATACTGTATTGGTGTTTTTCCTTCTGGCTTACTTCACTCTGTATAATAGGCTCCAGTTTCATCCACCTCATTAGGACTGATTCAAATGTATTCTTTTTAATGGCTGAGTAATACTCCATTGTGTATATGTACCACAGCTTTCTTATCCATTCATCTGCTGATGGACATCCAGGTTGCTTCCATGCCCTGGTTATTATAAACAGTGCTGTGATGAACATTGGGGTACACGTGTCTCTTTCCCTTCTGGTTTCCTCAGTGTGTATGCCCAGCAGTGGGATTGCTGGATCATAAGGCAGTTCTATTTCCAGTTTTTGAAGGAATCTCCCACTGTTCTCCATAGTGGCTGTACTAGTTTGCCTTCCCACCAACAGTGTAAGAGGGTTCCCTTTTCTCCACACCCTCTCCAGCATTTATTATTTGTAGACTTTTGGATCGCAGCCATTCTGACTGGTGTGAAATGGTACCTCATAGTGGTCTTGATTTGCATTTCTCTGATAATGAGTGATGTTGAGCATCTTTTCATGTGTTTGTTAGCCATCTGTATGTCTTCTTTGGAGAAATGTCTATTTAGTTCTTTGGCCCATTTTTTGATTGGGTCATTTATTTTTCTGGAGTTGAGCTGTAGGAGTTGCTTGTATATTTTTGAGATTAGTTGTTTGTCAGTTGCTTCATTTGCTATTATTTTCTCTTTTTAAAAGTATATCTATACCTTACATTCTTCACAAGAATTAACTAAGAATAGACCATAGGCCTAAACGTAAAATGCAAAATTATGTTATTTCTATAACAGAAAAAAATCTAGATGACTGTAGGTGTATAAGTGACTTTTTAGATACAACAATTAAAGGCATAGTCTGTGAAAAAAATGATAAGCTGGACATTATCAAAGCTAACTCTTGTTATTTGCAGAAGGCACTAACAAGAGAATAATAAGTTAAGTCATAGACTTGGAAAAACGTTTGAAAAAGGCATATCTAATAAAGGACTATTATCCAAACTATACCAAAAATATTTATAACTCACGGTATAAAAATAAAGATCCAACAGATAAAATGAGACAAAGGCCTTAAAAGACACCTCACTAAAGAAGATATATTGATAACAAATTAAGCATATGAAAATATACTGCATACCATATGGAACAAGAGGAATGTAAAGTAAAAGAACAATGAAATCACTACACACTTACTAGAATGATCAAAATCCAAAACACTGACCACAACAAATACTGACAAGGATGTGGAGCAGCAGGAGCTCTCATTTATTCATGATAAGAATGCAAAGTGGTACAAACCGCTTGTAAGACAGTTCAATGAGCTCTTACAAAACTAAACATACTCAAGAGAGATGGCAAATAGGGAATTCCTGACTTCACTGCCTCCACAAGAACAACTAACAACTATTCATGACCAAACCAGCACTGAAAAAAATCCTAGAACACAGGGCTGAGGTGGAAGCACTCCCTAGAGCAATAGAGTCCAATCCACTGCATTAGAAGGATAAGAAAAGTAGCTGTATGCCAAATGAACTCTCCCCCACCTCCCAAGGCCAGTGCAGCACCACATTAAGAGGTCTCTTTTGAGGTTATAGATTTTCCATTAAGGAAGGAGAACCCAAGATGAAATATCCAACTCTCTTAGTATTGTCGGTTTTGCAAGCCCCAGTTTCAGCCTATGGAAATTGCATAATAATCTGTGGGACTTGACCTCTGGACATTTGATTGTGACAGAGAAATGACTTTTAACAACCAGCACTTGGATCTTGGCAGACCAAGTTTTTACCTGCAGTGTCCAAGTAGCAGTCCCAGACTGCAGCTTTGCTCATCTGCAGATCAAAGACAGTGGTACAGTGTGAACAGGAAATTTGGCATGGTGCAGGTCTGCTTGATTGATGTCCCCAAACTTAGAGCCTTCTTGACACTGGTCTTCCCTTGCCAGGACAAGGAAGCTGAGTTAGACTTGCTTACTGCTAAGCATAGTTCCTGACCCTGCAGGGTTAGCACAGATGGAAGATGTGTACCTTCAGCAACATTCAAAGAGAACACAGCAGGTAGAGCTGGTCATTTGCATAACATAGTGACACAATTTGTTCAGGGAACTTGGGAAGGGATTATAACTCCTAAAGGAAAACATACATGAACACGCTTTGACATAAATTGTAGTAATATTTTTTAACCTATCTTTTAAAGGAAAGAAAATAAAAGCAAAAATAAATAAATTGTATCTAATTAAGCATAAAATATTTTGCAGAGCAAAAGAAATCATCAACAAAATGAAAAGACAATCTATTGAATAAGGAAAAAAGTATTTGCAAATGATATGACCAGTAAAGGGTTAATTTCCAAAATATATAATCAGCTCATACAACTCAACATCAAAAAACCCAAACAACCCAATTAAAAATGGGCAGAAACCTATAAACAATTTATAAATGGATCAATTTATGCAGTCAAATAATATTAAATGACTGAATGAATTTCAATAAAAAAGATCTAAAAGTATTCTGCCTACAGGAGACTCACATTATCCTTAAAGACACATACTGCTCAAGAGTCAAAGTATGCAAAAGATATTTCAAGTAAATATTTCTCACACAGAAAAAAACAGGGGTAGTTTTCTTATATCAGGAAAACTGGACTTTAAACTAGAAATAGTAAAATGAGTCAAAGAAGGTCATTATATAATGATTAAAGGTGTCACTCTCTCAAGAAGATACAATTGCAAATATTTGTGCACTCAACATTGAAACACTTAAATATATAAAGCAAAAATAAACAGAGCCAAAAAGAGAAATAAATGACAATGTGAGAATAGTTTCAGAATTTAACAACCTACTCTCAATAATGAATATATATCATCCAGAGAAAAAATCAATAAGGGAATAGAGGATTTGAACAATGCTATAGATAAAAAGGAATTAAGAGACATATATATAACATTCAATCCAACAAAAGCAGAATACACATTCTTCTCAAGGACACATGGAACATTTTGTAGCACAGATGATTTGTTAGGGCACAAAACAATTATTAACAAATTCAAGAACATTGCAATCATATCAAATATCTTCTGTGACCACAATGGTATGAAACCAGAAATTAATAGCAGGAGAAAAAATTGGAGCAATTACAATGCATGAAAATAAAACAACTCTCCTTAACAACCAATGGATCAAGGAAGAAATCAAAACGATGGTGAAATATTAATAGCATATTCAAATTAAAAATGGAAACACAATGCCAAGACTAGTTGTTATTGTTTAGTTGCTAAGTAATGTCTAATTCTTCTCTGACCCCATAGACTGTAGCCCACCAGGTTGTTGGGATGCAGCAAAAGCAGTTGTAAGGAAGAAGCTAATAGTAATAAATGCCTATATTAAAAAAAAAAAAAAAGATTTCAAATAATCTAACTCTAAGCCTTAATGAGGTCTTCCCAGTTGGCACTAGTGGTAAAGAGCCCACCTGCCAGTGCAGGAAATGTGAGAGATGAAGGTTGGATGCCTGGGCCAGGAAGATCACCTGGATGAGGGCATGGAAAATCACTCCAGTATTCATGTCTGGAGAATCCGATGGGCAGAGGAGCCTGGTGGGCTACAGTTCATAGGGTCACAAAGAGTTGGACATGACAGAAGGAACTTAGCATGCACACACAGGCCTTAATAAACTAAGAAAAGAAAAAACAAATGGAACTCAAATTTAACAGAAACAAGAAAATAATAAAGATCAAGCAGACATAAATGGAATAGAAAACAGGAAAATAATAGAAAATACTAACAAAGCTAACATATTTCTCAGCAATGATAATCAAAATTGACAAATTTTAGCTACACTAAGTTCAGAAAAAAGAGAGAAAGCCCAAATAAGCAACCTAAAATGTGAAAAGGTGTATTACATCTCACAACACTGACATAAAAAGAATCATCTATAACTATGTGCAAAAAATTAAGACAACCTAGGAAAAAATTTTAGAAACATACCAGAATTAACCCAGAAAGACCTAAAAATTCTGAAAAACAAATTACCAGTAAAAAGACTGAATCAACAATCAAATGTTTCTCAATAAATAGAAGCATAGAACCAGGTGGCTTCATTGGTAAATTTTACCAAATATTTAAAGCAGCAACATTAATCCTTCTGAAACGCCTTCAAAAAATAAAAAAGGAAGGAACACTCCCAAACTCACTTCATGGGGCTAGCCTTATCCTGATATCAAAACCAGAAAAGTACATTACAAGAAAATAAAAATACAGGGCAATATCCCTGATGAATATGATGCAAAATTCTCATTTAAGTTCTATCAAACCAAATTCAGCAGCTCATTAAAAGGATCATTCACCATGATGACATGAGATATATTTGTGAGATGCAAAAAAGCTTCAACATATGAAAATCAGTAAATGTGATATATCCCATCAATACCACTACTGTTACATCTACTACTATGATACATCTACTACTGTGGGCAAGAATCCCTTAGAAGAAATTGAGTAACCTTAATAGTTAACAAAAGAGTCTGAAATAAAGTACCTGGGTGCAATCTCAAACATGACAGAATGGTCTCTGTTAATTTCCAATCAAATCATTCAATATCACAGTAATCCAACTCTATGTCCCAACCAGTAATGCTGAAGAACCCAAAGTTGAATGGTTCTATGAAGACCTACAAGACCTTGTAGAACTAACACACAAAAAGATGTCCTGTTCACCATAGGGAACTGGAGTGCAAAAGTAGGAAGTCAAGAGATACCTGGAATAACAGGCAAATTCAGCCATGGAGTACAAAATGAAGCTAACAGGGTTTTAACAAGAGAACACACTGGTCATAGCAAACATCCTCTTTCAAAAACACAAGAGAATACTCTACACATGGACATCACCAGATGGTCAATAACAAAATCAGCTTGATTATATTCTTTGCAATCAAAGATGGAGAAGCTCTATATAGACAGCAAAAACAAGATGGAGAGCTGTTGTGGCTCAAATAATGAACTGCTTATTGCCAAATTCAGACTTAAATTGAACAAAGTAGGGAAAACCACTAGACCATTCTGGTATCACCTAAATCAAAGCCGTTATGATTATACAGTGAAAGTGACAAATAGAGTCAAGGGATTAGATTTGATAGAGTGCCTGAAGAACTATGGCTGGAGGTTCAACACATTATACAGGAGGTAGTGATAAAGACCATTGCCAAGAAAAATAAATGCAAAAAAGGCAAGATGGTTGTCTGAGAAGCCCTTACAAATAGCTGAGAAAAGAAGAGAAATGAAAGGCAAAGGAGAAAGGGAAAGATATACCCATTTGAATGCAGAGTTCCAAAGAATAGCAGTGTGAGATAAGAAAGCCTTCCTCAGTGATCAGTGCAAAAAAATAGAGGAAAACAATAGAATGGTAAAGACTAGAGATCTCTTCAAGAAAATTACAGATACCAAGGGAACATTTCATGCATAGATGGACAAAATAAAAGGCAGAAATGTTATAGACCTAACAGAAGCAGAAGATATTAAGAGGAGGTGACAAGAATATACAGAAGAACTCTACAAAAAATATCTTAATGACACAGATAACTATGATGGTGTGATCACTCACCTAGAGCCAGACATCCTGGAATGTGAAGTCAAGAGGGCCTTAGGAAGCATCACTACAAACATAGCTAGTTGAGGTGATTGAATTCCAGCTGTGCTATTTCAAACCCTAAAAAAATGATGCTGTGAAAGTCCTGCACTCAGTATGCCAGCAAAGTTGGAAAGCTCAGCAGTGGCCACAGGGCTGGAAAGGTCAGTTTTCATTCCAGTCCCAAGGAAAGGCAACGCCAAAAATATTCAAGCTACTGCACAATTGCACTCATCTCACCTGCTAGCAAAGTAATGCTCAAAATTTTCCAAGCTGTGCTTCAACAATACATGAACCGTAAACTTTCAGATGTTTAAGCTGTATTTAAAAAAGGCAGAGGAACCAGAAATCAAATTGTCAACATATGTTGGATCATAGAAAAAGCAAGAGAATTCCAGAAAAACATCTACTTCAGCTTCATTGACTATGACAAAGCCTTTGACTGTGTGGGTCACAACAAAGTGTGGAAAATTCTTCGAGAGATGGGAATACCAGACCACCTGGCCTGCCTCCTGAGAAATCTGTATGCAGGTCATGAAGCAACAGTTAGAACTGGACATGGAACAGCAGACTGGTTTGAAATTGGGAAAGGAGTATGTCAAGGCTATGTATTGTCACCTCGCTTATTTAGCTTCTATGCAGAGTAAGTCATGTGAAATTCTGGGCTGGATGAAGCACAAATTTGAATCAAGATTTCCAGGAGAAATATCAATAACCTCAGATATGCAGAAGAAACCACCCTTATGGCAGAAAGTGAAGAGGAAGTAAAGAGCCTCTTGATGAAAGTGAAAGAGGAGAGTGAAAAAGCTGGCTTAAAACTCAATGTTCAAAAAACTAAGATCATGGCATCCTGTCCCATGATTTCATGGTAAATAAATGGGGAAACAATTGAAACACAGATTTAATTTTCTTGGGCTCCAAAATCACTGCAGATGGTGACTGCAGCCATGAAATTAAAAGATGCTTGCTCCTTGGAAGAAAAGTTATGACCAACCTAGTTCAATTCAGTCATTCAGTTGTGTCCACCTCTTTGCAACCCCATGAACCACAGAATGCCAGGCCTCCCTGCCCATTACCAACTCCCAGAGTTCACCCAAACCCATGTCCATCGAGTCAGTGATGCCATCCAAACATCTCATCTTCTGTCATCCCCTTCTCCTGCCCTCAATCTTTCCCAGCACTAGGGACTTTTCAAATGAGTCAGCTCTTTGTATCAGGTGGCCAAAGTATTGGAGTTACAGCTTCAACATCAGTCCTTCCAATGAACACCCAGGACTGATCTCCTTTAGGATGGACTGGTTTGATCTCCTTGCAGTCCAAGGGACTCTCAAGAGTCTTCTCCAACACCACAGTTCAAAAGCATCAATTCTTCGGTGCTCAGCTTTCTTTATAATCCAACTCTCATATCCATACAGGACCACTGGAAAACCATAGCCCTGACTAGATGGACCTTTGTTGGCAAAGACAGCATGACCAACCTAGACAGCCTATTAAAAACTAGAAACATTACTTTGCTGACAAAGGTCCTTCTATTCAAAGCTATGGTTTTTCCAGTAGTGATGTATGGATGTGAGAGTTGGGCTATAAAGAAAGCTGAGCACCAAAAAATTGATGCTTTTGAACTGTGTTGTTGGATAAGACTCTTGAGAGTCCCTTGGACTGCGTGGAGATCAAACCAGTCCATCCTAAAGGAGATCAGTCCTGAATATTTATTGGAAGGACAGATGCTGAAGCTGAAACTCCAATATTTTGGCCACCTTATGGGAAGAACTGACTCATTGGAAAAGACCCTGGGAACGATTGAAGGCAGGAGGAGAAAGGGATGACAGAGGATGAGATGGTTGAATGCCATCAACAAGTTAATGGACATGAGTTTGAGCAAGCTCTGGGATTTGCTGATGGACAGGGAAGACTGGCGTGCTACAGTCCATGGGTTTGCAACGAGTCGGTCCTGACTGACTGACTGGACTGAACTGAACTGATCCCATCTATAGAATAAAAGAAAAAAAATCAAAAGATAATCTCAATAAATGAAATTAAATTATCTGAAAAACATTTGTCATGAGGTCATGATAAAAACCCTTAACAAATATTTTATAAAAGGAATTTGCTTCAACATAATATTGACCATATATGTTGAGTTCACAGCCAACATCATAGTCAGTGGTGAAAGTTTGCAGGATATTCCTCCAAGATAAGGAAAAAGACAAGAGTGCTTGCTCTCATAATTCCTACTCAACCTGTTAATAGTACTGCAGGTCCTAGACAAAGGAATCAGGGAAGAAATAGAAATAGTGATAAAAGCCATCAGAACTGTAAAGGAAATTTTAAAGTTGGCTCTATTAGCAGATGAAATAATTTTATTTATTGAATATCCAAAAGATTCCCTCCCAAAATCTTTTCAGATTTAATCAACAAATTCAGTAAAGTTGCAGGATAGAAAATTAACATACAAAATTACTGACATATCTGTAACTCGACAATGAATTATCTGAAGCTGAAAAAATCCCATCTATGATACCATCAAAAAGAATAAAATACTTAGAAATAAATTTTACTGAGGTGATGAAAATTTTTGTACACTGAAACGTCATAAGACATTGATAAAATAAATTGAAGGCAACTCAAAATAAATGAAATAATATTCCATGCTCAAGTACTGGAAAATTAATATTGTTAATAGTTCCATACAGCCCAAAGCCATGAATAGATTCAATACAATCCCTATCAAGAGTCCAATGGCCACCTTTACATGAGAAAAAAAATCCTAAAATTTATATGGAACCACAAAAGATCCCAAATAGTAAAAGCAATCCTGAAAAATAAGAATGAAATGAGAGGAGACATTACAGTTTCTGATTTCAAGTCATATTAAGCTACAGTAACCAAACCTGAATGCTACTGCCATAAGCACACACACACACACACACACACACAAATACGATAATATTGAGAGGCCAGAAACAATTCCATGTACTATACAGCCAACAGACAACTGACAATGGAGCCAAGGCCACTCAATGGAGAAATTACAGTCTCTTCAATAAATGAACTTGGGAAAATTGGATATTGTCATTTAAGAAAATGAAACTAGACTCATCTTACACAATTATTATTTTTTTAATTCAAAATGGTTTAAAGCTGTAAAAGTGAACTGGAAAACAAAACCCCTAAAGAAAACATAGAAAAGAAATTCTTTGATGTGGGTCTTGGCCATGATTTTTGGATAATGCCTAAAGTACAAAAAAAAAAAAAAAATGTTTTTTTTTTTTTTAATTGGAAGCTAAAGTTCCTGCCCAACAAAATGAAATGATCAACAAAACAAAAAGACAACCTACAGAATGGGAAATTACTTGCAAACCATATCTCCTAAAGGGTTAATACAAAAAATATATAAAGATCTCACAGTAATCAAGAGCAAAATCAAACAATCTAATTTCAAAAAATGATTAAAGTATGTTAATAGCCATTTTTTCAAAGAAGTCATAAAATGGATTTACAAGAACGTGGAATGTTGCTCAGCATCACTAATCATAAGGTAAATATACATCAAAACCACAATATCACCTAAGATCTGTTAGAATGGCTATAATTTTAAAAAAGAGGGCGTATAACAAAAGTTAGTGAGGATGTGAAGAGAAGGGAACACTTTTACACTGTTGGGATTGAAAATTGATACACTCACCAGGTAAAAGAATATGGAGGTTTCTCAATAATTAAAAATAGAATAACCATATGATTTAACAATTTCACTTCTGGAATATATTCAAGGGAAACAAAACCTATGTTGAAAAGATATCTCCACTCATGATCACAGCAGCATTAGCTACAACAGCAGGGACATGGAAATAGTCTATGTGTCTACTGATGGAGGAATGAACAAATAACTTGTGGAGTATACAATGGAAACTTATTCAACCATGTGGTTTTTCCAGTAGTCATGTGCAAATGTGAGAGTTGGTTCATAAAGAAGGCTGAGCACTGAAAAATTGATGCTTTCTAATTGTGGTGATGGAGAAGACTCTTGAAAGTCCCTTGGACTGCAAAGTGATCAACCAGTCAATCCTAAAGGACATCAAATCTAAATTGGAGGGACTGATGATGACTGAAGCTCTAATACTTTGGCCACCTTTTGGGAAGAGCTAATGCATTGGAAAAGACCTTGATGATGGGAAAGATTAAAGGAAAAAGGAGAAATGGGTGGTAGAGGATGAGATGGTTAGATAGCATCACTGACTCAATGGACACGAATTTGAGCAAACTCCAGAAGATAGTGAAAGATAAAGGAGTCTGGCATGCTGCAATCCATAGGGTCACAGAGTCGGACATTACTTAGCCATTGAATAACAAAATTATTCAACCATAAAAAAAAAATCTTATGATCTGCCACAATATGGGTGAACCTTGGTGTGCACTATACTAAGTGAAGTAAGCTTGATTGAGAAAGACAAATACTACGTGATCTCAGTTATTTGTAGAATCTAAAACACAAAATGGAGAAGGCAATGGCACCCCACTTCAGTACTTTTGCCTAGAAAATCCCATGGACGGAAGAGCCTGGTAGGCTGCAGTCCATGGGGTTGCGAAGAGTCGGACATGACTGAGCGACTTCACTTTCACTTTTCACTTTCATGCATTGGAGAAGGAAATGGCAAGCCACTCCAGTGTTCTTGCCTGGAGAATCCCAGGGACGGGGAAGCCTGGTGGGCTGCCGTCTATGGGGTTGCACAGAGTTGGACACGACTGAAGCGACTTAGCAAAACACAAAGTATATAAAAAGAGATAAGATTTATGCTTAGCAGAGGAAAGGGGAAAAGAAATGCAGCAAGGCAAAATGGTTGTCTGAGGAGGCCTTACAAATAGCTGAGAAGAAAAGTGAAAGCAAAGGAGAAAAGAAAGATATACCCATCCGAATGCAGAGTTCCAAAGAATAGAAAGAAGAGAAAAGAAACCCTTCTTAAGTGAACCGGGTAAAGAAATAGAGGGGAAAGTTAGAATGGGAAAGACTAGAGATCTCTTCAAGAAAATTAGAGATATCAAAGGAACATTTCATGCAAAGATGGGCACAATGAAGGACATAAACGATATGGATCTAACAGAAACAGAATATATTAATATGAGGTGGCAAGAATATACAGAAGAACTGTAGAAAAAAGGTCTTAATGGACTACATAACCACAATGCTAATGTTATGTGGTATGTAACCACCTTACTGTGCTAAATGGTATGATCACTCACCTAGAACCAGACATCCTGGAGTGCAAAGTCAAGTGGATCTTGAAGCATCACTATGAACAAAGCTGATGGAGGTGATAGAACTCCAGCTGAGCTACTTCAAATCCTAAAATGTGATGCTGATAAAGTGCTGCACTCAATATGCAAGCTCATTTGGAAAACTCAGCAGTGGCCACAGGACTAACTAGGAAAGATCAGTTCTCACTCCATTCTCAAAGAAGGGCAATGCAAAAGAATGTTCAACTTACCACACAATTGCACTCATCTCACATGCTAGCAAGGTAATGCTCAAAATCCTTCAAGGTAGGCTTCAACAATACATGAGCCAAGAACTTCTATCCATACAAGCTGGATTTAGAAATGGCAGAGGAACCAGAGATCACATTGCCAATGATCCATTGGATCATAGAAAAAGCAATGGAGTTCCAGAAAAGCATCTACTTCTGCTTCTTTGACTCTGCTAAAGCCTTTGACTGTGTGGATTACAGCAAACTGTGGAAAATTCTTAGAGGTGGGAATACCAGGCCATCTTACCTGCACCCTGAGAAACCTGTATGCAGGTCAAGTAGCAACTGTTAGAACCAGACATGGAATAATGGACTGGTTCAAAATTGGGAAAGGAGTACATTAACGCTGTATATTGTCACCCTGCTTATTTAACATGCAGAGTTCATCATTCTAAATTCTGCACTGGATGAAGCACAAGCTGGAATCAAGATTGCAGGAGAATATCAATAACCTCAGATATGCAGATGAAATCACCCTAATGGCAGAAAGTGAAGAGAAACTAAAGAAGAGCCTTTTGATGAAGGTGAAAGAGGTGAGTGAAAAAGCTGGCTTAAAACTCACCATCATGGCATCTGGCCCCATCACTTCATGACCAATAGATGGGAAAAAACGGAAACAATGACAGACTATTTTCATGGGTTCCAGTCACTGTGGATGCTGACTGCAGCCATGAAATGAAAGGATACTTGCTTCTTTGAAAGATAGCATTGACCAACTTAGCATATTAAAAAGCAGAGGCATCACTTTGCTGACAAAGGTCCATCTAGTCAAAGCTATGATTTTTCCAGTAGACATGTACGGATGTGAAAGTTGGACCATAAATAAGGCTGGCAGCTGAAGAATTGATACTTTTAAACTGTGGTGTTGGAGAAGACTCTTGAGAGTCCCTTGGACTGCAAGGACATCCAACCAGTCCATCCTAAAGGAGATCAATCCTGAATATTCATTGGAAGGACTGATGCTGAAGCTGAAACTCCAATACTTTGGCCACCTGATGCGAAGGACTGACTCATTGGAAAAGACCCTGATGCTGGGAAAAACAGAGGGCAGGAGGAGAAAGGGGGCCCAGAGAATGAGATGGTTGGATGGCATCAGTGACTAGATGGACATGAATTTGGACAAACTCTGGGAGATAGTGAAGGAGAGGGAAGCCTGGTGTGCTGCAGTTCATGGGGTGGCAAAGAGTTAGACAGTACTAAGTGGCTAAAAAACAACAAAGAGGCAAGATTAGGGGGAGGGGAAATATAATGAAAGTTGTCAAAGTGTACAAAGTTCAAGTCACAAAATAAATAAATACTAGGGATGCTATATACAGTACAGTAACTATGGTTAAAAGAGCTATTTTTTAAAATAAATTTATTTATTTTAATTGGAGGTTAATTACTTTAAAATATTGTATTGTTTTTGCCATACATCAACATGAATCCGCCACAGATATACACGTGTTCCCCATCCCAAATCCCTCTCCATCCTCCCTCCCCGTACCATCCCTCTGGGTCAATTTATTTTTTAAACGCAGGAAGATTCCTTTACAATATTTTATTGGTTTTTGCCATATAACAATGTGAATCACCTGTAAATATGTGTATATCCTCTCCCTATGGAGCCTCCCCTCTCATCCCCCCATTCCACTTTTCTAGTTCTTCATTGAGTGCCAGATTGGTCTTCCTGTGTTTTATAGGAACTTCCCACCAGCTATCTGTTTTACACATGATAGTGTGTATATGTCAATGCTACTTTTTCCATGCATCTCATCCTTTCCTTCCCCCACTGGATGTACAAATCTGTTCTCTACATCTGCATCTCCATTCTTTTAAAATAGGTTCATCAATATTTTTTTCTAAATTCCATGTGTATGCATTAACATGATATTTGTTTTTTTTTTCCTCTTTCTCACTACAACTCTCTCAAATTCATTCCTTTTTATGGCAGAGTAATATTCTAAATAACCCATAGTAGGTATGTACCACATCTTCTTTATCCATTTATCTGTCAATGGACATTTAGGTTGATTCCATGTCTTGGCTAATTATAATAGTGCTGCAATGGACATTGGGGTACATGCATCTTTTAGAATTATGATTTTCTCAGAATTGTGGCCATTAGTGGGATTTCTGGGTCGTATAGTAGTTATTTTCTTAGTTTTTTAAAAGGAGTCTCTATACTGTTCTCCCTAATGGCTATATCAATTTGCCTTCCCACCTACAGTGCAAGAGGGTTCCTTTTTCTCTAAATCCTCTCCAGCATTTAATGTTTTTAGGTTTTTGATGATGGCTATTGTGACTGGTGTGAGATGATAACTCATTGTAGTTTTGACTTGAATTTCTCTAATAATGAGCAGTGTTGAGCATCTTTTCATGGGTTTATTGGCCAGTCGTATGTCTTCTTTGGAGAAATGTCTAAGTCTTCTGTCCATTTTTTATTGGGCTCTTTCTTTTTCTGATATTGAGCTGTGTGTTCTGCTTGTATATTTTGGCGACTAATCATTTGTTGACTGCTTTGTTTGCACTTATTTTTTCCCATTCTGAGGGTTGTACTTTAATCTTGTTTATTGTTTTCTTCTAATTTGTTTACTTTGTTTTTATTTTCATTACTTTAAGGGGTCAGTTAAAGAATATTTTGCTGTGATTTCTGTCAAAGAGTGTATTGCCTGTGTTTTCCCCTAAGAGCTTTATAATTTCTGGCCTTACATTTAAGTCATTAATCCATTTTGAGTTTATTTTTATGTATGATGTTAGGCAGTGTTCTAGCTTCTTCTTTTTTTTTTTTTTTCACATGTAGCTGTCCAGGTTTCCCAGCACCACTTATTGAAGAGTCTGTCTTTTCTTCACTGTATACTCTTGCCTCCTTTGTAAAAAAAATAAGGTGCCTGTAGTTGTATGAGTTTATCTGTGGACTTTCTATCTTGTTTCGCTTGCCTGTATTTCTGTCTTGGTGCCAGTACCATACTGTCTTAATGACTGTAGCTTTGTAGGATAGGGTTAAGTCAGGCAGGTTGATTCCTTGATCTCTGTTTTTTCTTTCTTAAGGTTGCTTTAGCTATTTGGAGCCTTTTGTGTTTTCATACAGATTTTGAAATTTTTTATTCTATCTGTGAAAAATACCACTGGTAGCTTGATAGGGATTGAATTGAATCTGTAAACTGTTTTCAGTAATATAGTTATTTGCACAATATTGCTTCTTCCAATCCAAGAACATGGTGTATCTCCCCATCTGTTTGTTTTTGGTTTCTTTCATCAGAGTCTTTATTTTTCTGCATGCAAGTCTTTTGTCTCTCTAAGTAGGTTCATTTCTAGGTATTTCATTCTTTTTGTTGCAATTTATGGTGAATAAGATTGTTTTCTTAATTTCTCTTTCTGATTTATTTTTATTGTTTATATATTGGAATGCAAAGGATTTCTGTTTATTAATTTCATATCCTAAAAATTTACTATATTCATTGAATAGTTCTAGTAACTTTTTGGTGGCATCTTTAGGGTTTTTTTATGTATAGTATCATGTCAACAGCAAACAATGATAGTTTTATGTCTTTTTCAATCTGGATTCTGTTTATCTATTTATTTTTATTCTCTGATTGCCGTGGCTGGGACTTCCAAAACCATGTTGAATAATAGTGGTAATAGTGGGCACCCTTGTCTTGTTCCTAATCTTAGAAGAAATGCTTAAAATTTTTCATCATTGAGATTAATATTTGTTATGGATTTCTCATATATGACCTTTATTATGTTGATGTAAATTCCTTCTATGCCTGCCTTCTGTAGATTTTTTATTATAAATCTATATTGAATTTTTTGAAGGTTTTCACTGCATCTATTGAGAAGATCATTTGTTTTTGTTTTTTCAGTTTGTTAATATGGTGTATCACATACAAATTTTCTATTTGAGTATTTTGAAGAGTCTTTGCATCCCTGAGATAAAGCCCACTTAATCATGTTATATAATCCTCTTAATGTGTTATTGGATTCCATTTGCTAGAATTTTGATGAGGATTTTTGAATCTGCTTTTACTGCATGCCATAGGTTTTGAATTGTTATGTTTTCATTGTCATTTGCTTCTAGTTATTTTTTTTATTTCCCCTTTAATTTTTTCAGCAACCTCTTTTATTATTCAGAAGTGTATTTTTTAGGCTCCTTATATTTGTGTTTTTACAATTTTATTTCTTTAGTTTATATCTAATCTTACAGCATTTTGGTCAGAAAAAATTCTTGATACAATTTCAATTTTTAAAATTTTTCCAGAATTGATTTCTGACTGGAGATATTATCTATCTGGTGGAAGTTCCATGTGCACTTGAGAAAAAAGTAAAATCTACCTTTTTGAATGAAATGTTTATAGATATTGATTAGATCCGTCTGGCCCAGTGTGTCCTTCAAGTCTTGTTTTTCCATAATTTTCTGTCCGAAATATCTGTCCATTGGTTTGAGTGGAGTGTTAAAGTCCTCCACTATTGTTGTGTACCATTGATTTCCCTTTATATAGTTGTTAGCATTTGCTTTATGTATTGAGGTCCTCATATGTCCAGAGTTTATACATTTATAATTATTATATCTCCTTGAATTGATCCCTTGATCATTATGTAGTGTCCTTCCTTGTCTCTTGTAATGGTCTTCATTTTAAAGTCTATTTTTTTCTCATGTGAATATTGCTACTGCAACTTTCTTTGGATTTTAATTTGCATGAAATACCTTTTGGCATCTCCTCACTTTCAGTCTGTATGTGTCCCTAGGTCTGAAATGGGTCTCTTTTAGACAGTGTATATAGGGGTCTTGTTTTTGTATCCATTCAGCCAGTCTATTACTTTTGGTTGGAATATTTAGTCCATTTACATTTAAGGTACTTATTGATATGTATGAACCTATTACCATTTACTTTATTGTTTTTGCTTTGTTTTTGTAGGTCTTTTTTTTTTTTTTTTTCTCTCTCTCTCTCTCTCTCTCTTGTATTTCCTGTCTAGGGAAGTTTCTTTAACATTTGTTATAAAGCTGGCTTGGTGGTGTTGAATTCTCTTAACTTTTGCTTATCTGTAAAGCTTTTGAATTCTCAATCAAATCTGCATGAGTTCCTTGCTGGGTAGAGTAATCTTAGTTGTAGGATTTTTCCTTTCATCACTTTAAGTATATCCTACCACTCCCTTTGGCCTTCAGAGTTTCTGTTGAAAAATAACCTTTTAACCCTATGGGGATCCCATTGTATGTTATTTGTTGCTTTTCTCTTGCTGCTTTTAATACTTTTTATTCGTGGTTGAGTTTCATTAGTTTGATTAATATATGTCTTGGTATGTTTCTCACTGGTTTAATCCTGTATAGGAGTCTCTAAGCTTTCTGGACTTGGGTTGCTATTTCCTTTCCCATGTTAGGGAATTTTTCAACTATAATCTCCTCAAATATTTCCTCATACCCTTTCTTATTCTCTTCTTCTGGTACCCCTATCATTTTAATGCTGATACACTTAATGTTTTCCCAGAGGTCTCTGAGGCTGTCTTCATTTATTTCCATGATCTTTTCTTTTTCTGCTATGTTTATTTTCAACGTTTTATATTCCAGCTCACTTATGCATTCTTCTGCCTCAGTTATTTTTCTATTGGTTTCCTCTAACGTGCTTTTAATATCAGTTATTGTGCTCTTCGGGCTTCCCAGGTTGTGCTAGTGGTAAAGAACCTTCCTGTCAATGCAGGAGATGTAAGAGATGTGGGTTCAATCATTGGATTTGGAAGATCCCCTGAAGAAGGGAATGGCTACCCACTCCACTATTCTTGCCTGTAGAATCCCATGGACAAAGGTTCCTTGCAGGCTAAGGTCCCTAGGGTCACAAAGAGTTGAACACTACTGAAGTGACATGGCATGGCCATTTTGATGCTTATTGTTGATTGTCTATTCTGTATTCTTTTTAGGATCTTGTTAAACATTGCCTGTATCTTCTCCATCCATGCCTCTATGTTAATTATCTGTGCCTCCACTCTATTTCTAAGATTTTAGATAATCTTTACTATTATTACTCTGAATTCTTTTTCAGGTAGATTGCCTATTTCCTCTTCATTCAGTTGATATTGTGTTTTTACCACATTACTTCATCTACTTCAAGTTTTTCTGTATTTTCATTTTGTTTGATTTACTGTGTTTGGGTCTTCTTTCTGCAGGTGCAAGGTCATAGTTATTCTGTTCCTGCTTTACTGATGATTTGGTGTGAGGTGCCTAGCACTGGAACTTGCTAGCCTTGGGTGAAGTTGGTCTGAATGTTGAGACAGAGGCCTTTGACAGAGCTCTCACCAGTTAATATCCCATGAGGTATTAGTTCTCTTGTGGCCCAACATCTTAGACTTAAATCTCCCATCTCAGAGGTTTAGATTCAACCACTTACAATAGCTCCAATACTACACAAGCCACACAACACAGAAGATAAAAAGATAGAAAGAGATAGGCAAAAAAAAGGGGGGGGGAGCCAAACACACACACACACACACACACACACACACACACACGATAGAAAGAGATAGAGAAAGAAAGAAAAATGGAAGCTAAACACACATACACACAAAATAGAATGGATAGACAAAACCCTAAGACAAATGGTGGAAGCAACATCCAAGGAAACTCAGACTCACAAAGAGAAAAGAGAGCAAAAAGAACTAAAAAATAAAATAAAAATAGGAATTAAAAAAGAAAACAGCAATCAAGACAATAAATAAACCATATGTGAAAATGAATACTAAGAACTAGACTAGCAAAAACACAAAATAGAAAACATGGAGAAAATGGAATATAACAAAAGAGTACTGCAAATTTGGAAAAAAAATAATAAAGTAAAATTATTTAAAGATAGAAGCTTTTTAGAAAAGAAAAAAATGTTAAAAATAATAATTAAAAGAATTAAAAAAGAACAGCAATAACACAATATGAAAAAGAACCCCCCCCCACCGCCAAATAAGTATATGTACATAGAGAGTCATAGTGAGAAATATGTCTTCCTGTGTCCTCTGTTGTCCTTGCGACAAAGTGAGCACCAGTTAGTCTGCTTACTCAGGAAGTCCTCCAATATTTCTACAAAGGTCTCTGGACCTGCTGTGAGTGCTGTGAGGTCAGCTCAGACTCAGATCTGACCTCACTCAAGCTTGTACTTGCTTCCAAAGTTCATAATTGCACCCCAAAATCCACAATCTTAGGAAAATTATGAGGATTTAATCTGTTTCACCTGCTGCTGCAGGAGTGAATTCCCTTCCTCTTCTTTAATCACACAACCCCTGGTTCTCAGCTTTGATGTTGGCTCCACCTCTGTTTGTAGGTCATCTTCTGGTTTCTATTCCCTACTCAGACAAGAGTAATGACATAGCAGGGCTCACTTGCTCAGTCAGGCTGGCAAGAGGGAGGAGTAAGGCATAGACAGTTGGGGTGTGTATGGAGTACCAGCTGTGGTCGAGGCCTGTGGGAATTCGCCATGGTCTGAGGCACTTTCTGTGTTTCCCCAAGGGAGTAAGCTTTGGGTCTTGGGTCCCTCAGCAGAGGCAAGCTTCACAGTACAGAAGGAAAGTGTGGGCAATGATCTTTGCCCACTCACAACTTGGCAGTAGCTTTGATCCCTGAAATTGGGACTATAGGGACCTCCTGTCCCCCACCTCTGGAACCCACACCATCCCTGGTGGCAGCCAACTGGCATGTGTTTCCTCCTCTGTGATTGCAAACTTCAGTCACAGGCAGTCCCTCTCTGGTACTCATGTGGGCTTTGGCATATCTACCTCTGGTGTCACAGTCCACAGCCATAGCTCGTTCCACCTCTAGCACTCATGAAGGTGGAGTCCTTTTCATAGCAATGATCTCTTGCCTCTGTTGGAGGCCCAAACTTTTTCCTAGAATCCCTGAGTTGTGTTGTACTAGCACATTCAGAGTATCTTCACTGCAGTCAATCCCAGTCCTGGTGTCTAACCCCCAAAGCCTGATCCTCAGCACCCAGCCCCGACCTGGGGGACAGCATACAACACTGCTGTTTTGAAAGTTATTAAGAGAGTAGGTCTAAGGAATTCTTTCAGTCGGGAAAAAAACATTTTTCATGTTAGTTTATGTCTACATCCGATGATAAATGTTAACTAAACTTATGATATTTTATAATATATGTAAGCGAAATCATGATGCTTTATAACTTGAATTTTTTATAATGTTGTGTGTCAATTACATCTCAAATAAAACTGAAAAAATAAGCTAAATACACTCTTATCATATAATCCAGAAATTGTGTTTCTTGGTATTCACCTAAAGGAGTTGAAAACTTATGTCCATACAAAACCTGCACACAGATATTTACAACAGCTTTATTCATAATTGCCAAGACTTAGAGACAAGCAAGATATTCTTCAGTAGGCTAATGGATGTATAAACTGAAATACATTCAGATAATGGAATATTATTCAGCACTAAAAATAAATGAGATGACATGCATACTTATGGCTGATTCATGTTGATGTATGGCAGAAATCAACACAATATTCTAAAGCAATTATCATTCAATTAAAAATAAATAAAAATAAATGAGATATTAAGCCATGAAAATACATGGCAGGACTTTAAATTCACAAGCTCCAATCTTATGAAATTGATTGGTGAAAGAAACAAATCTTAGAAGGCTACATACTGCATGATTCCAATATATGACATTCTGGAAAAGACAATACAACAAAGTCAATAAAAAGATCAGTGCTTACCAGAGATTAGGGTGGGGAAAGGGATGAGTAGGTGAAGCATAGAGGACTTTTGCTGCAGCTGAAACACTATGAAGTACTGTAATGATAGATACATGTCATTATGCTATTGTTCAGTTTCTCAGTCATGTCCAACTCTTTATGACCCCACAGACTGCAGCATGCCAGGCATCCCTGTCCTTCACTATCTCCCCAAGTTTCTCATACTCATGTGCACTGAGTTGATGATGCCATCCAACTATCTCATCCTCTGTCACCCACTTCTCCTCTTGCCCTCAATAGTTCCCAGAATCAAACTTTTCTCTAATGAACTCATTTTTTTCTCATCAGGTGGCCAAATTATTGCAGCTTCAGCATCAGTCTTTCCAGTGAATATTCAAGGTTGGTTTCCTTTAATTGACTGGTCTGATTTTGCTGTTCAAGGGACTCTCAATAGTTTTCTCCAGCACCACAGTTTGAAAGTGTCAACTCTTCGGCACTCAGCCTTCTTTATGGTCCAACTCTCACATCCATACATCACCACTGGAAAACCATAGCTTTGACTATACAGACCTTTGTAAGCAAAGTTATGTCTCTGCTTTTTAATACACGTTTTTTTTTTGTTTTTTTTTTTTTACTATGGCATTATAGATTTGTCCAAACCCATAGAAGTAGAACAACGAGAGTGACCCCTAGTGTAAACTATGAATATTCAGTGATTAGGATGTATCAATGGAAGTTCATCGATTGTAAAAAAAAAAAAAAAAAAAAAAAATGTACCACTCTGATACATCTGCTTATAATGAAGGAGGCTTTGTGTGTTGGGGAAGAAGGGTATATATCAAAAATCTATGTACTTTCATACCATTGTTTCTGTGAATATAAAACTGTTCTTAATAAATGAACTCAAAAATATACAGTATAGTAAATATTTATTGAATAAATTAATACAGTAGTAGAGCAGAAAGGGGAAAAGCCTAACTGCTTTAGGAATCAGTGCCCTTGGGTCAGGGTGGGGTCACTCTGAGAGGCATACAGGGCAGACTGGATTGTGTTAAGAGAGATGACTGTGAATCAAGTAAAAACAAAATACCAAAGGCAGTTAATTACAAAAATTGTTAATTTGGATCTATTTTCTACTGATCAGGTTCATATCAGCATAATAGCTCTTGACCCCACACATGAAAAGGGACACAAACAAACTGAGTCCTGTCCAAATAGCAGTGAGACAAGTCTGGTAAGGTGTATTAGTCTGTTAGTCTGCCATAACAAAATACCACAAACTGAATGGCTGAAACACCATAAATTTATTTTTGCACAGTTTTGGGAGCTAGAAGTCCATGATCAGGGTCCAAAATCAATTTGATTTCTGATGAGACCTGTCTTCCCAGATTGTAAATGTTCATATATGGCCATTTCTTAGTATGTACACACAGGGAGAGAAAGTGAAAGAGGGGGAATGGAGGGAGGGAGAGAGATAGGGAAAGAGAGAGAGAGAGAGAGAAACCTCTTAAAATAATATTAACCTTATTTTCTCAAGGCCTCACACTTAAACTTTAATTGCTTTCTTAATCTTAATATAGCCACAGTGGGGCTTCAGTATTTGAAGTCTGAGGGGATACATTCAGGAGTAGTAGGAAAATCTAATGAAGAACAGTTGAAGTTTACGGGGTTATTTGTTTTTGAGAAGAATTAAGAGAAGTTCTTGGAAGGAAAGATATGACCAACCTAGATAGCATATTCAAAAACAGAGACATTACATTGCCAGCAAAGGTTCGTCTAGTCAAGGCTATGGTTCTTCCTGTGGTCATGTATGGATGTGAGAGTTGGACTGTGAAGAAGGCTGAGTGCCAAAGAATTGATGCTTTTAAACTGTGGTGTTGGAGAAGACTCTTGAGAGTCCCTTGGACTGCAAGGAGATCCAACCAGTCCATTCTGAAGGAGATCAGCCCTGGGATTTCTCTGGAAGGAATGATGCTAAAGCTGAAACTCCAGTACTTTGGCCATGTCATGCAAAGAGTTGACTCATTGGAAAAGACTCTGATGCTGGGAGGGATTGGGGGCAGGAGGAGAAGGGGATGACAGAGGATGAGATGGCTGGATGGCATCACTGACTCGATGGACGTGAGTCTGAATGAACTCCGGGAGCTGGTGATGGACAGGGAGGCCTGGCGTGCTGCGATTCATGGGGTCGCAAAAAGTCGGACACGACTGAGTGACTGAACTGAACTGAAGAGAACTTAGTCTTAGGCAGCAAATTTCTGAAAGGCTATCAAAAGGCAGAAGAGACAAATATTTTCAGGGTGTTCTCAGAGGAAGACTTTAGAAAGCCATAAGAAATATAGATTTTATCACCTCAACACAAAGAATAACTTTCCTCTCAATCAGAGCTATCATTGAGTAGTATCAGAGAGAATGACCCCATCATCACTTGGAATAAGGAAGCTGGTAGTGACACACAGTTTGGAATGGATGTAGCATAAGCTATATCCATTTAGTTCATTCCATGAATGAACTAAAATCTCACTTCTTGCCCCCAAGTTCTGAAGCAACAATATGAGAATACCTCCAAATTGTGATTTATCTTTTCTTAACATCCAATTTCTCCAGGTACAGAAAATTCAATGTATTCCTTTTAAATATTCCTCTTCACTAATTTTTCCCCACCAGAAACTCAGCCAAGCTAGGCGTAGGTTGTTAACCAAGGGAATAAAAAAGCTAGTACCCAAATTGCCCAAGTTTAAAAAAAAAATCAGCAAACTTCAAAGAAATAGCTTTTTGTTCTTCCTTATTTTCTGTTCCCATTCTGCTAATTTTTAGTTGGAAGCTGTGAGTACCAGAGTTATGTGGAGGCTGTGACTAGTGTAGTGAAGCATGTCAACAGAATGAAACAGGTATGGAATAGGAAGCCTGAAACTTAGGATTTTATAGGTTTTCCTTGCAGGGATGGATTGAAAGTAGCTCTGGCTTACCCCTCTTCAAAAGCTGACAGGAACAACAAAGAAAACTATAAGCAAGGTGAAAAGGCAGCCTTCAGAATGGGACAAAATAATAGCAAACAAAGCAACTGATAAAGAATTAATTTCCAAAATATACAAGCAGCTCATGCAGCTCAATATGAAAAAAGAAAAAAACAAAACAAAAAAAACGGCCCAATAAAAAAATGGGCTAAAGAACTAAACAGACATTTCTCCAAAAAAGGCATACAGATGGCTAACAAACACATGAAAAGATGCTTAACATCACTCATTATCAGAGAAATGCAAATCAAAACCACAGTGAGGTACCATCTCACGCTGGTCACAATGGCTGCCATCAAAAGTCTACAAATAATAAATGCTGGAGAGTGTGTGGAGGAAAGGGAACCCTCTTACACTGTTGGTGGGAATACAAACTAGTACAGCCATTATGGAGAACAGTGTGGAGATTCCTTAAATAGAAATAGAACTGCCATATGACCCAGAAACCTTACTTCTGGGCACACACACTGAGGAAACCAGAATTGTAAGAGACACGTGTACCCCAGTGCTCATTGCAGCACTGTTTACAATAGCTGGGACATGGAAGCAACTTAGATGTCCATTGACAGATGAGTGGATAAAGAAGTTGTGGTACATATACCCAATGGAATATTATTCAGCTATAAAAAAGAATACATTTGAGTCGGTTCTAATGAAGTGGATGAAACTATGAGGTGGATGAAGTCTATTATACAGAGTGAAGTAAGGCAGAAAGAGAAACACCAATAGAGTATATTAACGCGTATATATGGAATTTAGAAAGACGGTAATGATGACCCTATATGCAAGACAGCAAAAGAGACACAGATGTAAATAACAGACTTTTGGACTTTGGTGGGAGAAGGTGAGGGTGAGATGAGATGAGAGAATAGCATTGAAACCCGTATATCATCATATGTAAAATAGATGACCAGTGCAAGTTTGATGCATGAAGCAGGGCACCCAAAGCTAGTGCTCTAGGACAACCCAGAGGGATAGAGCGAGGAGGGAGGTGGGAGGGGGTTTCAAGATAGCAAGACACATGTATACCCATTGCTCATTCACATCAGTGTATTGCAAAACCACCACAATATGTAAAGTAACTAGCTTTCAATTAAAATAAATAAAATTTAAAAATAAAACATTAAAAGAAGATTCTCAAACTAGTTAAGTCAACTCTCATGCAACCAAAAATATTACTGTCAGACACAGTTGAACTTTCTGGAATAAATACTTTCATACTGTAATTTATTTATATGATATAAATGAGAAAACTCTATATCTTTGAGTTTCTGCTACCTGGGAAACTGGCGGGGGGGGGGGGGAGGCGGTGAAGCTGACAGGAAGTGTTCGAGATTAGAGGCTGAATAGCAGTGGGCATAGTGAGAGAAGACTAGTTTAGTAACTACGACTGGACTTAGCAATGCCTTGCATCAAATCTGAAATTGCTGCTGCTGCTGCTGCTAAGTCACTTCAGTCATGTCTGACTCTGTGTGACCCCATAGACTGCAGCCCAACAGGCTCCCCTGTCCCTGGGATTCTCCAGGCAAGAATACTGGAGTGGGTTGCCATTTCCTTTTCCAATGCATGAAAGTGAAAAGTGAAAGTGAAGTCGCTCAGTCGTGTCTTAGCGACCCTATGGACTGCAGCCTACCAGGCTCCTCCATCCATGGGATTTTTGCAGGCAAGAGTACTGGAGTGGGATAGGTGCCTTATGACCAGTATAGAAGAATCTCAACTGTGTTAGAAAGGTTGTTTTTTTGTATTGTGAATTTCTTCCTTAAGAGCTATGGTTCTGAAATGTGAATGTATATAATTCCCTAGAGTGCTTGTTAAAATGCAGATTCCCAGCTCCTCCAGATCTACTGAATCTGAATCTTTGGAAGTAGGTCCTGGATATTTGCATTTTAAAAAGTTCTTTAAGTAATCCAAATGTGTACTCAATTTGGAGACTTGCTGATTGAAATATTAAAAGTAAAAGCAGTGCTTGAAAAATAAGACAGAAATACAGCATATATTGAGTTTAGAGGAAAACCTTATATGAAACAGTCCATAGAAGACATTCCCATTCATGGCTTAGAACTACCTTGATGGTACTTGCTGCTGTTGGCTTAACTTGAAGGATGTGATGCACATTTAAACATTAATATATTGTGGGGTACATATTCAAATTTAATTTATATAAAGATTTTAGCTTTTTAAAATTAATATGTGCACTTATATTTTTATAAACTGAAATATTAAAATTAGAAATTAACACATAAAATATCAATAAAAAGCAGTGTTGGTGAGCTGGATAAAGGGCTGCAGAAACGCTGGGATGTGCTAGAAAACCCAGTCTAATATGGTGTCTGACCACTTTTCAGAGTCCTCGCTCCTATTGGAGATAGTTAGGAAGCAGAGAGGAAGCACTATTATGACACTTCCCAAAAGAAGGAAAGAGGTACGCAATGTCAAGCCCTCATGGGGATGGTTTTCTGAAGTAGTGGTAGTAGAGTATAGACATTTTAGAAATAGGGAGAATATCGTGATGTGGAAACCAGCTCATGTGGCATTGAAAATTAGAAATTATGTAGTAAATTCCTTACTCTTGTTCTCAACTTCTCCAGAAGTTATTTCGTCCATGTGGCCATAAAACCAAAAATAAACCTGTCCATTAAACCAAAATTACAAAGGAATACCATCTTGTACACCTTCAACTGGGAAAATTTTAAAGTCAGATAATACTATTAGAGAATTGTTTTTTAATATTCACACAAACAACTGTGAAAATAAATGTACTAGTTATGTACAATGTGAATAAACCATAGTGACAAACATGTTGAGTTAGAAAAGCATATTCATTAAATAAACTTTCTATAATTTTTTAACACAACACAACGTATTTATTTAAAATTTATAAAGAACCTCTCTAAAGAGCATTTCTAACATAATACAAAATTTGAATATTTGCATAATAGTGAATAATATTTTTTAAAATTACCATGTTGATTAATATTTTTGTAACTATTAATATATGTAATTTATTAAAAAATTATAATTTTAAATTAACAGTCTTTTTATTTTTTATTTTTGTGTGTGTTTAATGATATTTTTATTTATTTATTTATTTTTTAAAATTTTATTTTATTTTTAAGAAGTGTGATCATATATTGTTTATGAGGACTTCTAGAATGACAGAGTAAAGAATTTGGTAGACGTTTTCAGCAAAACAACAATTTAACTGGTGAAAACGATTTTTTAAATTGATAATAGAAGTCTCTGAATATAGTTCTAAGAATGTACAGTAAAATAGAGAAACTTATTCACAGAAATCTACAAAATTTTGATAAGAATGAGAGTCTGGTATTTGAACCATGACTGTCTCTTACCCTCTAGTTTAATCCTCTAGCTCCATTTTACAGAAGCCTTAACCTACATACTCTATGCTGGTCATGTACTACCAAGAAGGTGGGAGTTTCTTCTCTTTCTAGTTCCCAGACTGAGGCTATAGTTTTACCATGGCAGGGGTAGGTTATCAGTGGCATTTCTCAGACCTCTGACCTAAGTCACTGAAGCACTGTTTCAAACAGGCATGACAAGATTCAGTGTCTCTTTCCCCACACATTCTTCACTCATAAGATGGGAGATCTATCACAGGTAGAGGCTACTGGGGCCCTGATAATCCCTCTTTCCCCACTTTGCCCATAGAATGAAGGTGTCATACGGAGAGAGACAGGGTGAGAAAATCAGGGGTCACTATCCCTTCTCATATAAATGCCTATTTAAAGGCCAGAGGTTTCACTCTGGGAAATATGGGTGTCCACCCCCAGCCATAGAACAACAGCATATAATTTTTGCCTACGGATAAAGGCAAGTCATAAGAGCAAGGGGTTTACCAGCTCTGCCTTAGGGGACTGACTTTATTTAAAACAGAGAAGAGAGAACTCCCTGCTTATGAATATATTCAAAAACAATGGAGATCTTGGTGAAAAGCAATTAAGAGGAGACTGGTAGTTCCTTGATTAAAAGAAAAAGAGCAGGGTAGTCAGAAATTTAATACTGAAAATCAGAAAAAGAGACAAATAAGGAAAATCCTGATGGGAGCACAATTAACTCTGGCTATTGAATGGTTGTGTGTATCCTCTAAGCTGTAACCCACACAGAAGCAATCAGAAAGAGACAGGAGGCCCACTTGAAAGCATTCCCCAGCCACACACAGACCCATTAAGACAGTGAAGAAGCTTCACTGGGGTTTAAATACAGCCTTTAATTAAACACTGAATGAACGAACAATAAGATTCTCTGACTCAAGAGTTACTCCTAGAAAGTCAGGTCTAAAAATACTATTACACTCATCCCTGACAGTCTGGAAGGTTGTGTACAACCCAAGGCTGTACCTGTGTCCCCTCTGGGATAATAAGGGAGTGAACTCCCAAACTACAGTTCCATGGCTGAATTTGGAACAAAAAAGTAAATTCTCTGAACTATGATAAAAGCCTCCAGGCAACATACACACATATCAAATAATAAAGGATAGAAATTTAACTGACAAGGTAACAGGCTGCATTGGTAACTTTGACAAAACCTATGTAGATGGTGATTGCAGGCATGAAATTAAAAGATGCTTACTCCTTGGAAGAAAAGTTATGACCAACCTAGATAGCATATTGAAAAGCAGCGACATTTCTTGCCAACAAAGGTCCATCTAGTCAAGGCTATGGTTTTTCCAGTGGTCATGTACGGATGCGACAGTTGGACTGTGAAGAAACCTGAACACTGAAGAATTGATGCTTTTGAACTGTGGTGTTGGAGAAGACTCTTGAGAATCCCTTGGACTGCAAGGAGATCCAACCAGTCCATTCTAAAGGAGATCAGCCCTGGGTGTTCTTTGGAAAGAATGATGCTAAAGCTGAAACTCCAGTACTTTGGCCACATCATGCGAAGAGTTGACTCATTGGAAAAGACTCTGATGCTCAAAGGGATTGGGGGCAGAAGGAAAAGGAGATGACAGAGGATGAGATGGCTGGATGGCATCACTGACTCTATGGACGTGAGTCTGAATGAACTCCGGGGGTTGGTGATGGACAGGGAGGCCTGGCGTGCTGCAATTCATGAGGTCGCAAAGAGTCGGACACAACTGAGAGACTGAACTGAACTGATTGATGTAACCTGACTAAAAAATTTAAAAGAGGGAAAATTCTGAGCAGAGATATCAGAGGCAATATGCTCCAGGAAAAAATGGTATATGCAGGATTAATTCAACTTAGTCGATAAACAAATAAACAAAAACAACAATTTGGCTGGGCTATGGGGGTGAGGTATCAGTATACAGAATTGGTTACATATATTATCTAAAACACTCAAGATTAAACAACAACAAAAATGACCTAGGAATGAATAAGATTAGAGTGCCTCATAAACAAAGGAAAAAAGTAGGCAACAGAAAATATTTTATGGCAAACAATACAAAGACTTCAAAGCAGCTCTAAAAAATATCTTTAATGAGCTATAGAAAACTATGTGTAAGAATTGAAGTAAGATATAATGATAACGTCTCAGAAATATAGTAGAAGGGAAGAAATTAAAAGTTTTAAATAAAAATTCTGTGGTAGAAAAGTATAAACCAAAATTAAAAAGTAATAAATGAAATTAGAAAAATTACAGGTTACAAGATCAACATTAAAAAATAAATTATATTTCTACAGACTTGCAATGAGCCATTTGAAATAAAATAATGTGAACAATTCTATCAAAAACACCAAAGCTAATGGTTTGTACATTTTTTAATCTTCTCAAAGAGCCAGCTTTTAGTTTTATTCATCTTTACTATTGCCTCCTTAATTTGTTTTCATTTACTTCTGCTCTGATTTTTGTTATTTATTTCCTTCTACAAACTTTGGGGGTTTTGTTCTTTTTCCAGTTGCTTTAGGTATAAGGTTAAGATATTAAATGTTTTTCTTGATTCTTGAGGTAGGCTTGCATTGCTATAAAATTCCTCTTAGGACTGCTTTTAGTGCATCCTATAAGTTCTGAGAGAAGACTCTTGAGGGTCCCTTGGACTGCAAGGAGGTCCAACCAGTCCATCCTAAAGGAGATCAGTTCTGGGTGTTCATTGGAAGGACTGATGTTGAAGTTGAAGCTCCAATACTTTGGCCACCTGATGCAAAGAGCTGACTCATATGAAGAGACACTGATGATGGGAAAGATTGAGGGCAGGAGGAGAAGGGGACGGCAGAGGATAAGATGGTTGGTTGTCATCACCAACTCAATGGATATGGGTTTGGGTGGAATTTGGGAGTTGGTGATGGACAGGGAGGCCTGGCGTGCTGTGGTTCATGGGGTTGCAAGAATCGGACACGACTGAGCGACTGAACTGAACTGATAAGTTCTGAGTTATCATGTTCTCATAGTCATTTGTTTTGAGGTATACTTTGATTTTCTTTATTATTTATTCAGTGATCTGTTGGTTATTCAGAAGCATATTGTTTAGCCTCCACGTGTTGTGTTTTTTGTTGCTTTTTCCCTATAACTTATGTCTAATATTATAGCATTGTAGTTAAAAAAGATACTTGAAATTACTTCAATTTTTTTTAAATTTAAACTTGACAGGTCTGGCTTTGTGGCCTAAGATGGTTTCTATCCTGGAGAAATTTACATGTGTGCTTGAGAAAAAAAGTTAAATCTACTGTTTTTGATGAAATTCATTGTAGATATCGATTAGGTCCAACTGGTCCAACAGATAGTTTAAAAGCTTTCATTTCATTTTCTGTCTGGATGATCTATCCATTGGTATGAGTGAGGTATTAAAGTCCCCCACTATTACTGTGTTACTGTCAAATCTCCCTTTAATAGTTGTCAGGATTTGTCTTATGCATTGAGATGCTCCTGTGTTGGGTACATATATATTTATAATTATATATTCTTCTTGGATTGAATTCTTGATCATCATGTAGTTAGTGTTCATCCTTGTCTGTTGTAATGACCTTTATTTTAATGTCTGTTTTATCTGATGTCAGTATTACTACTCCCACTTTCTCTTGATTTTTTTTGCATGGAATATATTTTTCCAGCCCCCACTTTCAGTCTTGTGTGTCCCTAGGTCTGAGGTGGGTCTCTTTTAGACAGCATATATAGGGATCTTTTTTTATATATCCATTCAGTCAATCTATGTCTTGGTTGGAGCATTTAGTCCATTTATATTTAAGTAATTATTGATATGTGTAATCCTTCTACCATTTACTTTATTGTTTTGCTTTCATTTCTATTATATTTCCTGTCCAGAGAATTCCTTTAGCATTTGTTGTAAACCTGGCTTGGTGGTGAGGATTCCTCTTAAATTTTTGCTTGTCTGTAAAGCATTTTATTTCTCCTTTGAATCTGAATAAAATTCTTGCAGTCCAAGGAGCGGTGGCTGTGCGGGTGCAGGAGGGCCTAGAGGAGCTATTCCACATTCAAGATCAGGAGGGTCAGCAGTGAGGAGATAGCCCTCATCCAAGGTAAGGAGCAGTGGCTGTGCTTTGCTGGAGCAGCTGTGAAGAGATACCCCACATCCAAGGTAAGAGAAACCCAAGTAAGACGGTAGGTGTTGCAAGATGGCATCAGAGGGTAGACACACTGAAACCATAATCACAGAAAAGTAGTCAATCTAATCACACTAGGACCACAACCTTGTCTAACTCAGTGAAACTAAGCCTTGCCCTGAGGGGCCACCCAAGACGGGTGGGTCATGGTGGAGAGGTCTGACAGAATGTGGTCTACTGGAGAAGGGAATAGCAAACCACTTCAGTATTCTTGCCTTGAGAACTCTATGAACAGTATGAAAAGGCAAAATGATAAGATACTGAAAGAGGAACTCACTAGGTTAGTAGGTGCTGAATATGCTACTGGAGATCAGTGGAGAAATAACTCCAGAAAGGATGAAGGGATGGAGCCAAAGCAAAAACACCACCCAGTTGTGGATGTGACTGGTGATAGAAGCAAGGTCTGATGCTGTAAAGAGCAACATTGGATAGGAAACTGGTTTGTTCCTATGTCCTTGGTCCATGAATCAAGGCAAATTGGAAGTGGTCGAACAGAAGATGGCAAGAGTGAACGTCAACATTCTAGGAATCAGCAAACTAAAATGGACTGGAATGGGTGAATTTAACTCAGATGACCATTATATCTACTACCGCAGGCAGGAATCCCTTAGAAGAAATGAAGTAGCCATCATGGTCAAAAAAAGAGTTTGAAATGCAGTACTCGGATGCAATCTCAAAAACGACAGAATGATCTCTGTTCGTTTCCAAGGCAAACCATTCAATATCACAGTAATCCAAGTCTATGCCCCAACCAGTAACGCTGAAGAAGCTGAAGATGAATGGTTCTATGAAGACCTACATAACCTTTTAGAACTAACACCCAAAAAAAGATGTCCTTTTCATTATAGAGGACTAGAATGCAAAAGTAGGAAGTCAAGAAACACCTGGAGTAACAGACAAATTTGGCCTTGGAATGCAGAATGAAGCAGGGCAAAGACTAATACAGTTTTGCCAAGAAAATGCACAGGTCATAGGAAACACCCTCTTCCAACAACACAAGAGAAGACTGTACACATGGACATCACCAGATGGTCAACACCAAGTTAGATTCATTACATTCTTTGCACCAAAGATGGAGAAGCTCTATACAGTCAACAAAAACAAGACCAGGAGCTGACTGTAGCTCAGATTATGTACTCCTTATTGCCAAATTCAGACTTAAATTGAAGAAAGTAGGGAAAAGCACTAGACCATTCAGGTATGACCTGAATCAAATCCCTTTTGATTATACAGTGGAAGTGAGAAATCGATTTAGGGACTAGATCTGATAGATAGAGTGCCTGAAGAACTATTGACAGAGGTTTGTGACATTGTACAGGAGACAGGAATCAAGACCATCCCCATGGAAAAGAAATGCAAAAAAGCAAAATGGCTGTCTGAGGAGGCCTTACAAATAGCTGTGAAAAGAAGAGAAGGGAAAAGCAAAGGAGAAAAGGAAATATATAAGCATCTGAATGCAGAGTTCCAAAGAATAGCAACGAGAGATAAGAAAGCCTTCCTCAGCGATCAGTGCAAAGAAATAGAGGAAAACAACAGAATGGAAAAGACTAGAGATCTTTTCAAGAAAATTAGATACCAAGGGAACATTTCATGCAAAGATGGGCTCAATAAAGGACAGAAATGGCATGGACCTAACAGAAGCAGAAGATATTAAGAAGAGGTGGCAAGAATACACAGAAGAACTGTACAAAAAAGAGCTTCATGACCCAGATAATCAGGATGGTATGATCACTCTCCTAGAGCCAGACATTCTGGAATGTGAAGTCAAGTGGGCCTTAGAAAACATCACTATGAACAAAGCTACTGGGGGTGATGGAATTCCAGTGGAGCTATTTCAAATCCTGAAAGATGATGCTATGAAAGTGCTGCACTCAATATGCCAGCAAATTTGGAAAACTCAGCATTGGCCACAGGACTGGAAAAGGTCAGTTTTCATTCCAATCCCAAATAAAGGCAATGCCAAAGAATGCTCAAACTACCGCACAATTGCACTCATCTAACATGCTAGTAAAGTAATGCTCAAAATTCTCCAAGCCAGGCTTCAGCAATACACGAACCGTGAACTTCCTGATGTTCAAGCTGGATTTAGAAAAGGCAGAGGAACCAGAGATCAAATTGCCAACATCCACTGGATCATCAAAAAAGAAAGAGAATTCCAGAAAAACATATATTTCTGCTTTACTGACTATGCCAAAGCCTTTGACTGTGTGGATCACAATAAACTGTGGAAAATTCTGAAGAGATGGGAATACCAGAACACATGACCTGCCTCTTGAGAAACCTATATGCAGGTCAGGAAGCAACAGTTAACTGGACATGGAACAACAGACTGGTTCCAAATAGGAAAAGGAGTACATCAAGGCTGTATATTGTCATCCTGCTTATTTAACTTATATGCAGAGTGCATCATGGAAACGCTGGGCTGGAAGAAGCACAAGCTGGAATCAAGATTGCTGGAAGAAATATCAATAACCTCAGATATGCAGATGACACCATCCTTATGGCAAAAATTGAAGAGGAACTAAAAAGCCTCTTGATTAAAGTAAAAGAGGAGAGTGAAAAAGTTTTCTTAAAGCTCAACATTCAAAAAACGAAGATCATGGCATCTGGTCCCATCACTTCATGAGAAATAGATGGGGAAACAGTGGAAACAGTGTCAGAGTTTATTTTTCTGGGCTCCAAAATCACTGCAGATGGTTACTACAGCCATGAAATTAAAAGACGCTTACTCCTTGGAAGGAAAGTTATGACCAACCTAGATAGCATATTCAAAAGCAGAGAAATTTCTTTGCCAACAAAGGTCCATCTAGTCAAGGCTATGGTTTTTCCTATCGTCGTGTACAGATATGAGAGTTGGGCTGTGAAGAAGGATTGATGCTTCTGAACTGTGGTGTTGGAGAAGACTCTTGAGAGTCCTTTGGACAGCAAGGAGATCCAACCAGTCCATTCTGAAGGAGTTCAGCCCTGGGATTTCTTTGTAAGGAATGATGCTAAAGCTGAAACTCCAGTACTTTGGCCAACTCATGCAAAGAGTTGACTCATTGGAAAAGACTCTGCTGCTGGCAGGGATTGGGGGCAGGAAGAGTTGGGGACGACAGAGGATGAGATGGCTGGATGGCATCACTGACTCGATGGACGTGAGTCTGAGTGAACTCCGGGAGTTGGTGATGCACAGAGAGGTCTGGCGTGCTGGGATTCATGGGGTCACAAAGAGGCAGACATGATTGAGCGACTAAACTGAACTGAAAATTAATCTTGGTTGTAGGCTTTTTACTTTCATCACTCTAAGTGTATCTTGCCACTCCCTCCTAGCCTGCAGTGTTTCTGTTGAAACATCATCTGTTAGCCTTATGGGGAATCTCTTTGTATGCTCTTTTTTGCTTTTCATTGCTTTAAAAAAATATGTTTTAATTGAAGGATAGTTGTTTCAAAGAATTTTGTTGTTTTCTGTCAAACCTCAACATGAATCAGCCATAGGTATACATTTATCCCCTCCTTTTTAAATATTCCTCCCCATCCAACCCCTCTAGGCTGATACAGAGCCCCTGTTTGTGTTTCCTGAGACATATGGCAAATTTCCGATGACTATCTCTTTTATATATGGTAATGTACTTTTCCATGTTGCTCTCTCCATACATCTCATCGTCTCCTCCTGTCTCCCCATGTCCGTAAGTCTATTCTCTACATCTGTTTCTCCATTTCTGGGCTGTAAATAAATTCTTCAGTACCATTTTTTAGATTCCATATATATGCATTAGTATATGATATTTATCTTTCTCTTTCTGATTATTTCCCTCTGTATTCTCTAGGTTCATTCACCTCATTAGAACTGACTCAAATGTGTTTCTTTTTAATGGCTGAGTAATATTCTATTGTGTATATGTATCACAACTTCTTTATCTATTCATCTGTCGATAGACATCTAGGTTGCTTCCATTTTCTAGCTGTTGTAAATAGTGCTGCAGTGAACAATGGGATACATGTGTCTCTTTCAATTTTTATTTCCTTAGGGTATATGCCTAGGCATGGGATCACTGGGTGATATAGTGCTTTTATTCCTAGTATTTTAAGGAATCTCCATACTGCCTCCCATAGTGGCTGTATCAATTTACATTCCCACCAATAGTGCAAGAGCGTTACCTTTTCTCCACACCCTCTCCAGCATTTACTGTTTGTAGACTTTTTAATTATGCCCATTCTGACCTGTATGAGGTGATATCTCATTGTAGTTTTGATTTGCATTTCTCTAATAATGAGCAATGTTGAGCATCTTTTTATGTGTTTGTTAGTCATCTGTATGTCTTCTTTGGAGAAATGTCTGTTTAGGTCTTCTGTCCACTTTTTGACTGGTTTCCCCCCGCCGCCCTGGTATTGAGTTGTATGAGCTGCTTATTTTGAAAATTAATCCTTTGTCAGTTGTTTCATTGGTTATTGCTTTCTCTCATTCTGAGGGTTGTCTTTTCACCTTGCTTATAGTTTCCTTTGCTGTGCAAAAGCTTTTAAGATTAATCAGGTCCAGCTTATTTACTTTTTTTTTTTTTTTTTAATTTCCATTACTCTAGAAGGTGGGTCATAGAGGGTCTTGCTTTATGTCATTGAGTGTTCTACCTATGTTTTCCTCTGGGAGTTTTATAGTTTCTGGTCTTAAATTTAGGTCTTTAATCCCTTTTAAGCTTATCTGTGTATGGTTAGGAAGTGTTCTAATTTCATTCTTTTAAATGTAGAGCCATTTATTGAAGAGGCTGTCTCCTTGCTGCTTTTAATATTTATTCTTTGTGTTTAATTTTCATTAGTTTGATTAATATGTGTCTTGTATTTTTCCTTGTGTTTTTCCTGTATGGGAGACTCTGGGCTTACTGGATTTGAGTGGCTATTTCCTTTCCCTTGTTAGGGAAGTTTTCAAGTATAATCTCCTCAGATCTTTTCGCAGACCCTTTCTTTTTGTCTTCTACTTCTTGGACCCCTATAATTCTAATGTTGTTATCCTTAATGTTATCCTAGAGATCTCAGAGACTATTCTTATTTCTCTTTATTTTTAATTCTGCTCTACTTAAGTTATTTCCACTATTCTATCTTTCAGCTCACTTATCTATTCTTTTGCTTCAATTAGTATGCTATTGTTTCCCTCTAGGATATTTTTAATCTCAGTTATTGTGCTGTTCATTGCTGATTGCCTATTATTTAATTATTCTATGTCCTTGTTAAACATTTCTTGTGTATTCCTGATATATACTTCTTGTCACTTTATCTATACCTCCATTTTTTCCCCAAGATTTTGATTCATCTCTACCATAATTATTCTGAGTTCTTTTTCAGGTATGCTGCTTATTTCCTCTTCATTTGTTTGGTCTTGTCGGTTTTTACCGTGTTCCTTCCCCTGCTGCATGTTTCTCTGTCTCTTCACTTTGTTTACTTTACTGTGTTTTGGATCTCCTTTCTGTAGGCTGGAGAGTCATAGTCCCTCTTATTTATGGAGTATGGCACCTGTGAGTCAGTTTGGACCAGTGCCCTGTGAAGGTTTCCTGGCTTGGAGGACTTGTCTATGCTCTGGTGGATGGCGCTGGATCTTGTCTCTCTGAAGGGCAGTGACATCAACAAGTAGTCTGTTTTGGAGTGTCTATGGGCTTTGTATGGCTTTGGGCAGGCTTTTTGCCAATGGGCAGGACTGTGTTTCTGTTTTGTAAGTGGTTTGTCATGAGGCATCCAGCACTGGAGCTTTCTGGCCTTTGGTAGGGGCTTGGTGTTAGTGTTTAGATGGATGCCTTTGGGAGAGCTCTCATCAATTAATGTTCCATGAGGTCAAAATTCCTCTGGTGGTCCAAAGTGCTACTTGGGTCTCTTATCTTGCGGTTTCAGACCTGACACCCTACTGTAGCACCAAGACTTCACAGACCTCACAGGACAGAAGACAAAACTCCAAGTCTAATGGTGATAGCAACACTCAATAGCTAAGATCACCCAAAGATACTTACACACATTCCAAGAGAAAGAAAGATAGATAAAAGAGAAAAAATAAAAGACAAAAACAGGAGCAAAAAGATAATGGGCAATTAAGACTCTAAAAATAGAAAAAAATTAAATTATTAAAAAAATAAGACATTTAAAAAATGGGAAAAATAGGTATAAAAATAAAAATTAAAGGAATAATAAATAAGGAACATGATAGCAATATGAAAAAGGAAAGAAAATAAGGGGGGAAGGGGGAGGAAAGGAGAACAATATATATGAGTGGTAGCATTACCTCCATCTCCCAAGGGGGGCCCTCCAATACTGGACTGCTCTCTGGATCAGCTATGTGGGCAGCTCAGATTCTAATCCAGGCCTACTCCTGCTTGTACTTGCTTTGGAGGTTGCCAGAATTAGGGGTTTTTCTTTTATGTGAATACTCATTATACTTTTATATATTCCATAAACACAGTGTCTACCTAGTTGATTGTGTGGATTTAATCTGCAGCTTGCATAGCTAACAGAAAAGTTTTAGATCCTCTTCTTTAGCCACTTTGCCCCTGGAGATCAATTGTGGTTTTATCTCTACCTTTGAATGTGGGTCATCCACAGGAGTTTGCTCCTGAGGCTTCCCTGGATAATTTGTATCTGCTCCAGTGAAGACCAGGAATGGAGGTGGTGTGGCTGCTTGGATCAAGGGAACCCTGGCAGCCCAAGGTATGGAGGGGAGTCAGCAGTCATGGGTAGAGGGAACATGGTGCTAGTAGATTTTTCCTAGTCTCTAAAGACCATTAGCCAGACAAATCAAGAAAAATAGAGAGGAGACCCAAGTTAATAAAATCATAAATAAAAAAGGAGAAGTTAAAACAGAAAACACAGAAATACAGAGGATCATAAGAGACTACTATAAAGAACTATGTGCCAACAAAACGGATAACCTGGAAGAAAGGGAAAAATCTTAGAAAAGTATAATCTTCCAAAACTGAACCTGGAAGAAATAGAAAATATGCACAGATCAATCACAAGCACAGAAATCAAAACTGTGATAAACTAATCTCCCAAAACAGAAGCCCAGTGTCAGATGGCTTAATAGGCAAATTCTACCAAAAGTTTAGAAAAAAGTTAACATCTATCTTGCTCAAACTCTTCCAGAAAATTTCAGGGAAAAAAAGCTCCCAAACACATTATATAAGGCCGTATAATCCCTGATACGAAAATCAGATAAAGAAGCCACAAAAAAATAAATTACAGGCCAATATCACTGAAGAACATAGATGCAAAAATCCTCAACAAAATTTTAGCAAACAGAATCCAGCAACACATTAAAAGGATCATGCATCATAATCAAGTGGGATTTATCCCAGAGATGTAAGGATTCATCAATATATGCAAATCAGTCATACACCATATTAATAAATTGAAAGATAAAAATCATATGATCATATAAACTGATACAGAGAAAACTTTTGACAAAAATCAGCACATACTTATGATAAAAAAACTCTCTAGAAAGTAGGCATAGAAGGAGATTGTCTCAACATAATAAAGGCCATATATGACAAACACAGCAAACATTATTCTCAATGGTGAAAAACTAAAAGCACTTCCTCTAAGATCAGAAACAGGACAAAGATTGTGCTCACTCTCCCCACTATTATTCAGCATAATTTTTTGAGTCCTAGCCATGGTAATCAGAGAAGAAAAAGAAAGAAAAGGGATCCACGTTAAAAAATAAGAAGCAAAATTCTCACTGTTTGCAGATGACATGATATTATACATGGAAAACCCTAAAGATGCCACAGAAAATTACTAGAGATAATCAGTGAATTTCATTAGCTGATGCAAAGAGCTGACTCATGGGAATAAACCCTGATGCTGGGAAAGATTGAAAGCAGGAAGACAAGGGGACGACAGAGGATGAAATGGTTGCATGGCGTCTCTGACTCAATGGACATCTTTGGAAGGAATGATGCTAAAGCTGAAACTCCAGTACTTTGGCCACCTCATGTGAAGAGTTGACTCATTGGGAAAGTCTCTGATGCTGGGAGGGATTGGGAGCAGGAGGAGAAGGGGACGACAGAGGATGAGATGGCTGGATGGCATCACTGACTCAACGGACGTGAATCTGGGTGAAATCCGGGAGTTGGTGATGGACAGGGAGGCCTGGCATGCTGCGATTCATGGGATTGCAGAGTCAGACACGACTGAGTGACTGAACTGAACTGAACTGAACTGAGGAGACTGTGAAGGACAGGAAAGCCTGGTGTGCTGAAGTATATAAGGTCACAAAGAGTTGGGCACTACTGAGTGACTGAATAACAAAAAAAATCAATGAATATAGTAAAGTCACAGAATATAAAATTCATACACATAAATCCCTTGCAGTCTTATACATTGAAAATAAAAAGAAAGAGAAATTAAGGAAACAACCCCATTCAAAAAGTAAAATACCTAGGAATAAGTCTACCTCAAGAGACAAAAGACTTATATGCAGAAAATTATGGGACACCTATGAAAGAAGCCAAAGTTGGCACAAACAAATGGAGAGATATATTATGTTCCTGGATTGGAAGAATCAATATTGTGAAAATAACCATACTACTCAAAGCAATCTACAGATTGAATGCAATTCCTATCAAACTACCAGTGATATTTTTCATAGCACAAGAACAAAAAAATTCATAATTTGTATGAAAACTCAAAAGACCATGATTAGACAAAACAATCTTGAGAAAGAATGGAGATGGGGGAATCAACTTTATTGTCCTCAGTCTATACTACAAAGCTACAGTCATCAAAAGAGTATGATATTGGAACAGAACAAAAACTTCCCCTCAAAACATATGCACTTGTCTTCAATTAATATACAACAAAAGAAGCAAAACTATACAATGGAGAAAAGGCAATTGCTTCAATCAGATTTGCTGGGATATATATATATATATATATATATATATATATATATATATAATCGTCTTTATCCATTCATCTATCAATGTATATTTAGACTGCTTCCAAATCACTCCTGTAGATAGTGCTGCTATGAATACTGAGTGTTATGTGTCCTTTTGAATTATAACTTTCTCTGGATATATGCCAAGAAGTGGGCTTGCAGTATCATATAGTAACTCTCTTTTGAGTTTTTAAGCAATCTCCGTACTGTTCTCCATAGTAGCTGAACAAAATTCACATTCTCACCATCAGTAAATGATTCCTTTTTCTCCACAGCTTCCTCATTTATTATTTGTAGTTTTATTTATATATATATAATTATTTATATATAAAAATTATTTCCTCAGTGGCTCAGCAGTAACATATCTGCCTGCAATGTAGGAGATATTGGTTCCTGGAAGACCCCCTGGAGAAGGGCATGGCAATCCATTCCAGTATTCTTGCCTGGAGAATCCCATGGACAGAGGAGCCTGGTGGGATACAGTCCAGAGCATTGCAAAGAGTCGGACATGACTGAAGCTATATATATATATATATATATATATATATACACACACATATATATACATATATATATATATACACACATATATATACATATACATATATATATGTATATATGTATATATACACACATATATATATACATATATATACACACACATATATATATGTATATATATGTATACATATATATGTATACATATACATATATATGTATATATATGTATTCATATATATATGTATATGAATATTGCTCATCCATTGAATGAATGAAATAATGTAATTTTCAGTAGTGTGGATGATCTTACTGATTATCATACTAAGTGAAGTAAGGCAGACAAATACAAATGTCATATGATATCATGTACATGTGTAATCTATAAAAGTGATACAAATGAACTTACAAAAATGAAATATACTCACAACCATAGAAAGGAAATTATGGTTCCAAAGAGGTTTTGAGGGATAAATAAATTAGAAAGATGGAATTAACTTATATACACTACTATATATAAAATAAATTAAAAAAGAGGACTTACTGTTAAGCACAAGGAACTATATTCAATATTTTTAATAAGCTAAAATGCAAAAGAATGTGAAAAAGAATATACATACATATAGACTGAATTTATTTTCCTATACACTTGAATTTAAGACATCATTGTAAATTAAGTATACTTCAATTTTTCAAAATCTCAAAGCCTTCATACCTAGGAATGCTTTTAACAAAAAAAAGCAGAACAAAACATATGAATAAAAGAAAGAAGTAGATAAATTGGACTTTATTAAAATGTTTATTTTACCATTAACAAAGTAAGAAGACGACCCATGTAATAGAAGAAAATAATTGCAAATCATAAATTGTATAAAGGACTTGTATCCAGCATATATAAGGAATGCTTATAACTTGTTGAAAAGACAATCTGTTTAAAACTTGGCAAAGGATCTGAATAGACACTTCTCCAGGTAAGGTATACAGACAGCTTAACAAGTACATAAAATGATATTTGATATCATCAGTCATCAGGGAAATGCAACTCAAATCACAATATAATACCAAATCACACCACCCTAGAATGGCTACAGAATGGATATTATAAAAAATAACAATAGTAAGTGTTGATGAGGAAGTGGAAAAATCTAAAATCTCATGTATTGCTGGTGGGAATAAGCATAATGTAGTCATTTTGTAACATAGTCTGATTGTTTGTTAAACAAACATAAAGTTAGTATATGGTCTAGTAATTCTATTTCTAAGTATATACTTCCAAAATACTAAAAATTATGTTCACATAAACAATTATATATGAATTAGCATGGACAAATTATCAATAATCATCAAAAGGTAGAAAAAATAGTTATCAATGAATGACAGCAGTGTAAGCATGCAATGGAATATTATTATTATTATTTATCCATAAAAAGGAAATAAAGTACTGATACATGCTGCACCACAGATGAAAGTTTAAAACATCTCCTAAGTGAAGGAAGCCAGTAACAAAAGAGAATAAATTGTGCTTCCATTTATGTAAAATATCCAGAATAAGGATGCCGTAGATACAGAAATTATTTAGTTTAGTGGCTGGTAACCTATTTGTGCTTTTGTGTGTGTATGTGTTTGCATTGTGTGTGTTATGTGGGCACTCAGTGTGCTAAATAGATTATAGTTAAAGGATCCCAGTTTTTTTTTTTTTAAGTGACCAAAATGTTTTATGTGGTGATAATTGCACATCTCTGTGAATATATTTTAACCCACCTGCTTCAAATGGGTGACTTGTGTAGCATGTGAATCAAATGTCAAAAACAACACGAAAAGTAGATCAAATATAGGGAAACAAGATGGTGGAGTATAAGGACCTTGAGCTCACCACCTCATATGACTATACCGAAATCAAAACTAATTACCGAACAACCATCTATAAAAAAAATATTGGAACTTATCAAAAACGATGTTCTAAGTCCAAAGATGATAGGAGAGGTGCACTTGGAATATAGTTAAGTCCCATAACCTTGTGTGGACAATGAACATGCTAGAGAATAATTATATTGCAGAAATTTTGCCAAAGGAGTGAGAGCTCTGAGCCCAGCATCACAACCTAGGAGTCTGGCATCATGAGGAGGAACCCCCAAAGCATGATGTTTTGAAGGGCACTGAGGATTGATCACAGGTGCTCCACAGGACTGGGGAGAACAGACTCCACTCTTTGTTGTTGTTCAGTTGCTAAGTCGTGTCTGACTTTTTGTAACCCCATGGACAGTCTTCCCTGTCTTTCACTATCTCCCAGAGTTTGCTCAAGTTCATGTCCATTGAGTCAGTGATGCCATCCAACCATCTCATTCTCTGTCACCTTCTTTTCCTGCCCTCAACGTTTCACAGCATCAGAGTCTTTTCCAGTGAGTTGGCACTTCTCATCAGGTAGCTGAAGTATTGGAGCTTCAGCTTAAGCATCAGTCCTTCCAATGAATATTCAGGGTTGATTTCTTTTAGGAATGACTGGTTTCATCTATTTGCTGTCCAAGGGACTCTCAAGAGTCATCTTCAGCACCACAGTTAGAAAGTATCAATTTTTCGGTGTTCAGCATTCTTTATGGTTCAACTTTTACATCCACACATGACGACTGGAAAAACCATAGCTTTGACTATATTGACCTTTGTCAGTAAAGTAATATCTCTGCTTTTTAATATGCTATATAGGTTTCTCATAGTTTTTCTTCCAAGGAGCAAGCATCTTTTAATTTCACAGTTGTAGTCACCATCTGCAGTGATTTTGAAACCCAAGAAACTAAAATCTGCCAGTTTCCATTTTTACCTCATCTGTTTGCCATGAAGGGATGGGACTGGATACCATGTTCTCTGCTCTTTGAGGGTACACAAAAGGTTTCATGTATACCAGGACTCAGAGCAAAAGCAGTGACTTCACAGGAGCCTCGGCCAGACTTACCTGATAGTCTTGATGGAATTTCTGGTGACTCAGGGGGCAGCTCTAGCTCTCTCAGGGTCATAAAAGCTGGTGGCAGATGTATCAAGGAGTATTCATCTCTGTGAATTCTTCCTGTTAGCAGATATATTGCTTCATCATTACCACCTTGACCAGCCTCATGTCACAATCTTTAGGTTCCAATGCTGGGACACATCAGGCCAAATAAATGAAATGGTGAGAACATAGCCCCACCCATCAGCAGACAAGCTACCTTAACTTTTTCTGAACAAACTTCTACACATATTCCTTGACATGGCTCTGCCCACCAAAAGGCCAAAACACAGCTCCAAACACCAGGGAACAGGACCCAGCCCCTTCAACCAGGATGCTAGCACAAATCTCTAGAGCAACCTAACACATTAGGGGGCAGACACCAAAAAGGAGAAAACTATAATCTTTCATTCTACAGATCTGAATCTGCAAACAAATGTCAGAACCCAACCTGGGACAAAATGGTCCCTGGATCTTAGGTGAGAAGATGGAAGTGAACAACTGCAATACATAGTCACTTCTCCAAAGTTAAAAATATAAATAAGCTACTACATGCAAAAAAATGCAATAGATATTTGAACAAAATGAGATAGCAAAAAACATGATCCAGAAGAAGAGAAAAGATAACACCTCATAAGAATAAGTAAGTAATGTGGAGAAAGATAATCTATCTGAGAAAGATTTTAGAGTAATGATTGTTTGACATAAGAACTCAGGAAATGGATGTTTTTACAGAAAGACAGGCTATAAGAAAATTTTAGCAAGAATTAGAAAATATAAAGAACAACAAAACAGAGTTGAAGACTAAAATAACAGAAATGAAAAATAAACTAGAAGGAATAAATACAGAATAATTGATGAAGAAGAAAAGATCAGTGAGTTGTAAGAAAAAGTGATGGAAATTACTGCTGCAGAACAGAATAAAGAAAAGAGTATGAAAATAAATGTGGACAGTTTAAGAAACTTCTGGGACAATGTCAAATGCACCAGCATTTGCAAATTAGGTGTCCCAGAAAGAGAAAAAATGACCTGAGAACATACTGAAGACATAATAGATGAAAACTACTCTACTGTGGGAAAAGAAAGAGTAAAACAAGTCCAGGAAGCACACAGAATCCAATACAGGATTAATCAAAGGAGGAATTCACTAAAACACACAATAATCAACATGACAAAAATTAAAGACTAAGAAAAAATATTAAAAACAAGACAAAAGCAACAAATAACATAGAAGAAAATCACAATATGTGTATCAGTTAGGGTTAGGGTTAGGGTTAGGGTAAGGGTTACAAACTCTGCAAACCTGAAGGGAGTTTCACAATATATTTAAATTTATGAAAGGAAAAACTTACAACCAAGACTACTCTACCTACAAAGAATCTCATTCAAATTCAATGAGGAAAAACAAAAGTTTTACAGAAAACAAAAGCTAAACAAATTCAGTACCACCAAAAAACAATTTTATGACAAATACTAAAGGCACTTCTCTAGGCAAAAAAGTCAAGGTCATGAAAAAAAAAAAAACATTAAGATTATGAAATGGGAAAACTCATTGGTAAAGGGAAGCACAAGCACATAGCTCTGTTGTAGCTGTTCAGTTACTAAGTGGTATTTGACTCTTTGTGGCACCATGGAGTGCAACAAGCCAGGTTCCTCTATCCTTTACTATCTATTGTAGTTTGCTCAAATTCATGTCCATTGAATTGGGGATTCTATCTAACCATCTCATCCTCTGCTGCCCCCTTCTCTTTTTGGCTTCAAACATTTCCAGCATCAGGGTCTTTTCCAATGAGTCAGCTCTTGGAATCAGGTGGCCAAAGTATTCAGCTTCAGCATCAGTCCTTTCAATGAATATTCAGGGTTGATTTCATTTAGGATTGACTGGTTTGATCTCCTTGCAGTCCAAGGGACTCACAAGAGTCTTCTCTAGCACCACAATTCTAAAGCATCAATTCTTTGGTCCATTCTTTATGGTCCAACTCTCACAACTGTACATGACTATTGTAAATACCATAGGCTTGACTATATGGATCTTTGTCAACAAAGTGATGTGTCTGCTTTTTAACATGTTTTATTGGTTTGTCATAGGTTTTCTTTCAAGGAGCAAGCATCTTTTAATTTCATGGCTGCAGTCGCCATCCACAATGATTTTGGAGCCCAATAAAGTGAACTTTGTCACTGCTTCCACTTTTTCCCTTCTATTTACCATGAAGTCGTGGGGCCAGATGCCATGATCTTAGTTTTCTGAATGTTGCGCTTTAAGCCAACTTTTTCACTCTCCTCTTTCACTTTCATCAGGAGGCCCTTTATTTCTTCTTCGCTTTCTGCCATAAGGGTGGTGTCATCTACATATCTCAGGTTATTGATAGTTCTCCTGGAAATCTTGATTCCAGCTTGTGCTTCATCCAACCCAGCATTTCTCATGACGTACTCTGCATATAAGTGAAATATGCAGCGTGACAACATAAAGCCTTGATGTACTCCTTTCCTGATTTGGAAACAGTTTGTTTTTCCATGTACAATTCTAACTGTTGCTTCCTGACCTGCATACAGATTTTCTGATTATTAGAGAAATGCAAATCAAAACTACAATGAGGTGTCACCTCACACTGGTCTGAATGGCCATCATCGAAGAATCAGTAAATACGGAGAGGATGTGAAGAAAAGGGAACCCCCTTGCACTGTTGGTAGGAATGTAAGTTGATACAGCCACTATGGAGAACAGTATGGAGCTTACTTTAGAAACTAGGAACAAATCTACCATATGGCCCAGCAATCCTACTAGGGAGCGTATACCTAAGAAAACCCTAATTCAAAAAGACACATTCACACCAATGTTCATTGCAGAACTATTTACAATAGTCAAGACATACAGGCAAACTCGAGTCAGTGGTAGTGAAGTTATACAGAATAGAGTAAGTCAGAAAGAGAAAAGCAAATGTTATATGTTAATGCATATATGGAACCCATAAAAATGTTACAGATGAACCTATTTCCAGGGCAGAAATAGAGACTCAGACATAGATAATAGACATGGGTACAGAAGGGGAAGAAAAGGATGAGATAATTGAGAAAGTAGCACTGAAATATATGCATTACCATGTATAAAATAACACATGGGAAATTGTTGTACAGTGCAGAGAGCTCAACATGTGCTCTGTGACAACCTAGAGGGGTGGGATGGTGTGGGTGGTGGGAGAGAAGTTCAAAAGGAATTGGATGTGTGTATATGTATGGCTAATTCATGTTGATGTGTGGCAGAAACCAACACAGCACTGTAATTACACCTCAATTGAAAAGAAGAAAAAACTTGACTCTCCAAAACCTATTGGACTCAGTAAAATCACATCTAAGAGGGAAGTTTATAGCCATACAAGCCTAACTCAGCAATCAAGAAAAGTATCAAATAAACAACTTAACTTATATCTAAAGCAACTACAGAAAGAAGAATAAACAAAACTGGAAGCTAGTAGAAGGAAATAAATGATAAAAATCAGAGCAGGAATAAATTAGAGAATCATAAAACAATATAAAAGGTCAATAAAACTAAAAGCTTATTCTTAGAAAAGATAAACTAAATGGATAGATCTTCAGCCAAACTCATATAAGAAATAGGCATAGGGACCAACCAAATCAATAAGTTTATAAATAAAAAGGTAGTTGTTATAAATGACACCACAGAAACGTAAAGGACCATAAGAGACTATTACAAGCAACTATATTACAAACAAAGAAAAAAAAAAAAAAAACAATGGATATCCAGAAGAAATGGACAAATTCTTAGAAAGGTTCAATCTCCCAAGATTGAATCAGAAAAAAAAAAAAAATAGAAAACATGAATAGAACAATCACAAGTATTGAAATTGAAACTGATTAAAATCTAACAAACAAAAGTCCAAGACCAGATGGCTTCACAGCTAAATTGTAACAAAGTGTTAGAAAAGAATTTGCACATATCCTTCTGAAAAAATTCCAAAAAATTTGTAGAGAAAAGAACAATCTTAACCTTATTTTATGAGACCACAATCATGCTAATACCAAAACCAGACAAAGATACCTCAAAAATCTACAGGCCAGTATCCCTGATGAACATAGACACAAAAGTCATCAACATAATACTAGCATAATGTATTTAACATGCATTAAAAGGTCATACACCATGATCAAGTGGGAATTATCCCAAGGACGTAAGCATTTTTTTCCATATTTGCAGATCAATGTGATATACTACATTAACAAATAGAATAATGAAATCATATGATCATCACATAGATGCAGAAAAATCTTTGAATAAACTTCACCATCCATTTATGGTAAAGAAAAAAACTCCAGAAAGTAGGAATAGAGGGAACCTACCTCAAAGTAGTAAAGGCCATATATAACAAACCCATAGCTAACATCATACTCAATAGTGAAAAGCGAAAACATCTCCTCTAAAATCAGGGATAGAACAACGATGCCCGTTTTTTTCCACCTTTATTAAACATAGTTTTAGAAGTTCTAGCTGTAATAATCAGAGAAGGAAAATAAATATAAATAATCCAAATTGATAAAGAAGAAGCAAAACTCACTATTTGCAAATGGCATGATACTATAGGTAGAAAACATGAAGAGGCTAACAAAAAAACATCTAGCACTCATTAATAAATTTGGTAAAATTGTAAGATACAAAATTAATATACAGAAATCTGTTGCATTTCTGTACATTAACAATGAAATATCAGAAAAGGAAATTAAGGAAAGAGTCCCTTTTACCAGTACATATGAAAGAATAAAATACCTAAGAATAAACCTGACTAGGGAGGCAAAAAGACTATGCTATGAAAACTAAAAGATGCTCGTGAAAGACAATTAAGATGATGCAAACAAATTGAAAGATGTACTGTGTTCTTGGTTTGGAGGAATCAGTTCAGTCAGTTCAGTTGCTCAGTCGTGTCCGATTCTTTGCGACCCCATGAATCGCAGCACGCCAGGCCTCCCTGTCCATCACCAACTCCCGCAGTTCACTGAGACTCACGTTCATCGAGTCAGTGATGCCATCCAGCCATCTCATCCTCTGTCGTCCCCTTCTCCTCCTGTCCCCAACCCCTCCCAGCATCAGAGTCTTTTCCAATGAGTCAACTCTTTGCATGAGGTGGCCAAAGTACTGGAGTTTCAGCTTTAGCATCATTCCTTCCAAATAAATCCAAGGGCTGATCTCCTTCAGAATGGACTGGTTGGATCTCTGCAATCCAAGGGACTCTCAAGAGTCTTCTCCAACACCACAGTTCAAAAGCATCAATTATTTGGTGCTCAGCTTTCTTCACAGTCCAACTCTCACATCCAACCATAGCCTTGACTAGACGGACCTTTGTTGACAACGTAGTGTTTCTGCTTTTGAATATGCTATCTAGGTTGGTCATAACTTTCCTTCCAAGCAGTAAGCGTCTTTAAATTTCATGGCTGCAATCACCATCTGCAGTGATTTTGGAGCCCCAAAATATAAAGTCTGACACTGTTTCCATTGTTTCCCCAACTATTTCCCATGAAGTGATGGGACCGGATGTCATGATCTTTGTTTTCTGAATGTTGAGCTTTAAGCCAACTTTTTCACTCTCCTCTTTCACTCTCATCAAGAGGCTTTTTAGTTCCTCTTCACTTTCTGCCATAAGGGTGGTGTCATCTGCATATATGAGGTTATTGATATTTCTCCTGGCAATCTTGATTCTAGCTTGTGCTTCTTCCAGCCCAGCATTTCTCATGATGTACTCTGCATATAAATTAAATAAGCAGGATGACAATATACACCCTTGAATAAATACCACTAAAATAACTATATTACCCAAAGCAACCTACAGATTGAATGCAATCTCTATTAAATTACTATGGCATTATTTTCACAGAACTAGAAGAAAAAAATGTAAAATTTGCATGGAACCACAATAAGTCACAAGAAGTCAATGCTAACTTGAGAAAGAACAGAGCTGGAAGAATCAGGATCCCTGAATTCAGATTCTATTAAAAAGCTACAGTATGGCACAAAACAGACTTACCAATGTAGAATGACAGACAGCCCAGAAATAAACCCATGTATCTACAGTCAGTTGTTTTTGTTCAGTCGCCTAGTCATGTCTGACTCTTTGTGACCCCATGGACTGCAGTACACCAGGCCTCCCTGTCCCCCACCACCTCCCAAAATTTGCCCAAGTTCATGTCCATTTCAAGGGTAATGCCATCCAGCTGTCTCATCTTCTGACACCCTCTTCTCCTTCTGCCCTCAATCTTTCCCAGCATCAAAGACTTTTCAGTGAGTCGGCTATTTGCATTAGATTAACAAAATGTTGGAGTTTAAGCTTCAACATCAGTCCTTCCAATGAGTATTCGGGGTTGATTTCCCTTGAGATTGACTAGTGTTATCTCCTTGCTATCCAAGGGACTTTTAGGAGTCTTCTCCAGAACCAAAGTTTGAAGGCATCAATTCTTTGGTCTTGTGCCTTTTTTATGGTCCAGCTCTCACAACTGTACATGACCACTGGGAAGATCATAGTCTTGAATATACAGAGCTTTGTTGATAGAGTAATGTCTCTGCTTTTCAACACCCTGTATAAGTTTTTCATCACTTTCCTACCAGGAAGCAATCATCTTCTGATTTCATGGCTGTAAGTCACCATCCTCAGTGATTTTAGAGCCCAAGAAGAGGAAATCTGTCACGACTGTCACCTTTCCCCCTTCTATTTTCCGTGAAGGAATGGGGTCAGATGCCATGATTCTAGTTTTTTTTTTTTTTCTTTTTTTAGTTCTAAGCCAGTTCTTTCATGCTCCTCCTTCATCCTCATCAAGAGGCTCTTTAGTTCCTCTTCACTTCCTGCCATTAAATTGGTATCATCCACATACCTGAGGTTGTTGATATTTCTCCTGCCTCTCTTGATTCTATCTTAAAACTCATCTAGCTGGCATTTCTCATTATGTGCTCAGCATATAGTTTAAACAAACAGCACGACAGCAGACAACTCTGTTGTTCTCCTTTCTAGATCTTAAAGCAATCACTTATTCCATACAGGGTTCTAACTGTTGCTTCTTGAACCACATGCAGGTTTCTCAGGAGACAGCTAAGATGATCTGGTATTCCCATCTCTTTAAGAACTTGTCACAGTTTGTTATGATACACACAGTCAAAAGCTTTAGCCTTTGGAATTCCCTTGCCTTCTTTATGATCCAGTGAATGTTGGAAATTTGAACTCTGGTTTCTCTTACTTTTCTGAACCAAGCTTGGACATCTGGAAGTTGTTGGCTCACATAATGCTGAAGCTTATCATGCAAGATTTTAAGCATGACCTTACTAGCATGTCTCTGATAGCTTAGCTGGTAAAGAATCTTCCTGCAATGCAGGAGATCTCAGTTTGACTCCTGGGACAGGAAGAGCCCCTGGAGAATGGATAGGATATCCACTCCAGTATTCATGAGCTGCCTGGTGGCTCAGATGGTAAATAATCCACTTGCAATGTGGGATACCTGGATTTGATCCATAGGTTGGGAAGATCCCCTGTAGAAGGGAATGAATACACACTCCAGTATTCTTGTCTGGAGAATTTCACGGACTTCAAGCCTGGCAGGCCACAGTCCATGGGGTCGCAAATAGTCAGACATGACTGAGCAACTTTCACTTCACTTACTAAAATGGGAGATGATTCTAATTGCCAGATGGTAAGCACATTATTAGAAATTGGGATAAGGATTGACCTTTTCCAGTCCTGTGGCTACTGCTGGGTTTTCCGTATTTGCTGACATATTGAATGTGACAACCTGATGGCATCATTCTTTAGAGTTTTGAATAGTTCTACTGGAATTCTATCACATCCACTATCCTTATTAATAACAGTGCTTCCCAAGGCCCACTTGACTTTGCTCTCCAAAATGTCTGGCTCTGGGTGACTGAACACACCATTGTAGTTATATGATTCATTAAGATCTTTTTAGTACAGTTCTTTCATGTATTCTTTCCATCCCCTCTTGATCTCTTCAGCATCTACTAAGTCTCTACCTTTTCTGTCCTTTATTGTGTCCATCTTTGGGTGAAATGTTCCCTTGATATCCCCAATCTTCCTGAAGAGATCTCTAGTCTTTCCCCTTCTGTTGTTTTCTTCTAGCTTTAAGCACTGTTCATTGAAGAAGGCCTTCTTGTCCCTCCATGCTATTCTTTGCAACTTTGCATTCACTTGAATGTACCTTTCCCATTCTTTTTTGCTTTTTGCTTCTCTTCTGTAGCAAAAATGCAGCATGTAGAAAGTCCAGAAATAAACCCATCTACCTATGGTCAATTAATCTATGCCAAAAGATATAAGAATATATAATGGAGAAAAGACAGTCTCTTCAATAAATGGCACTGGGAATACTGGACAGTTACCTGTTAAAGAATGAAACTAGTGCATTCTCTAATATAATATACAAAAACAAATTCAAATATGTTAAATACCTAAATGTAAGACAGTATGCTATAAAACTCCTAAAGGAAAGCATAGACAGGACATTTTTGACATAAATTACAGAAGTATCTTTTTGCATTTGTCTACAAGAGTAAGGGAAATAAAAACAAAATAAACAAATGGGACTTAATTAAACTTAAAAAAATGGAAGTAATCCAAATATAACTTATAGTTAATACTAAAAAAGAAAACAAAATACTTTTCCTCCCAGTATAGGAACAAGACAGGGTATTCATTTTCCCCAAATTTATTTAGCACTGTGCTATTTTCTATAGACAAGATAATTAGGCAAGAAAGAAAAATTGAGAAAAAAACTTTCCAGTGTGGAAGAAGTAAAACTATCTCTACCTATAGAAGATATAATACTGTATAGAGAAAAATCCTAAAAACACAACACTAATAATTTGTTAGTAACAATAAATGAATTCAGCTAATTTGCAAGATACATTATTAAAATATAAAAGTCAAGTGTATTTCTCTACTCTAACTTTATTTTTTGGGGGTCCAAAATCACTGCAGATGGTGACTGCAGCCAGGAAATTAAGACACTCCTTGGAAGGAAAGTTATGACCATCCTAGATAGCATATTCAAAAGCAGAGACATTACTTTACCAACAAAGGTCCATCTAGTCAAGGCTATGGTTTTTCCTATGGTCATGTATGGATGTGAGAGTTGGACTGGGAAGAAAGCTGAGCGCCAAAGAATTGATGCTTTTGAGCTGTGGTGTTGGAGAAAACTCTTGAGAGTCCATTGGACTGCAAGGAGATCCAACCAGTCCATTCTGAAGGAGATCAGCCCTGTGATTTCTTTGGAAGGAATGATGCTAAAGCTGAAACTCCAGTACTTTGGCCACCTCATGCGAAGAGTTGACTCATTGGAAAAGACTCTGATGCTGGGAGGGGTTGGGGGCAGGAGGAGAAGGGGACGACAGAGGATGAGACGGCTGGATGGCATCACTGACTCAATGGACATGAGTCTGGGTGAACTCTGGGAGTTGGTGATGGACAGGGAGGCCTGGCGTACTGTGATTCATGGGGTCACAAAGAGTAGGACACAACTGAGCGACTGAACTGAACTGACTCTAGCAATGAATGTTTCAAAAATGAAATTAATAAAACAATTATATTTAGAATAGTGTCAAGATAGCCAACAGGTACATGCAAAGGCGCCCAACATTACTAATGATCAGAGAAATGCAAACCAAAACCACAACAGATGTCACTTCATACTTGTCAGAATGGCTATCATCAAAAAGAGATTAAAAGTGTTGACAAAAATGTGAAGAAAAGGGAACACTTGGGCAGTGTTTTTAAGAATGGAAATTCATGAAGCCACTAGAGAAAACAGTATAGAGATTTCTCCAGAAATTGAAAATAGAACTACAATATGATCCAGCATTTAAAATTCTGGATTTATATTAAAATGTTTTAAAGTATATCAGAGATAAATCTGCACTTCCATATTTATCGCAGTACCATTCACAACAACCAAGGTGTAGAAACAACCTAAGTATCTGTCAACAGATGAATGGATAAAGAAGATGTGGTATATATGTAATATGGAATATTATTCAACTATGGTAAAGAAGAAAATTCTGCCATTTGCAAAATGGGTGGCCCTCAAGGGCATTATGCTAAGTGAAATAAGCCAGACAGATCATGTTATCCCTTATTGTGAATTCATAAAAAAAAAAAGACAAACGTGTGAGGTAATGTTAATTAAATAAGTGGTGGGAATACTGGCGTAATGTATACATATGTCAAAGAAGGGCAATGCCAAACAATGTTCAAACTACCGAAAAACTGCACTCCTTTCAAATTCTTGCAAGGTAATGCTCAAAATCCTTCAAGCTAGGCTTCAACATTACGTGAACTGAGAAATTCCAGATGTACAAGCTGGATTTAGAAAAGGTAGAGAAACCAGGGATCAAACTGTCAACATTCTTTGGATCAAAGAAAAAGGAAGAGAATTCTAGAAAAATATCTACTTATGCTTCATTGACTATGCTAAAGCCCTTCACTGTGTGGATCACTACAAACTGTGGAAAATTCTAAAAAATGAGTATATCAGAACACCTCACCTGCCTCCTGAGACACCTTTATACAGGTCAACAAGTAACAGTTAGAACCGGACATGGAACAAAGGACTGGTTCAAAATTGGGAAAGGAGTACATCAAGGCCATATACTGTCACCCTGCTTATTTAATTTATATGCAAATTACAACATGCAGAATGCCACACTGAATGAATCTTTAACTGGAATTAAGATTGCCAGGAGAAATACCAATAACTTCAGATATGCAAATGATGCCACTCAGATGGAAGAACACAAAAAGAAACTAAAAAGTCTCTCAATGAAGGTGAAAGAGGAGAGAAAAAAGCTGGCTCAAAGCTCAACATTCAAGAAACTAACATCATGGCACCCAGTCCCACCACTTCATGACAAATAGATGGGTAAAACATGGAACCAGTGACAGACTGCTTTTGTGGACTCCTAAATCACTGTGGACAGTGACTGCAGCCATGAATTAAAAGATGCTACCTCCTTGGAAGAAAAGCTATGACCAACCTAGACAGCATATTAAAAAGCAGAGACATCACTTTGCCAACAAAGGTCCGTACAGTCAAAGCTATGGTTTTTCCATTAATCATATATAGATCAGAAAGTTGGACCATAAAGAAGGCTGAGGTCCAAAGAATTGATGCTTTCAAATTGTGCTGGAGAAGACTCTTGAGAGTCTGATGGACAGCAAGGAGATCCAACCAGTAAATTTTAAAGGAAATCAGTCCTGACTATTCATTGGAAGGACTGATGCTGAAGCTGAAGCTCCAGTACTCTGGCCACTTGATGTGAAGTGCTGACTCACTGAAAAAGACCCTTATGCTGGGAAAGATTGAGGGCAGGAGAAGAAGGGGTTGACAGAGGATGAGATTGTTGCATGGCATCACCAACTCAATGGACATGAGTTTGAATAAACTCAGAGATAGTGAAGTACAGGGAGGCCTGGCATGCTGCAGTCCATGAAGTCTCAAAGAGTAGAACACAACTTAGCTACTGAACAACAAAATACATACATCAAATTATCACAATTAACTCTTCTTTAAATATCTTAAATTTTTATTTGCCAATTATACCTCAAAAAAGCTGAAAATATTTACATATCTGAATAGTTTTTAAGTGATCCTAATTGTATTGGTGTGGAGGACACTGTTTTGGGTAGCTCTGTCAAAATATTCTGCTTATCATGGCAATAGGAATATTGCCCATTGTCCCAGCTGTCCAGTGTCTTGTAGAAATACTCTAACTTATTCTTATGTCATGAATTTACCTATATTTTTGTTAGCATAAACTCTCTTGGCCCTTTTCATTTTATTGTTCATGCAGTTATTCTCAGTAGTTTACAGACATGTTAAAAAGTCAAAAAAAATCTATAAAACTTAAGCCACATTTCTTACTTGAAAAGACAATCACTTCCAACTCTGTTAGCTTTTACTTTTGGTATTTGCCTCTACAAATCTCTAACAAGATCCTTATTTGACCACTTCTTCATTTGATAGTTTTAGGCATACTGACTTCCATTAACGTAGTGAATATGTTGGTCTTTGTCACTTCCCTGCTCCACACTACATATGGATACACCAACAGTTTCATCATATTCTAAATATAGTTATACAATAAATTTGCTAGATCAATAATTATGCTTTACATGTTTATTACTATGTAAATGTTATTGAAATGAATTATATTGTTTGCAAAGACTAATTTTTCTTTCTTGCCCTAATTTTCCCCGCTTGACAGCAACATTTTCAAAATTTTCTTCTTTACTTACTTTTGCAACTAATTATACCAAGATTAATCAAAATCTGTGTAAAATATATCTCAATACTTCAGATATTCTTATACTTTCTATTGTTGCCTGGACTATCATCATCATCTTTAACCCAGAATACTTTCTTTCTCTGCTGATGCACGATACAAACTTAGGTTTCCATCACCATCTTCCTAGAAATTGTCTTTATTTGTCTGTAGTGTTAGTCTTCTAATTTCCTAGATATGTCCTACGAAAGCAGGAATGTGATGGGAATTTCTTAAGGGCTTTTGATTGTCTGAAAATATCTAAAACAACCTGCACACTTGTTATAGTTTGGTTCAATTGTAAAAAATGTTTAATTAATAATTCTGAAACCATTTATCCATTGCTTTTCAGACCTTAGTGTTATCAAACCAATTCTGATTTCCAATTTTCACATGTAACCAATGTTTTTTACTATAAAATACACTATTGTATTGAGTAATAAATGGACACTTTAAATAAGGAATACCATACTATCCAAGTTATTATGTTAATTTGAAATACTTATTTGGCACTCACCCCACCATGCTTTGTCTCATCTCTTTTCCTAGAACTGCTAAGAACTGAATGTTGGGCATCCTGATATATTTATCTAATTTTAAATTTTCACTACTATTTTTCATTTCTGACTTTTCCCCTATATTCTTGAAGACTTTCTCAAATATGTTTTACAACTTTCATTTAAATAAATAATTTATGGATAATTTAAATATATAATTACTAATGAATTTCTAGTTTCCAAGATCTCTTCTCGCATTTTTAAGTTTTTTCCTCCCTGTAAATTAATTTTTTAAATTTGACTTTACCTATTTTTATTTAACTGAAGGATAATTGCTTTAAGGGATTTTTTTGTTTTCTGCCAAATATCAACATGAATCAGATATAGGTAAACATATATTCCCTCCCTCTTGAACCTCCCTCCCATGTCCCTCCTCATCCCACCACTCTAGGTGGTTACAGAACCCTTTATAAGTTACATGAGTCATACAGCAAATTCTCATTGGCTATCAATTTTACAGTCTATACAGTCAGAAAAATCAAGACTGGTAGCTGACTGTGGCTCAGATCATGAACTCCATATTACCAAATACACATTTAAATTGAAGAAAGTAGGGAAAGCCAATAGACCATTCAGGCACGACCTAAGTTAAATCCCTTATGATTATAGATTGGAAGTGAAAAATAGATTCAAGGGATTAGATCTGATAGAGAGAGTGCCTAAAGAACTATGGACAGAGGTTCATAACATTGCAAGGAAGCAGTGACCAAAACAATCCTAAAGAAAATAAATGCAAAAAAGCAAAATGGTTGTCTAGGAGGACTAACAAAGAGCTGAAAAAAAGAAAAGAAAAAGGCAAAGGAGAAAAGGAAAGATACATTCATCTGAATGTAGAGTTCCAAAGAATAGCAAATAGAGGTAAGAAAGCCTTTCTAAATTATCAATGCAAAAAAAAAAAAAAAGAGGAAAACAATAGAATGGGAACGACTAGAGATCTCTTCAAGAAAATTAGAGATACCAAGGGTATATTTCATCTAAAGATGGGCACGGTAAGGAAAGAAACAGTATGGACATACCAGAAGCAGAGAATATTAAGAAGAGGAGGCAAGAATACACAGAAGAACAATACATAAAAAAGATCTTCATGACCTAGATAACCATTATGATGAGATCACTCACATAGAGCCAGACATCCTGGAGTGTGAAGTCAAGTGGGTCTTTGGAAGCGTCACTATGAACAAAGCTAGTGGAGGTGATGGAATTCCAGTTGAGCTATTTTACATCCTGAAAGATGATGCTGTGCAAGTGTAACATTAAATATGCTAGCAAATTTGGAAAACTCAACAGTGGCCACAGGACTGGAAAAGGTTAGTTTCCATTCGCATCTCAAGAGGGGCAATGCCAAAGAATGTTCAGACTATGGCACAATTGAAATCACTTCACATGTCAGCAAAGTAATGATCAAAATTCTCCAAGGTAGGCTTCAACAGTACGTGAAACATGAACTTCCAAATGTTCAAGCTAAACTTAGAAAAGGCAGAGGAACCAGAGATCAGACTGCCAACATCTCTTGGATCATAGAAAAAGCAAGAGAATTCCAGAAAAAAAAAAAAAAAAACATCTAATTCTACTTCATTGACTATGCTAAAGCCTTTGACTATGTGTATCACAACAAACTGTCGAAAATCCTTAAAAAGATGGGAATACCAGACCACCTGACCTGCCTCCTCACAAAACTGTATGCAGGTCAAGAAGCAACAGTTAGAACCGGACATGGAACAAGGGACTGGTTCTAAGTTGGGTAGGACTACGTCAAGCTGTATATTTTCATTCTGCTTATTTAACTTCTATGCAGATTCAGTTCTTTTCAGTTCAGTTCAGAACATTTCCTGACTCTTTGCAACCCCATGGACTGCAGCATGCCAGGCTTCCCTGTCCATCGCCAACTCCCAGAGCTTACTCAAATTCATGCCCATCAAGTTGGTGATGCCATCCAAACATCTCATTCTCTGTCATCTCCTTCTCATGCCTTCTATCTTTCCTAGCATCAGGGTTTTTTCAAATGAGTCAGTTCTTCGCCTTATGTGGCCAACTTATTGGAGTTTCAGCTTCAGCATCAGTCATTGGAATGACTATTCAGGACTGATTTCCTTTAGGATGGATTGGTTGGATCTCTGTGCAGTCCAAGGGACTCTCAAGAGTCTTCTCCAATACCACAGTTCAAAAGCATCAATTCTTCGGCACTCAGCTTTCTTTATAGTCCAACTCTCACATCCGTACATGACTACTGGGAAAACCATAGCTTTTATTAGACAGAACTTTGTTGGCAAAATAATGTCTCTACTTTTTAATATGCTCTCTAAATTGGTCATAGATTTTCTTCTAAGTAGAAATCATCTTTTAATTTCAGGGCTTCAGTCACCATATGAAGTGATTTTGGAGCCCACCCCCGCAAAAAAAAAAAAAAAAAAAAGTAAAGTCTCACTCTATTTCCACTGTTATACCATTCTCTTGCCATGAAGTAACAGGACTGGGTGCCGTGATCTTAGTTTTTTGAATGTTGAGTTTTAAGCCAAGTTTTTCACTTTCTACTTTCACTTTCATCAAGAGGCTCTTTAGATTTTGTTCACTTTCTACCATAAGGGTGGAGTCATCTGCATATCTGAAGTTAATGATATTTCTCCCAGAACTCTTGAGTCCAGCTTGTGCTTCATTCAGCCCAGCATTTTGCATGGTGTACTCTGCATATAAGTTAAATAAGCAAAGTGACCATACACAACCTTGGTGCACTCCTTTCCCGATGTGGAACCAGTCTGCTGTTCCATCTCCAGTTCTAACTGCTGCTTCGTGACCTGCATACAGATTTCTCAGGAGGCAGATCAGGAGGTCTGATATTCCTATCTCTTTAAGAATTTTCCAGTTTCTTTTTATCCACACAGTCAAAGGCATTGGCAGAGTCGATAAAGCAGATGTTTTTCTGGAATTCTCTCGCTTCTTCTATGATCCAACAGATGTTGGCAATTTGATCTCTGGTTCCTCTGCCTTTTCTAAAATCAGCTTGAACATCTGGAAGTTCATGGTTCAAGTACTGTTGAAGCATGGCTCAGAGAATTTTGAACATTACTTTGTTCAAATTAGTGCAATTGTGCAGTAGTTTGAACATTTTTGGCATCGCCTTTCCTTGGGATTGAAATGAAAACTGACCTTTTCCAGTCCTGTGGACACTGCTGAGTTTTCCAAATTTGCTGACATATTGATTGCATCACTTTCACATCATCTTTTAGTATTTGAAAAAGTTCAACTGAAATTCCATCACCTCCACTAGCTTTGTTTGTAGTGATGCTTCCTAAGGCCCTCTTGACTTCATGCTCCAAGAAGTCTGGCTCAAGGTGAGTGATCACAGCATTGTGATTATCTGAGTCATTGTGATCTTTTTTGTAGAGTTCTTCTGTATATTTTTGCCACCTTTTCTTAATATCTTCTGCTTCTGTTGGGCCCATACCACTTTGTCCTTTATTGTGCCCATCTTTGCATGATTCCCATCTTTGCCCAACTTTTGCCCATCTTTCCTTGGTATCTCTAATGTTCTTGAAGAGATCTCTAGTCTTTCCCATTCTATTTTTTTTCCCTCTATTTCTTTGCATTGGCCACTGAGGAAGGCTTTCTTATCTTTCCCTGCTATTTGGAACTCTGCATTCAAATGGGTATATCTTTCCTTTTCTCCTTTGCCTTCAGCTTCTCTTCTTTTCTCAGCTATTTGTAACGCCTCCTCAGACAACCATTTTTCCTTTTTGCATTTCTTTTTCTTGGGTATGATCTTGATCACTGTCTCCTGTACAATGTCACGAACCTCTGTTCATAGTTCTTCAGGCACTCTATCTATCAGAGCTAATCCCTTGAATCTATGTGTCATTTCTATTGTATAATCTAAAGAGAGTTTAGGTCATACCTGAATTGTCTAGTGATTTTCCTTACTTTCCTCAAAATAAGTTGGAATTTGGTAATAAGGAGTCCACGATCTGAAACACAGTCAGCTCCCAGTCTTGTTTTCACTAACTATATAGATATTGTCTGTCTTTGGCTGCAAAGAATTTAATCAATCTGATTTCGGTATTGAGTATCTGGTGATGTCTGTAGTGTTTGCTATGACCAGTGCATTCTCTTGGCAAAACTCTGTTAGCATTTGCCCTGCTTCATTTAATACTTGAAGGCAAAATTTGCCCATTACTCCAGGTATCTCTTGACTTCTTAGTTTTGCATTCCAGTCCCCTATAATGAAAAGAACATCTTTTTTGAGTGTTAGTTCTACAAAGTCTTGTAGGTCTTCATAGTACCATTCAACGTCAGCTTTCTCAGCATTACTGGTTGAGCATAGACTTGGATTACTGTGATGCTGAATGGCTTGCCTTGGAAATGAACAGAGATCATTCTGTCGTTTTGAGATTGCATCCAAGTACTGCATTTCAGACTCTTTTGTTGACTATGATGGCTTCTACGTTTCTCCTAAAGGATTCTTTCCCACAATAGTAGATATAATGGTCATCTGAATTAAATTCACCCGTTCCAGTCCATTTTAGTTTCCTGATTCCTAAAATGTTGATGTTCACTCTTGCCATCTCCTGTTTGACCACTTCCAATTTGCCTTGATTCATGGATATAACATTCTAGGTTCCTATGCAATATTGCTCTTTACAACATTGGACTTTATTTCCATCACCAGTCACATCCACAACTGGGTATTGTTTTTGCTTTGGCTCTGTCTCTTCATTCTTTCTACAGTTATTTCCCCACTGATCTCTAGTAGCATACTGGGCACTTACTGACTTGGGGAGCTCATCTTTCAGTGTCCTATCTTTTTTGCTTTCCATATTGTTCATGGGTTTCTAAAAGCATGAATACTTAAATGGTTTTCTATCCCCTTCTCCAGTGGACCATGTTTTGTCAGAACTCTCCACCATATCCCATTCTTCTTGGGTGGCCCTGCATAGCATGGCTCATAGTTTCATTGAGTTAGACAGGCTCAATGAGTTAGGCTGTAGTCCATGTGGTCAATTTGGTTAATTTTCTGTGATTGTGGTTTTCATTCTCTCTGCCCTCTGATGGGTATATGCAGATTACATCATGAGAAATACTGAGCTTGATGAAGCACAAGATGGAATCAAGATTGCCAGGAGAAATATCAATAACCTCAGATAAGCAGATGCCACCTTTATGGCAGAAAGCAAAGGGGAACTAAAGAGCCACTTGATGAACGTGAAAGAGGAGAGTGAAAATGTTGTCTTAAAACTCAACATTCAAAAACTAAGATCATGGCATCCGGTCCCATCAGTTCATGGCAAATAGAAGGGAAAGTAATGGAAACAGTGACAGACTTTATTTTCTTGGTCTCCAAAGTCACTGAAGATGGTGACTGCCTCCAGGAAATTAAAAGATGTTTGCTTCTTGGAAGAAAAGCTATGACAAACCTAGTCAGCATACTGAAAAGCATAGACATAACATTACTGACACAGGTCCATCTATTTAAAGCTATGGTTTTTCCAGTATTCATATATGGATGTGAGAGTTGGATTATAAAGAAAGCTGAGCACTGAGGAATTGATCCTTTTGAACTGTGGTGCTGGAAAAGACTCTTGAGAGTCCCTTGGACTGCAAGGAGATCAAAGAAGTCAATCCTAAATAAACCAATGCTGAATATTCATTAGACTGTCTGATGCTGAAGCTCCAATGCTTTGGCCACCTGATGCAAAGAGCCGACACATGAGAAAAAACCCTGATTCTGGGAATTATTAAAGGCAGGAGGAGAAGGGGACAACAGAGGACGAGATGATTGGATGGCATCAGTGACTCCATGGGCACGAATTTGAACGAGATCTTGGAGATGGTGCATGACAGCAAAGGCTGCCATGCTGCAATCCATGGAGTCGCAAAGAGTCAGACACGATTGAGAGACTAAACAGTAACAACAAATAGGCTTTAGTCAGACACGATTGAGAGACTAAACAGTAACAACAAATAGGCTTTGAATCATCTTGTTTTTAATGTCATTTATTCTGGAAAATTTTTTATTTCCCTTCTGTTTTCTTCAGTTACCTGTTCATTATTTAGAAACGTATTGTTTAATCTGCATGTGTTTGTGCTTTTACAGTTTTTTTTTCTTGTAATTGATATCTAGCCTCGTAACATTGTCATAAGAAAAGATGTTTGATATGATTTCAATTTTCTTAAATTTACTTAGGTTTGATTTGTGACACAAGATGTGGTCTATCTTGGAGAATTTCCCTGTGCACTTGAGAAGAAAGTTTATTCTTATGCATTTGGATGGAATATCCTGAAGACATCAATGAGATTCATCTGGTCTAATGTGTCATTAAGGCTTGTGTTTCCTTATTAATTTTCTCTTTTGATGATCTGTCCATTGATGTAAGTGGAGTGTTAAAGTCTCCTACTATTATTGTGTTATTGTCAATTTCTCTTTATATGTTTGTTAGTGTTTGTCTTAGGTATTGAAGTGCTCCTATGTTGGGTGAATAGATATTTACAATTGTTATGTCTTCCTCTTAGATTGATCCCTTGATCATTACGTAGTGCCCATCCTTGTCTCTTGCAATGTTCTCTGTTTTAAGGTCCCTGGTAGCTCAGCTGGTAAAGAATCAGCCTGTAATGCAGGAAACCTGGTTCAATTTCTGAGTCAGAAAGGTCTGCTGGGGAAGGGATAGTCTACCCATTCCTGTATACTTGGCCTTCCCTGGTGGCTTAGCTGGTAAAGAATCCACCCGCAGTATGGGAGACTTGGGTGGATTATTGATCCCTGGGTTAGTAATATCCCCTTGAGAAAGAAATGGCTACCCACTCTAGTATTCTAGCCTGGAGAATTCTATGGACTGGACAGTCTATTTGGTCACAGTCAGACATGACTGAGTGACTTTCCCTTTATCTGATATCAGGATTACTACTCCAGCTTTCTTTGGATTTCCATTTGCATGGAATATATCTTTCTATCATTTCACTTTCAGTCTATATGTGTCTTTAGGTCTGAAGTGGGTTTCTTGTAGATAGAATATATATGGGTCTTGTTTTGATATCCATTCAAATAGTCTTTATCTTTTGGTAGGAGCATTTATCCCATTTACATTTAAGGTGAATATATATATATATATATATATATATATATATATATATATATATATATATGTACCTCTTTTTTCTTAATTGTTTGGGGTTTGTTTTTGTAGATTTTTTTCTTCTCTTATATTTCCTTATTATATAAGTCCCTTTACCATTTGTTGTAAAGCTGGTTTGGTGGTACTTAATTCTCTTAATTTTTGCTTATGTGTAAATCTTTTGATTTCTCCATCAAGTTTGAATGAAATCCTTGCTGGGTAGAGTAATCTTGGTTGTAGATTTTTCCCTTTCAGTAGTTTAAATATATCCTGCCATTCCCTTCTAGCCTGAAGAGTTTCTGCTGAAAGATCAATTGTTAAGCATATGGGGTTTCCCTTGTAGGTTACTTGTAGCTTTTCCCTTGCTGCATTTAATATTCTTTCTTTGTGTTTAGTCTTTTTTAGTTTGATTAGTATGTGTCTTCATGTGTTTCTCCTTGGGTTTATCCTGTATAGGACTTTTTGCATTTTTTGGACTTGATTGACTATTTCCTTTCCCATGTTGGGGAAATTTTCAACTATAAAATCTTCAAGGCTTTTCTTTAACCATTTCTTTTTCTCTTTCTCTTCTGGGACCCCCATAGATTGAATGTTAGTGTGTTTGATATTGTCCCAGTGGTCTCTGAGACTATCTTCAGTTCTTTTCATTCTTTTTACTTTATTCTGCTCTTCTATGGTTATTTCTACCATTCTATCTTCCAGCTCTGTTATCCATTCTTCTGCCTCAGATATTCTGCTATCGATTCCTTCTAGTGTATTTTTTTTTTTAATTTCAGTAATTGTGTTGTTTGACTCTGTATGTTTCTTCTCTATTTCTTCTAGGTCTTTGTTTATTGATTCTTGCATTTTCTCCATTCTGTTTTAGTGGTTTTGGATCATGTTTACTATCATTATTTTGAATTCTTTTTCAGATAGTTTGCCTATTTCCTCTTCATTTATTTGGACTTGTGTGTTTCTAGGTTGTTCTGTCATTTGAACAGTATTTCTCTGCCTTTTCATTATTTTGTTTAACTTATTGGGTTTGAGGTCTCCTTTTCCTAGTCTTTTGGTTTCGGCCCTCATAAGGTTGGTCCAGTGATTTGTGTAAGCTTTGTGTAGGGTGTTGCTTATGCTTTGGATCTGGTGTGAGGAGGTGAGATCTTTTTGTTTTCTTTTCCTCTCATGGGCATGGCTGAATGAGGTGGCAATCCTGTCTACTTATGATTGGGTTTGTATTTTTCTCTTTTTGTGGTTTGAATGAGGCGTCCTGCATAGGGTGCTACTGGCAGTTGGATGATACCAGGTCTTATATAGAAGTGGTCGCCTTTGTGGGAGTTCTCACTGTTTGATACTCCCTAGTATTAGAAGTTCTCTGGCAGTCTAGTTTTTGGTGTAAGTGCACCCATTCCAAAGCTCAAGGCTTGATCTCTGGCTGAGAATGGAGATTCCATATGTGGTTTGTTATGGCATTAAATGGGATTAAAACAAGTACACAAAAACAAGAAAAAAAGGTGCACCACAGACAAATGTCAGTTACAAAATCAGGCAAAGAACAACTAAAATAATGGAATATACACATGCATATATACTCATAAGCAAAACCAAAACATTAATCTAAAAATTAATAAATAAATAAAGTACAATAGATTAACCTGTTGAACAAAGGAATCCAAAAACCCACCACTTAAGAACAAAACTAACTAAAAGCACAAACTGAAAACAAAACTAAAGCAAGGTGCCAACTGGGGAATAAAGCAATGAAAACAAAGCAAACTAACAAATATGGTGAGAAAAGGAAAGAAAAGAAAGAACAGAAATTCAAAGATAAATAGAGATAGATAAAGAAGGTGTATATATATTCAAGATTAACTTCAGTGGGAAAAGAACAGCAGGAAAAGCAAACAAAGGAATAAGTGTAAAAACAGAATAATAAATTTTAAACATTTAAAAATTAAAATTAAGAAAAAAAGAGAGAGAAAAGAAATAGAAATGAAAACCCCATAGAGCCACAGAAGACCAACATAGTGGCAGAAGTATATAACAGAAATGAAAATTATATTTTAAAAAATTCTAAAAGATTAAATAGATTAAATATTACTCATAAGATTGATAACTACAACAACAACAGAGAGGGGAAGAAAATAAAGAAAAAAAATTCAGAAGCAGCTACAGAACAAGTCAAAATATAAAAATCATAAATGTTTTTTATTGAGTCTCTGCTATCAGAGTCCTTTCCCTCGCTGGGAGTCACAGTCCATCTCACCTCCCCAATATGCTCTCCAGCACTAGGCTGATCTCTGTACCTGCTGTGGGGGCAACTCAGACACTAATCTGGCCCTACTCCTCTGAGTTATTGCCTACAATGCCCACATCTGTCAGAAGTAGTGCATTTTATTTTGTGCGAACTCTCATTGTCCTTTTACATATTGCATAGACACAGAGTCTGCCTAGTTGATCATGTGAATTTAATCTGGTGGGAAGGTTTTGAGTCCTCTTCCTTAGCCACAGTGCTCCTGGATTTCAGTTGTGGTTTTATCTCCACCTTTGCCTGTGCTCATCCACAGGGGTTTGCTCCTGAGGCTTCCCTGGAGGACCTGGGTCTGCCTCAGTGAGGGCCAGGTGTGAAGATGGCACAACTGCTTGGGTTTCACAGGGGCCCTGGAAGCACCAGGTACTCGGGGGAATCAGTGACTAGGACAACAGGAAATGCGGTGCTCTAGAATGGCATGACAATTCACTCCAGTATTCTTGCATGGAGAATCTCCCAGACAGAGAAGCCTGGCAGGCCATATTCCAGAGGGTTGCAAAGGGTTGGACATGACTGAAGCGACCCTGCATGCAAGATGCAGGACTTTTTCTAGCCTCTGACAGTTTTGTCCCTGTGGGGATCATGCATGGAGGTGGCACAGTTGCTTAGATCACAGGGACCCTGCAATGCTGGCTATGCAGGAGTGCTGGTGGCTATTTTCATGGGAGATATGGTGCTATTAGGGTTTTTTCTAGCCTGTGGAAGCTCTGCCCCAATGAAGATTGAGAGTGAAGGTGGTGCAGCTTTTTAGGTCGAGGGGACTCTGATGGTGCCAAGTGTTCAAGGACATGGGCTGCCTCAGCCACAGGAGCTATGGCCCTATCAGAGTCTTTTTCTAGCTTCTGGAAGCTGGTGATCAGAAGGCCTCTTTGACTCATCTTTCTCTGTTGCTCAGCACATCAGGCACATAAAGGGACCCGCCCCCCTTGCTGGGGCCCTACTCTGGTGTTCAGCCTCAAATGTTTCTCCTCTGTTCCAAACAATTGCCCTGATGTGGGGATCTGGCCCCTGCTTCGTTTCCTCAACCCAACAAAGGCAGGTCAAGTCCTACTAACTCTCCTCTTCCCCTCCCCCCATTTCCTTCATCTTATGGAGTTTTGTGTGGTTCTATATATTATTTTCCAGTGGTCAGGTACTTCTGCATGCTCTCAGCTGGTGTTATGCAAGCACTTTTGTGTCTGAAGGTATATTCCTGATATATATATGGAGAGAGATGTACTCCACAACCACCTACTCCTCTACCATCTTGTTCTCTGAGCTTAAATTTTTCATTTTGCAAAAACAACAAAGTTATTCATGTTTCTTATTTTTGTTTGTTTCTGTATTCGCCTGTTATGTTGGAGGTTTTCTCAAATGTGTAGTAAACTTGTTTGTCTGTTTATATTTATTTATTTATTTTATTTTTAAACTTTACATAATTGTATTAGTTTTGCCAAATATCAAAATGTTTATATTTAAAAGTGGTTAAAATCAAATAAACAAAATTAGGAATGCAAAAGGAGGGGTTACAACGGACAATGCAGAAAGTCAAAAGATCATAAGAGTCTATTATGTTTTGTGGATTTCAATGCAGGATACAGGAAGCCTGGGGCTGGTGCACTGGGATGACCCAGAGGGATGGTATGGGGAGGGAGGTGGGAGGGGGGTTCAGGATGGGGAACACGTGTACACCTGTGATGGATGAATGTTGATGTATGGAAAAACCAATACAATATTGTAAAGTAAATAATAATAATAATAATAAATTATTAAAATTTCAAAAAACAAAACAAAGCAAAACAAAAGAGTCTATTATGATAAACTGTCAGTAAAATGAACAACTTAGAGGAAATAGATTCTTAGAAAAGTTCAACCTTCTAAGATTGAACAAGTAAGAAATATAAATTACGAACAAGCCAGTTACAAACACTGAAATCACAACTGTGATTAAAAAAAAAAAAACTCCCTAAAAACAAAATCCCAGGGCCAGATGGCTTTACAAATAAATTCTATCAAACCTCTAGAGAATTTTGCAAAAAATTGCAGAAGAAGGAGCACTTCCAAACTCAATCTACAAGGCCACCTGATGCAAAAACAAGACAAAGACATCACAAAAAATGAAATTGCAAGTCAATATCACTGATGAACATAGATGCAAATATTCTCAACAAAATTCTAGCAAACAAAATTCAACATGTTAGAAAGATCACACACCATGACCAAGTCAGGTTTATTCCAGGGATGCATGGATTCTTCAGTATATGCCAATCTGCCAATGTGACACACCATATTAGCAAATTAAAAGATAAAAGACAGCAAAAGAGACACAGATGTATAGAACAGTCTTTTGGACTCTGTGGGAGAGAGAGAGGGTGGGATGATTTGGGAGAATGGCATTGAAACATGTATAATATCATATATGAAATGAATCACCAGTCCAAGTTCGATGCATGATACTGGTTGCTTGGGGCTGGTGCACTAAGACGACCCAGAGGGATGGTACAGGGAGGGAGGAGGGAGGGGGGTTTGGGATGGGGAACACGTGTATACCTGTGGCAGATTCATGTTGATGTATGGCAAAACCAATACAATATTGTAAAGTAATTAATCTCCAATTAAAATAAATAAATTTATATTTAAAAAAACATATGATAATCTCAATAGATGCAGAAAAACTTTCAACAAAAATTAATGCTCATTTATGATAAAAAAAACTTTTCAGAAAATAAGCATAGAAGGAACATTATAAAGGCCATAAACAACAAACCCACAGGAAATATTATTCTCAATGGTGAAAAAATTAAAGCATTCCCTGTAAGATTAGGAAAAAGAAAAGTTTGTCCATTCTTATCACTATTATTCAACATAGATTTGGAAGTCCTAGCTATGACAATCAGAAGAAATAGAAATAAAAGAAATCCAGATTTGAAAAGAAGAAGTAAAACACTCACTATTTGCAGATGACAGGACACTATAAATAGAAAATCTTAAAGATACTATCACAAAATTGCTAGAGCTAATCAGTGAATTTAGTAAAGTTGTGATATACAAAGTCAATGCACAGAAATCCCTTGCCTCCCTATATACTAACAATGAAAAATAAGAAACAGAAATTAAGGAATCAATCCAATTTACCATTGCAACAAAAAGAATAAAATATCTAGGAATAAATCTACCTAAAAAGACAAAAGAGTTATATACAGAAAACTATGAGACACTGATGAAAGAAATCAAAGACAACATGAGCAGATGGAGAGATATTCTATGCTCCTGGGTTGGAAGAATCAATGTTGTGAAAATGACTACACTACCAAATATAATCTACAGATTCAATGTGATCACTATCAAATTATCAATGGCATTTTTCAAAGAACTAGAAAAAAATTTCGCAACTTACATGGAAACACAAATGACCATGAATAGCCAAAGCAATCTTGAGAAAGAAGAATGGAGCTAGAGGAATCAACCCTCCTGACTTCAGACTATACTACAAAGCTACAGTTATCAAGACAGTATGTTACTGGAACAAAGCAGATATATAGACCAATGGAACAAGACAGAAAGTCCAGAGATAAACACACACACACCTATGGGTACCTTGTCTTTGACAAAGGAGGCAAGAATATTCAATGCGGAAAATATCATTTCTTCAGTATGTGGTTATGGTAGAACTGGACAACTAGGTGTAAAAAATGAAATTAGAACGTTTCCTAACACCATATACAAAGATAAGCTCAAAATGGATTAAAACCTAAATATGAGACCAGAAAGTAAAATATTTAGAGGAAAACAGAGGCAGAACATTGTATGACATAAATCACAGCATGGTCTTCCATGATTCACCTTCTAGAGTAATGGAAATAAAAGCAAAAGAAAACAGTTCGGACCTAATTACACTTAAAATCTTTTGCACAGCAAATGAACATCTAAACAAGGTGAAAAGACAGCCCTCAAAATGGGAAAAAATAATATCAAATGAAACAACTGATAAATTATTAATTTCCTAAATATGCTAGTGGTTTATGCAACTCAATAACACATAAACAACCCAATCAAAAAGTAAGCAGAATACCTAAAGAGACATTTCTTCAAATAAGGCATACAAATGGCTAATAAACACATGAGAAATGAAAATCGAAACTACAAGGAGGTATCACCTCACACTGGTCAGAATGGCCATTATCAAAAAATCTACAATAAATGTTGGAGAGGGTGTAGGGAAGAGGGAACCAAACCTTTTGCATTGTTGGTGGGAATGTAAATTGATACATCCACTATGGAAGACAGTATGGAGTTTGCTTTAAAAACTAGGAATAAAACTACCATGCTGCTGCTGCATCACTTCAGTCATTTCCAGCTCTTTGTGACCCTATAGACCATGGTCTATTGGACTCCTCTGTCCATGGGATTCTCCAGGCAACAATACTGGAGTGGATTTGTATGCCTTCCTTCAGGAGATCTTCGTGACCCAGGGATTGAGTCTGCATATCTTATATCTCTTGCATTGGCAAGTAGGTTTTCTACCACTAGTGCCATGTGGGAAGCCAGTAATCCCACTACTAGTCATATACCCTAAAGAAACCAAAATTTAAAAAGACACATGTACCTCAATGTCGTTGCAGCACTATTTACAATAGCTAGAACATGAAAGCAACCTAGATGCCCATTGACAGGTAAATGGATAAAGAAACTGTGGTACATATATAACATGGAATATTATTTGGCCATAAAAAGGAATTCATTTGAGTCAGTTCTAATGAGGTAGATGAACCTATAGCCTGTAATACAGAGTGAAGTAAGTCAGAAAGAGAAAAAAAAATCATATATTAATGCATCTATATGGAATCTGAAATGATGGTACTGATGAACCTATTGGCAGGGCAGCCATGGAGACTCAAACATAGAGAACAGACTTATGGACATGGGCAGGGGTAGGAAAGAGAGGGTGGGACAAATGTAGAGAATAGCATGTAAGCATATACACTGCTGCTGCTGCTGCTACTGATAAGTCGCTTCAGTCGTGTCCAACTCTGTGCGACCCCAGAGACGGCAGCCCACTAGGCTCCCCCGTCCCTGGGATTCTCCAGGCAAGAACACTGGAGTGGGTTGCCATTTCCTTCTACAATGCATAAAAGTGAAAAGTGAAGTCGCTCAGTCGTGTCCAACTCCTAGCGACCCCATGGACTGCAGCCTACCAGGCTCCTCTGTCCATGGGATTTTCCAGGCAAGAGTACTGGAGTGGGGTGCCATTGCCTTCTCCAAAGCATATAGACTACCATATGTAAAATAGATAGCCAATGGAAATTTGCTGTATGACTCAGGGAACTCAAACCAGGGCTCTGTAGCAACATAAAGGGGTGGGAAGCGGTGGGAGGGAGGTTCAAGAAAGGGGACATATTTGTACCTATAGCTAATTCATATTGATGTATGGCAGAAACCAATGCAACATTGTAAAACAATTATCCTTCAATTAAAATAAATACTTAAAAAAACTAAAAATAGGGAAAAAATGGTTAACTGAGACTTTAGAAGTTCTATGAGTGTGTGGAAATTTTCAAATCTGGGCTTCACAGGATAATGTAGGCTTCATTGGGAAAGATTTGATGCTGATATCTTCAGATATTTTCTCTTAATTCAGTCACATTCCCAAGGTAAATATCTTCTCTCCTTAAGATCTCTAAGTTTAGTTATTAGTCTTTGGAGTCAGTTGGAGGCTCAACATTCAGTTTTTAAATATTTAGTTGATGTCTTTGCTTCTCGTTTTTCACTATATCTAAAGCATAATTTGCTTTTTTTTTTTGAAGTATGAAAAGTGAAAGTGTTAGCCGCTCAGTTGTGTCCAGTTATTTGCGACCCCATGGACATAACCCACCAGGCTCTTCTGTCCATGGAATTCTCCAACCAAGAATACTAGAGTGTATAGCCATTCCCTTCTCAAGGGTATCTTCCTGACCCAAGAATCAAACCCATGTGTCCTGCATTGCCGGCAGATTCTTTATCATCTTATCCACTAGGGAAGCCCTACTGAAGTATAGTTGATCTGTAATACTGTATTAGTTTCACATATACAACATATTTATTCAATATTTTGTAGACTATATTCAATTAAAGTTATAATAATAATGTCTTTACTTCTCTGTGCTATATATCTTTGTTGCTTATCTACTTTATATATAGTATTTTGTGATTCTTAGGCCCATATCTCATTCCACCTATTTCCATCTCCCTAGTAAGTACCACTAGCTTGTTCTCTATACCTGTGAGTCCATTTTGTTTTGTTATATGCATATATGTTATATATTTTAGATACCACATGTGATAGCTTGGAGTAGTTAGTTGACTTATTCCATTAAACATATTAATCTCTAGATTGCTTCCATGCAAATGACAGAATTTCATTCTTTTTTATATCTGAGTACTATTCCATTGTATAACTTTTCACATGTTCTTTATTCATTCCTTTGTTCATGGAAAGTGATGAAAAGAAAAAAAAAATTACCTAGGACACTGTACAACAAGATTGTCATTTAGATTTGAAGTGGAGACAAAGAAATTAGAAAAGCAAAAACTAATAGTTCATCAATTCCAAACTGACCCAAATGTTTCTTAGTGAAGAAATATTATATGTTATCCTTGAGGGAAAACAAACCATTTGATTTCTGCTGCTATGAGAGAAATCACCTGGCTCCATGAAGTGAGGGAAGATCACAGGGTAGAACTCTTTCTTAATTCCATTTTCATCTTTACCCTCATTCACTTCTTGAGGCAGTGGTTTCTTCAATTCCTTAACCATTGGGAAGTTTGGTAGTGTGAACTATTCTGTTTCAGGACTCCCCTCTTCTGTTGGCTTAGTACTTCATTTTTTCAAGTATGATAAGTCTCTTACCAGCTTATATACCCTCAATTCGGCTCCCTATAGTTGGTTGCTAACATATTTCCTCATCATTTCCCTTGATATTGTGCACAAAGCACACCTGAATGTTTACATTTCTATTTGGATAACGGTATATGTATGGCTGAGTCCCTTTGCTGTCCATCTGAAACGATCACAACATTGTTAATTGGCTACATACTCCAATATGAAATTAAAAGTTTAAAAAATTAAAAACTAAAAATGCTTTAAATGGGATTATAATGAAATCCATTTATGCATGTAGATGTGTTTTTATTGATATAGTTGATGTTCAGTATTATATGTTTCAGGTATATAACATAGTGATTGACAATTTTTAAAGGTTACATTCCATTTTATATTTATTATAAAATATTGGCTATTGTCCATGTTGTAAAATATATTTTTTTAGTTTATTTATTTTATATGCAGTAGTTTATACCTCTTATTCCCCTACCCTTAGCTTGCTCCTCCCCTTCTTCCCCACTGGTAATCATTAGTTTGTTCTCTATATCTGTGAGTCTTTTTTGTTACATTTGGCTGTTTCATTTTTCAGATTCCATAAATAATTAATAGTGTACAGTATTTGTCTTTCCATGCCTGACTTATTTCACTTAGAATAATACTCTACAAGTCCATCCATGATACTGCAAGTAGCAAAATTTCATTTTTATATAGAATTATATCTCACATTTTCTTTATCCATTCATTTCTTGATGAACATTTAGGTTGCTTCCATATCTTGGCAATTGTAAATAATGTTACTATGAACATTGGGGTGCGTGCATCTTTTCTAATTAGTGTTTCTCTTTCTGTCAAATAAATATCCAGGAGTGGAACTTCTGGGTCTTATGGTAGTTCTATTTTTAGTTGTTTTCAAACCTCCATACTGTTTTCTATGATGGCTGCACCAAAGTACATTCCTTGCAAATTGTATACCTGTGTGCTTTCTCAGTCATGTCTGACCCTTTGTGACCCCAAGGACTGAAGCCCACCAGGCTTCTCTATCCATGGGATTCTCCATGCAAGAATACTGGAGTGGGTTGCCATTTCCTCCTCCAGGGGATCTCCCCAACCCAGGGATTGAACCAATGTCTCCTGCAGCTTCTGCATTGGCATGTGGATTCTTTACCACTGAACCACTGGGGAAGTCCCAAAGTGTATCAGTGTTCTCTTTTCTGCACATCCTTGTCAATGTTTGCTATTTGTGGTCTTTTTTCAATGAAGTATTATTGATTTGCAATGTTCTGTTAATTTATGCTGTACAGCAAACTAAGTTATTCATACATATACATTCTCTGTAAAATTCTTTTGGATTATGGTTTATCACAAGATATTAAATATAAATCCTCTGTTATACAGTAGGACCTTATTGTTTATCCATTCTATATATAATGGTTTGCATCAACTAACACCAAACGCCCATTTCATTGCTCCCTCATTCCCCTCCACTCCCTTTTGGCAAACACAAGTCTGTTCTCTATGTCTGTGAGTCTCTTTCTATTTTATAGATAAGGTCATCTGTTTTAGATATTTTAGATTCCACATATAAGTCATACCATATGGTATTTGTCATTATACTTCTGACTTAATTCACTTAGTATGATAATCTCTAGGTTCATGCACATTACTGTAAATGGGATTATTTCATTGTTGTTCATGGCTCAGTAATATTCTAGTGTATATATATACCACATCTGCTTTATCCATTCATCTGTCAATGGACACATAGATTGTTTCCATGCCTTGGCTAATTGAATAGTGCTACTATAAACATAGGCATGCATATATCTTTTTCAATTGTAGTTTGTCCAGATATATGCTGAGAAGTGATATCACTGGATATTATGGAAAATCTATTTTTAGTTTTTGAGGAACCTCCAAAAATGAAAAAAGATTCCCCAAAAATAATGATGTTGAGCCTCTGTTCACGTGCTCATTGGCCATGTGTATGTCTTCCTTGGAGAAATGTCTATTTAGTTATTAACCCACTTTTTTAGATTCAGTTGTTTGCTTATTCTGTTGTTGTTGAGTTGTATGAGCTACATGAATACTTTGGAAATTAAGCCCTTGTCAGTCACAAGGCTTGATATCAAACTGATTACATTATTTGTGGCCATAGCTGGAGAAGCTGTATAAACTCAAAAAAAACAATACCTGGAGCTGACTGTGGCTCAGATCATCAGTTTCTCATAGCAAAATTTAGGCTTAAACTAAAGAAAATTGATAAAAATTATAGACCAGCCAGGTATGACTTAAACCAAATCCTGTATGAATTCACAGCAGAGGTAACAAATATATTCAAGGGACCAGATCTAGTTAACAGTGTGCCTGAATAACTATGGTCAGAGGTCCAAAATATTGTACAGGAAGCAGTGAACAAAACCATCCCAAAGAAAAAGAAAGGCAAGAAGGCAAAGTGGTTACCTGAGGAGGCCTTACAAATAGTGGGAGAATGAAGATAAGTTAACAGCGGGTAGAGAGGGAAAGGTACATCAAATTAAATGTAGAGTCCCAAAAAATAGCTAAAAGAGACAAAAATGCCTTCTTCAATGAACAATGCATAATAATATAAGAAAACAACAGAAGGGGAAAGCCTAGAGATCTCTTCAGGAAAATTGGAAACATCAAGGGAGCATTCCACTCAAATATGGACACAATAAATGATGAAAATGGTAGGGACTTAGTAGGTGCTGAAGAGATCAAGAAGACATGGAAAGAATGCATGGAAGAACTGTCTAAAAAAGATCTTAATGAGCCAGATTACTACAATGGTATGGTTAGACACCCAGAGCCAGACATTCTGGAATGTGAAGTCAAGTGGTCATTAAGAAGAACTGCTGTTAATAAAGCTAGTTAATGCAATGAAATTACAGAAGAACTATTCAAATCCCTAAAGGATGATGCCATCAAGGTTTTGCATTCATTATGTCAGCAAATCTGGAAGACCCAGAAGTGGCCACAGGGCTGGAAAAGTTCAATCTTCATCCCAATTCCCAAGAAGGATAGTACCAATGAATGTGCTAACCATCAGACAATTGCACTTATCTCCCATGTTAATAAGGTTATGTTCAAAATCGTGCATGCTAGGTGTCAACATTATGTGAACCAAGAACTTCCAGATGTCCAAGCTGGGTTTAGAAAAGGAAGAGGAATTAGAGATCAAATTGCCAACATTCTCCCGATTATAGAGAAAGCAAGGGAATTTCAGAAAAATCATCTACCTCTGCTTCATTAACTATGTTAAAGCCTTTGACTGTGTGGATCATGACAAACAGTAGAAAGCTCTTAGAGAGATGGAAATACCAGATGGTCTTATCTGTCTCTTGAGAAACCTGTATGCGAGTCAAGAAGCAACAGTTAGAACCCTGTATGGGATAACTGATTGGTTCAAGATCGAGAAAGGAGTATGACAGGGCTGTCTGCTGTCACTATGTTTGTTTAACCTGTTTGCTGAGCACATAATGAGAAACGCCAGGCTGGATGAGTTACAAGCTGGAATCAAGATAGGCAGAGAAATATCAACAACCTCAGAGATGTGGATGATATTACTCTAATGGGAGAAAACATAGAGGTACTAAAGAGCTTCTTGATGAGGGTGAAGGAGGAGAGTTAAAGATCCAGCTTAAGGCTAAGTATTAACAAAAACTAAGATAATGGCAACTGACCCCATTACTACATGGCAAATAGCAGGAGAATTGGTGGAAGTAGTGACAAATTTCCTCTTCTTGGGCTCCAAAACCACGGTGGACAGTGACTGCAGTCATGAAATCAGAAGAACATTACTTCTTGGCAGGAAAGTGATGACAAACCTAGACAGTGTGCTGAAAAGCAGACATTACTTTATCGAGAAAGGTTTATATAATCAAGATTATGGTCTTCCCAGTGGTCACATATGGTTGTGAGATCTGGAGTGTAAAGAAGACAGAATGCCAAAGCACTGATGCCTTAAAACTGTGATGCTGGAGAGGACTACTAAAAGACCGTTGGACAGCAAGGAGATTAAACCAGTCAATCTTAAGGGAGATAAAACCTGAATATCCACTAGAAGGACTAATGCTGAACCTGAAGCTCTGGTATTTTGGTCATCTGATGCAAACAGCCGACACATTGAAAAAGTCTCTGATGCTGAGAAAGATTGAAGGAAGAAGAAGAGAGCATCCTAGAATGAGATGGCTGGACAGCATCACTGATGCAATGATCATGAACTTGGGCAATCTCAGGGAGATGGTGATGGACAGGGAACCCTGGTGTGTTGCAGTCCATGGGGTTGCAAAGAATTGGACATGACTGGATGATGAACAACAACAACAATGACATCACTTACAAATATTTTCTCCCATTCTGTATGCTGTCTCTTTGTTTTGTTTATGGTTTCCTTTGTTGTGTAAAAGTGTGTAAGGTTGATCAGACCCCATATGTTTATGTTTGCTTTAATTTCTATTGCCTTGGAAGACTAACCTAAGAAAACACTGGTACAATATATGTCTGAGAATATCTTATGCATGTTCTCTTCTAGGAGTTGTGTGGTGTCTTGTCCTATATTTAAGTCTTTAAGCCATTTTAAGTTTATTTTTCTGTGTGGTATGAAAGTGTGTTCTAACCTCACTGATTTAGAACAACTGGTTCTAATTTTCCCAATGCCAATTCGTGAAGGGACTTTTTTTCCATTGCATATTTTTGCCTCCTTTGTCAAAGATTAGTTGACTGTAGGTATATGGAATTATTCTAGGACTCTCTATTCTATTCCATTGATCCATATGTCTATCTTGTGCCAATACCAAGCTGTTTTGATTGCTGTAGCTTTGTAGTACGTTTTGAAATCTAGGAGGGTTATGTCTCCTGCATTGTTATCTTGTCTCAGGATTGCTTTGGGAATTCTGAATCTTTTATGGTTCCATATAAATTTTAGGATTATTTGTTCTAGTTCTGTGAAAAATGTCATGGGTAATTTGATAAGGATAGCACTGAATTAGTAGATTTCTTTGGGTAGTATGGCCATTTTAACAATGTTAACTCCTCCAATCCAAAAACATGAGATAACTTTCAATTTCTTTAAATTATCTTCAGTTTCCTTTATTAATATTTTATATTTATCAGCATATAATTCTTTCATGTCCTTGTCAAGTTTATTCCTAAGTATTTTATTTTTTGGATGAAATTATGGTACAACCCTCACATCCATATATGTCTACTAGGAAAACCATACCTTTGACTATACAGACCTTTGTCGGCAAAGTAATGTCTCTTTTTTAATATGCTGTCTAGGTCGGTCATAGCTTTTCCTCAAGGAGCATACGTCTTTTTAATTTCATGGCTACAGTCACCATCTGCAGTGATTTAGGAGCCCCCCAAAATAAAGTCTGTCACTGTTTCCATTGTTTTCCCATCTATGTGCCATGAAGTGATGGTACCAGATGCCACAATCTTAGTCTCTTGAATGTTCAGTTTTAAGACAACTTTTTCACTCTCCTCTTTCACCTTCATCAAGAGATTCTTTAGTTCCCTTCACTTTCTGCCATAAAGGTGGTGTAATACCGATGGCCAATAAACACATATAGATGGCTAATAAACATACAGGCCAATAAACACATGAAATAATGCTTGACATTATTAGAAACATGTAAATCAAAATTACAATGAGGCATCACCTCACACCTGTCAGAATGGATATAATTTTTAAAAATCTACAAACAGTAAATCCTGGAGAGGATGTGAAGAAAAGGGAACCCTCTTGCACTGTTGGTGGAAATGTAAATTGATACAGCCACTATGGAGAAAAGTATGAAGATTCCTTAAAAACACTAGGAATAAAACTACCATATGACCCAACAATACCATTATTAGAAATATACCCTGAGAAAATCATAATTAAAAAAACACATGTACCCCAATATTCATTGAAGGACTATTTACAGTAGCCAAGACATGGAACCAACCTAGACATCCATCTATAGATGAATGGTTAAATAAGATTTGATGCATATATAAAAAGACTGTTACTGAGCCATCAGTTCAGTCCAGTCACTCAGTCGTGTCTGACTCTTTGTGATCCCATGAACCATAGCACGCCAAGCCTCCGTCCATCACCAACTCCAAAAGTAAAGTTTGGAGTTTACCCAAACTCACGTCCATTGAGTCGGTGATGCCATCCAACCATCTTATCCTCCGTCATCCCCTTCTCCTCCTGCCCTCAATCTTTCCCAACATCAGGGTCTTTTCAAATGAGTCAGCTCTTTGCATCAGGTGGTCAAAGTATTGGAGTTTCAGCTTCAACATCAGTCCTTCCAATGAACACCCAGGACTGATCTCCTTTAGGATGGACGGGCTGAATCTCCTTGCAGTCCAAGGGACTCTCAAGAGTCTTCTCCAACACCACAGTTCTAAAGCATCAATTCTTCAGTGCTCAGCTTTCCTTATAGTCCAACTCTCACGTCCGTACATGCTGGTGCTGCTGCTAAGTCGCTTCACTCATGTCTGACTCTGTGTGACCCCATAGACGGCAGCCCAATCAGGCTCCCCTGTCCCTGGGATTCTCCAGGCAAGAATACAAGAGTAGGTTGTCATTTCCTTCTCCAATGCATGCTTTTGTGATGATCCAGTGGATGCTGGCAATTTGGTCTCTGGTTCCTCTGCCTTTTCTAAAACCAGCTTGCACATCTGGAAGTTCACGGTTCACGTATTGCTGAAGCCTGGCTTGGAGATTTTTAAGCATTACTTTACTAGGGTGTGAGATGAGTGCAATTGTGGAGGACTTTGAGCATTCTTTGGCACTGCTTTTCTTTGGGATTGGAAGGAAAACTGACCTTTTCCAATCCTATGGCCACTGCTGAGTTTTCAAAATTTGCCGACATATTGATTGCATCACTTTCACAGCATCATAATTTAGGATTTGAAATAGATCAACTGGAATTACATCACCTCCACTAACTTTGTTCGTAGTGATGCTCCCTAAGGCCCATTTGACTTCACATTCCAGGATGTCTGGCTCTAGGTGAGTGAACACACCATCGTGGTTATCTAGGTCATTAAGATATTTTTTGTAGAGTTCTTCTGTGTATTCTTGCCACCTCTTCTTAATATCTTCTGCTTCTGTTAGGTCCATATCATTTCTGCCCTTAATTGTGCCCATCTATGCATGAAATGTTCCCTTGGTATCTCTAATTTTCTTGAACAGATCTCTAGTCTTTCCCATTCTACTGTTTTCCTCTACTTCTTTGCATTGACCACTGAGGAAGGCTTTCTTATCTCTCCTTGCTATTCTTTGCAACTCTGCATTCAAATGAGTATATCTTTCCTTTTCTACTTTGCTTTTTGCTTCTCTTCTTTTAACAGCTATTTGTAAGGCCTCCTCTGACAGCCATTTTGCTTTTTTGCACTTATTTTTCTTGGGGATGGTCTTGATTCCTGTCTCTTGTACAATGTCACGAACCTCCATCCATAGTTCACCAGGCACTCTGTCTATCAGATCTAGTCCCTTAAATCTATTTCCCACTTCCACTGCATAATCATAAGGGATTTGATTTAGGTCATACCTGAATGGTCTAGTGGTTTTCCCTACTTTCTTCAATTTAATTCTGAATTTGGCAATAAGGTGTTCATGATCTGAGCCACAGTCAGCCATAAAAAGTAACAAATTGAGTAAGTGTTAGTGAAGTGGATGATCATAGAGCCTGTTATATGGAGTGAAGGAAGTCAGAAAGAATAGAAAAAATGTATATTAACACATATATATGAAATCTAGAAAAATATTTGTGATCAACCTAATCACGGTGTAGGAATAGAAACATAAACATAGAGAACAGACTTATGGACACAGCGATGGAAAGAAAGAGTGGGAAGAATTGAGAGAGTAGCATTGAAACCTCTACATTACCATATGTAAAATAGATAGTTGAAAGTTGCCTTATAACAGAGGGAGCTCAACCTGGTACTCTGTGACAACGTAGTGGAGTGTTGGTAGTGGGGAGTGTAATGGAGTTTCAAGAGGGAGGGGACATATGTATACTTATGGCTGATTCATGTTGTTGTATGGCAGAAACCAGCACATTATTGTTAAGCAATTATACTTCAATTAAAAGTTAATTTTGAAAAAAGAATGCAAAAGCACATAGAAGACAGTAAGTGATCTTCCACATCACATGCCACTGACCAAATTTTAAAGAGAGTTTGCCAATAACTCATTCTGCTTTCTCTTTGAGACAGTTTATGTTAACATTGCAGCTGGTTGCTCCTTGGTAATAGTATAATCTATTACTCATGTATATTACATCTTTGAATAGTGTCCTTTTACTTTTGATCTCTAAATTTACAGGAAAAAAAATACTTCAAGGTGCTGTTTTGCACTTATTTGGGGAATATGTGATTGGCTTACTAGGGAAACTCTTGTGTTTTATTTGAAAATTGTGCAAAATCTTATATGGCTTCATGCCACCGCTTGACAAAGTTTTTTTTTTAATTATTATTATTATTATTTTTACTTTACAATATTGTATTGGTTTTGCCATACATCATCATGCATCTGCCACAGGTGTACACATGTTCCCCATACTGAAGCCCCCTCCCACCTCCCTCCTCATACCATCCCTCTGGGTCATCCTGGTGCACCAGCCCCAAGCTTCCTGTATCCTGCATCAAACCTGGACTGGCGATTCATTTTTTATATGATATTATCCATGTTTTAGGAGAAGGCAGTGGCACCCCACTCCAGTATTCTTGCCTGGAAAATCCTATGGACAGAGGAGCCTGGTAGGCTGCAGTCCATGGGGTCGCTAAGAGTCAGACACGACTGAGCGACTTCATTTTCACCTTTCACTTTCATGCATTGGAGAAGGAAATGGCAACCCACTCTGGTGTTCTTGCCTGGAGAATCCCAGGGATGGCTGAGCCTGGTGGGCTGCCATCTATGGGGTCACACAGAGTCGGACATGACTGAAGCGACTTAGCAGCAGCAGCAGCATACATGTTTTAATGCCATTATCCCAAATCATCTCCCCCTCCCTCTCCCATAGAGTCCAAAACACTGTTTTTACATCTGTTTCTCTTTTGCTGTCTCGCATACAGGGTTGTCATTACCATCTTTCTAAATTCCATATATTATGTGTTAGTATACTGTATTGGTGCTTCTCTTTCTGGCTTACTTCACTCTGTATAATAGTCTCCAGTTTCATCCACCTCATTAGAACTGATTCAAATGTATTCTTTTTAATGGCTGAGTAATACTCCATTGTGTATATGTACCACAGCTTTCTTATCCATTCATCTGCTGATGGACATCTAGGTTGCTTCCATGTCCTGGCTATTATAAACAGTGCTGTGACGAACATTGGGGTACACGTGTCTCTTTCAATTCTGGTTTCCTCGGTGTGTATGCCCAGCAGTGTGACTGCTGGGTCGTATGGCAGTTCTATTTCCAGTTTTTTAAGGAATCTCCACACTGTTCTCCATAGTGGCTGTACTAGTTTGCATTCCCACCAACAGTGTATAACAGCACTCTGAGATGTGAGAAAGAGTGTATTAACAGTTAAATGAAATTCAATTTTTGAATATCCATATTGCTTTCTGGTCAAAATTTTATTTTACAACTGCTTGAGTGGTAGGAATATATTCACTTCTTCCAACAGTACAGTTTTCAGTTTTAGGTTGATTTTTCAACTTTCAATTTTGTTTTGGGGTATAGCCAATTAACAAAGTTGTGATAGTTTCAAGTGAACAGTAAAGGGACTCAGCTATGTATATATACATACATACATAGAATAGCTCTTTATTAGTTATCCATTTTAATTATAGCAGTGTGCATAGGGAACCAAATTGGTTCTCTAAGTCTGTGACTCTCTTTTTCTGTTTTGTAAGTTCATTTGTAATTTCTTTTTAGATTCCACATATGAGGAATATCATATTATATTTCTCCTCCTCTGCCTTGACTTACTTCACTCAGTATGATAATGTCTAGGTCCACCTATGTTGCTGCAAATGGCATTAATTCATTCTTTTTAATGACTGAGTAATATTCCATTGTATAAATATATAATGTCTTCTTTATCTTTTCTTCTATTGATGGACATTTAGATTGGTTCCATGTCTTGGCTATTGTAAACAATGTTGAAAGGAACATTGAGGTGCATGTATCCTTTTGGATCATGTTTTTCTCTGGATACATGCCCAGGAGTGGGACTGCAGAGTCATATGGTAACTCTATTTTCAATTTTTTAAAGAGCATCCATATTGTTCTCCATGGTGGCTGTACCAATTTACATTCTCACGAACAGTGTTGAAGGATTTCCTTCTCTCCATACCCTCTATAGCATTAATTGTTTGTGGATTTTTGATGACAGTAATTCTGGCTTGTGTGAGGTGATATATCATTGTAGTTTTGATTTGCATTTCTCTAATAATTAGCAATGTTGAACATCTTTTCATGTGCCTCTTGGCCATCTGTAATACATCTTCTTTTTAGAAATGTCTATTTAGTCTGTCCATTTCTTTTCTTTCTTTCTTTCTTTCTTTTTTTTTTTTTTTTTTTGCAGTTAAGCTTCATGAGCTGTTTACAAATTTCAGAGATTAATCCTTTGTCATTCACATTTGCAAGTATTTTCTCCCAATCTGTTTTTCTATAATTCAACATCTGTTGGATCATTGAAAAAGCAAGAGAATTCCAGAAAAACATCTACTTCTGCTTTATTGATTATGCCACAGCCTTTGACTGTGTAGATCACAACAAATTGTGGAATATTTTTCAAGAGATGGGAGTACCAGACCACCATACCTGCCTCCTGAGAAATCTGTATGTAGGTCAAGAATCAACAGTTAGAACCAGAGATGGAACAACAGACTGGTTCCAAATTGGGAAAGGAGTACATTAGGGATGTATATTGCCACCTTGCTTATTTAACTTATATTCAGAGTACATCATACAAAATTCTGGGTTGGATGAAGCACAAGCTGGAATCAAGATTGCCAGGAGAAATACAAGAATCTCAGAAACGCAGATAACACCACCTTTATGGCAGAAAGTGAAGAGGAACTGAAGAGCCTCTTGATGAAAGTGAAAGAGGAGAGTGGAAAAGCTGGTCTAAAACTCAACATTCAAAAAACTAAGATCACGGCATCCATTCCCATCAGTTCATGGCAAATAGATGGGGAAACAATGGAAACAGCGACAGACTTTACTTTCTTGGGCTCCAAAATCACTGCAGATGGTGACTGCAGCCATGATATTAAAAGACACTTTCTCCTTGGAAGAAAGGCTATGACCAACTTTTACAACATATTAAAAAACAGATACATTACTTTGCCAACAAAGTTCCATCTAGTCAGTGCTATGGTTTTTCTGGTAGCCATCTATGGATGTGAGAATCGGACTAAAATGAATTGATGCTTTTGAACTGTGGTATTGGAGAAGGCTATTGAGAGTCTCTTGGACTGCAAGGAGATCCAACCAGTCCATCCTAAAGGAAAGGAGTCCTGAATATTCATTGGAAGGATTGATGCTGAAGTTGAAACTCCAATACTTTGGCCACCTGATGGGAAGAACTGACTCATTGGAAAAGATTCTCATGCTGGGAGAGATTGAAGGCAGGAGGAGAATGGATGACAGAAGATGAGATGGCTGGATGGCACCACCAACTCTATGGAGATGAGTTTCAGCAAGCTCTGGGAATTGGTGATGGACAGGGGAGCATGGCGTGCTGCAGTACATGGGGTCACAAATATTAGGACAGTATTGAGCGACTGAACTGAAATCAACTGAATCTGTTTGTTGTCTTTTCTTTTTGTTTATTGTTTCCTTTGCTGTGCAAAATCTTTTCAGTTTAATTAGATTCCAGTTTTCAATTTTTGTTTTCATTTCCATTATTCTGGGAGACTGATTGAAAAAGATATTGCCTCGTTTTATGTTAGAGTGTTCTGCCTATATTTAGTCATGCTTATTATTCACACTCAAGTAATTATGATTGTGTTATTCAGTCACTAAGTCCTGTCTGACTCTTTGCATCTCATGGGTTGTAGCACACCAGGCTTTTCTGTCCTCCATTATCTCATGGAGTTTGCTCAAATTTATGTCCATTGAATTGCACCCTCTGCCACCCCTTTCTCCATTTGCCTTCAATCTTTCCCAGCATCAGAATCTTTTCCAAGTCATTATATTTAGTTGTAAATTTATATTACTATTTGTATTTCCACTTGTGTGAGTTTCCTGTTGCTGCTGTAACAAATTGTCACAAATTGTTTGTTTAAAACAATACAAATGTAATATGCTGTGGATGTCAGAAGTCTGAACTGAGTTTTACCAAGCTAAATTGGTGGCTTAGTTGGTACAGACTCCACCTTCAATGCAAGAGACCCAGGTTCAATCCCTGGGCAGGGAAGATCCACTGGAGAAGGAAATGGCAACCCACTCCAGTATTCTTGCCTGAAGAATTCCACAGACAGAGGAGACTGGTGGACCACGGTCCATAGGATCACAGAGATTTGGACATGACTGAGTGTTTGAGCATCTATAGCATCAAAGCTAAAACCTAGATGTTGACAGGGTTAAGTTTCTTTCTGCAGTATCTAGGAGAAAATCTGTTTCCTTGACTTTTACATATTCTAGAAGCCACCCACATTCCTTGGCTCATGACACTCTCCATTTTCAGAGCCAGCACTATCAGGCCAAGTCCTTCTCACACTACCAACTCTCTGGTTTTCCTTTTTCTGCCTCTATCTTCCACTGATAAAAGCCTTTGTGATTACATTGGACTCACTTAGATTATCTAGGATAATCTTGCCACTTCAAGGTCAGCTGGTTAATATCTTCAATTCCATCTGGCTTTTAAACTTTATTTGACCTTAAAAAAGTTATGAAGGAAATATTGAGTTCCAAAGGTAGAATAGAATTATTTTCAATGAAGAAACATTGTTCCAGTCCTAAGAAATAGTATTTTCTGTCTCCAGATTAACAATGGGAAAGCATTGAAGAGATTTTAGCAGGGGAGTGACATGACCTTTTTTGTACTATGCAAAGATTATTCCGGCAGAAGTGTGAAGAATATTTTGGATGGGGCCAAAAGTAGAAGCAAAGAGACCAGGCAAAAAATAATAGTAGCTTAGACTAGGGTGCTGGTGAAGCTAGAAAGTGGAGGATAAAGTAGTGGAGTCTAGAAATAAATCCATGTTTGAAAACCAATATTTGAGAACTAATATTTGTCAAGAATACTCAATGGCATAAAAATAGTTGCTTCAATAAATGGTGCTGGGAAAACTGGCCATGTAAAAGAATGAAGCTGGACATTACAACACTCTAACTTGAAATGGATCAAAGTGTTAAATGTAAAACCAGAAACCATTAAATTTACAGAAAAAGCTTCCTTACATTGCTCTTAGCAATGACTTTATGAATATGACAGCAAAAGCAAGAAAAGAAAAGCTAAACAAGTGGGTCTACATCAAATTGAAAAGCTCTTGCACAGCAAAAGAAACAATCAACAAAATGAAAAGGCAACCTACAGAACGGGAGAAAATATTTGCAATCTACCTATCTGATAAGGAGTTTATATTCAAAATGTGTAAGGAAATCATGTAACTCAATAGCCAACAAATTAAAAACTAGGTTAAAAACTAGACAGAAGGCTTGAATAAACTTTTTTTTTTCATAGAAAATCTACAAATGGCTACCAAGTATATGAAAAGGTGCTCAGCATCACTAATTGTCAGGGAAATGCAAATCAAAATTCTAATAATATATTTTCACTCATAATTAATAGAATGGTTATCCTCAAAAAGAAAATATATAAGCTTTAGCAAGGATGTGGAAAAATAATGCTCATATATTTTTAGTGAGAATGCAAATTGGTGCAGACATTATGGAAAAAGAGTATGGATTTTCATCAAAAGTTGAAAATAGAATTGCCTTGTGATTCAGCAATTCCACTTGTGTATAGATCCAAAGGAAGTAAAACCTATCTTGGAGCTATATACAATCCTGAATTCACTGCATTATTATTTGTGATAGTCAAGACATACAAATGATCTCAGTGTCTGTGATGAATTAATAGATAAAGGAAAATAATAAATAGAAACACTAAATAAATATATATTGATATAAATTATATATTTGATATAAACTAAATATAAATACATATTTAAATTTAATAAACAAAAACAATAGAGTTGGGAGACCAGAAAGGGGAGCTCTCATACCCTGAAAAATAATAGTGCCCTAAAGAGGAGAGTGAAAAAGTTGGCTTAAAGCTCAACATTCAGAAAAATAAGATCATGTCATCCGGTCCCATCACTTTATGACAAATAGATGGGGAAACATTGGAAATAGTGACTGACTTTATCTTTCTGGGCTCCAAGATTGCTGCAGATGGTGATTGCAGCCATGAAATTAAAAGACGCTTACTCCTTGGAAGGAAAGTTATGACCAGCCTGGACAGCATATTAAAAAGCAGAGACATGACTTTGCCAGCAAAGGTTCGTCTAGTCAAGGCTATGGTTTTCCCAGTGGTCATATATGGATGTGAGAGTTGGACTATAAAGAAAGTTGAGTGTTGAAGAATTGATGCTTTTGAACTGTGGTGTTGGGGAAGATTCTTGAGAGTCCCTTGGATTGCAAGGAGATCCAACCAGTCCATTCTAGGGGGGAGATCAGTCCTGGTTGTCCATTGGAAGGACTGATTTTGAAGCTGAAGCTCCGATACTTTGGCCACCTGATGCGAAGAGCTGACTCATTTGAAAAGACCATGATGCTGGGAAAGATTGAGGGCAGGAGGAGAAGGGGAAGGCAGAGGATGAGATGACTGGATGGCATCACCGACTCGATGGACATGGGTTTGGGTAGACTCCGGGATTTGGTGATGGACGGGGAAGCCTGGTGCTGTGGTTCATGGGGTCGCAAAGAGTAGGACACGACTGAGTGACTGAACTGAACTGAACAGGAAGAAGAAAAAACTTTTTCTTTCTTCACAAGTTCTCAGACAATGAAAAGCCACAGACTTTTTGTTTACTAGAGCACTCCCAACATTTTTACCTCTCTACAAAGGTGTTCTTCTTTCCTTTGCATGCACAGACTTTTGTGTGGCTCATCATGGCTGCAGACTCCCAAATTGCAATTCTCTGCTGATCCTAGATACTTAGGAAATACCTGGCAGTACGCTTCAGGTTAACATTTTTGTGGCTGATACAGAAACCAGAGATGACTCCTGAGAGCTCTTGGGCTGGTGAGCAAACAGGTGACCTCGTTGTTGTTTGTTTGTGCTAATCTCTCAGTCGTGTCTGACTCTGCAACTCCATGGAATGTAGCCTGTCAGGCTCCTCTGTGTGTGGAATTCTCCAGGAAAGAATACTGGTGTGGGTAGCCATTCCTTTCTCCAGAGGATCTTCCCAACCCAGGGATCAAACCTGAGTTTCCTGCATTGCAGGCAGGTTCTTTTCCATCTGAGCCACCAGGTGCTTAGTCTTTTCCTTTGTATTAAGGAATTGAAATCTGTGTCTTTTTCCTGAATGTGAGTTAATGACCTTTTTGTATTGAAATTGTCCAGGCCTTATTTGGGATCTATTAGAATGCTTTGTCTTTCTGATCAACGCCTTGTTTTCTGTATGTAAGTATTCATTTGGCACTTGGGTCTGATCTGAGTTTAGACTATTTCACTGAAACTGGCTAGTCTTCACACTATTCACTTTGGAACAAGGGCTGCTTCTCCTGAAGCTGGCTATCCTTCTACTCATTTGTTTAAGAACTGGGGTTATCTCTCAGAAATGGTGTTGACATTTTCAGCCTTTAGCCTATTCATTGGGAAATGTGATTCTCTGGACACTGGCTTAAAACAAACAACAACAACAAAAAACAACCCTTCTTCCTTGTTCTTCTGGGACCAAGCTACTGCCTAAAACTGGATGGGACTGGCTTGAAAGTAGTGTGAATCAAGCCATTTGTGCTATAAGCTGTTTAAGTTGTTTGAAAATAAATTCTTAGAGGGAAAACCTCTAGGAAGTGGGATCACTTTAACTATCTTGAAAAGTGTAAGTGAAAGTGTTAGTCATTCAATTGTGTCTGACTCTTTGTGAGCCCATAGACTGTAGCCCACCAGGCTCTTCTGTCCATGGAATTCTCCAAGCAATGGGTCAGTTCAGTTAGTTCAGTTGCTCAGTCGTGCCCGACTCTTTGCGACCCCATGAGTCGCAGCACGCCAGGCCTCCATGTCCATCACCAACTCCCAGAGTTCACTCAGACTCATGTCCATCGAGTCAGTGATGCCATCCAGCCATCTCATCCTCTGTCGTCCCCTTCTCCTACTGCCCCCAATCCATCCCAGCATCAGAGTCTTTTCCAGTGAGTCAACTCTTTGCATGAGGTGGCCAAAGTACTGGAGTTTCAGCTTCAGCATCATTCCTTCCAAAGAAATCCCAGGTCTGATCTCCTTCAGAAAGGATTTGTAGGATCTCCTTACAGTCCAAGGGACTCTCAGGAGTCTTCTCCAACATCACAGTTCAAAAGCATCAATTCTTCTGCACTCAGCTTCCTCCACAGTTCAACTCTCACATCCATACATGATTACTGGAAAAACCATAGCCTTGACTAGACGGACCTTTGTTGGCAAAGTAATGTCTCTGCTTTTGAATATGCTATCTAGGTTGGTCATAACTTTCCTTCCAAGGAGTAAGCGTCTTTTAATTTCATGGCTGCAATCACCATCTGCAGTGATTTTGGAGCCCCCAAAAATAAAGTCTGACACTGTTTCCACTGTTTCCCCATCTATTTCCCATGACGTGATGGGACTGGATGTCATGATCTTGGTTTTCTGAATATTGAGCTTTAAGCCAACTTTTTCACTCTCCACTTTTACTCTCATCAAGAGGTTTTTAAGTTCCTCTTCACTTTCTGCCATAATGGTGGTGTCATCTGCATATCCAAGGTTATTGATATGTCTCCTGGCAATCTTGATTCCAGCTTGTGCTTCTTCCAGTCCAGCGTTTCTCATGATGTACTCTGCATATAAGTTAAATAAGCAGGGTGACAATACACAGCCTTGACGTACTCCTTTTCCTATTTGGAACCAATCTGTTATTCCACGTCCAGTTCTAACTGTTGTTTCCTGACCTGCATATAGATTTCTCGAGAGGCAAGTCATGTGTTCTGGTATTCCCATCTCTTTCAGAATTTTCCACAGTTTATTGTGATCCACACAGTCAAAGGCTTTGGCATAGTCTATAAAGCAGAAATAGATGTTTTTCTGGAACTCTCTTGCTTTTTCCATGATCCAGCGGATGTTGGCAATTTGATCTCTCATTCCTCTGCCTTTTCTAAAACCAGCTTGAACATCAGGAAGTTCATGGTTCATGTATTGCTGAAGCCTGGCTTGGAGATTTTTTGAGCATTACTTTACTAGCATGTGAGATAAGTGCAATTGTGCGGTAGTTTGAGCATTCTTTGGCATTGCCTTTCTTTGAGATTTGAATGAAACTTGGCCTTAGAATACAGAATGAAGCAGGGCAAAGACTAATAGAGTTTTGTGAAGAAAATGCACTGGTCATAGCAACCCTCTTCCAACAACACAAGAGAAGACTCTACACATTGACATCACCAGATGGTCAACACCAAATCAAATTGATTATATTCTTTGCAGCCAAAGATGGAGAAGCTCTATAGAGTCAACAAAAACAAGACCAGGAGCTGACTGTGCCTCAGATCATGAACTCCTTATTACCAAATTCAGACTTAAATTGAAGAAAATAGCGAAAACCACTAGACCATTCAGGTATGATCTAAATAAAATCACTTATGATTATACAGTGGAAGTGTGAAATATATTTAAGGGCCTAGATCTGATAGAGTGCCTGATGAACTATGGAATGAGGTTTGTGCCATTGTACAGGAGACAGGGATCAAGACCATACCCATGGAAAAGAAATGCAAAAAAGCAAAATGGCTATCTGGGGAGGCCTTACAAATAGCTGTGAAAAGAAGAGAAGCAAAAAGCAAAGGAGAAAAGGAAAGATATAAGCATCTGAATGCAGAGTTCCAAAGAATATCAAGGAGAGATAAGAAAGCCTTCCTCAGGGATCAATGCAAAGAAATAGAGGAACACAACAGAATGGGAAAGACTAGAGATCTCTTCAAGAAAATTAGAGATAACAAGGGAACATTTCATGCAACGATGGGCTCAATAAAGGACAGAAATGGTATGGATCTAACAGAAGCAGAAGATATTAAGAAGAGGTGGCAAGAATACACAGAAGAACTGTACGAAAAAGATCTTCATGACCCAGATAATCACGATGGTGTGATCACTCACCTAGAGCCAGACATCCTGGAATGTGAAGTCAAGTGGGCCTTAGAAAGCATCACTACGAACAAAGCTAGTGGAGGTTATGGAATCCAGTGGAGCTATTTCAAATCCTGAAAGATGATGCTGTGAAAGTGCTGTACTCAATATGCCAGCAAATTTGGAAAGCTCAGCAGTGGCCACAGGACTGGAAAAGGTCAGTTTTCATTCCAATCCCAAGCAATGGGTAGCCATTCTCTTATCCAGGGTAGCCTTCTGACCCAGGGATCAAACTCAGGCCTCCTTTGTTGCAAGAAGAGTCTTTACCCTCTGAGCCACCCCTTGAATTGTCAGTGTCTTGAGGGTACCCCTTTTTCAGAGACTCCAGACTGATTTTATGTTTAAAAACTTAGATCCTTTCTTATATCTATGTCTAATTAAATGGACTTACTTGTACAAAAGCAGTTTAGAGTATTAATAACTTTTATGGGAAACTTTCAAAACACCCAAATTTAATTTTCTCAAAATTGAATTGGAGTAGAATGGCTGAAAAATTTCCACAACTGAGGGGAATATTTATTTTGATTGGCATTTTGAGGCTTCCCAATATTATTAGGAATCTAAAACTGCTTGTATGCAAAGTAAGTTTTAAGATTACCTAAGGAAGCAAATGATTAAAGAAAGATAAAATGGATCCCAAAGTTTATGGTTCTTCTCCCTTAGCTTCTTTGTCCCAGGCTCTGCCTCCAGCTCAACTTGTCTCTTTCCCTCAGCTCTTTCTGACTAGGTTCCACCTCCAGCACCATATTCCTCCTTTCCTTCTACATTGCCTATCCCTCCACTATACCTTCAAATTGCTCATACTAATTTTCCCACCAAACTTCCACTTTTCTCTGAAACTCTCTACTTCCTTTTCTTCTGACCTTGTCAAAACCTGCCCCTTTAAAATTAAACCTTCAGAGGATCTGGAAGCTAAATGCTTCATTTCTGATACTCCCTGGACTGAATTCTAGCCATAATCAAAGATTTTCCCAAAGTAACCATAGATTCTAACATATCTCCTGAGAAATTTAATAGACTTATTCAACCTGGTTTCTCTGACTTATATCAGATGGTTCATAAGCTTGTTGGCAAGTGTCAGGCCCAGCGTTGGATGAAAATCGTTAATTGAGAAAGTCTTGAAAGGACTCTGGAATTAGAACTGGGAGACCAGCCTACTAATTTATATGGTCAGGCTCACTCAGTGATTTTATTAAGCAATTCCAAAGGCTTTTCCAAAGACTCTAGAATGGTACAAAATTCAAGTTTGAACACAAAAATATGACAAACCTGGTTATGAATTTTATGATTGACTTCAGATTGTTTTAATTTTATTTTTTTGACTTTTTGACAATTTCCTTTTAAAAATGCTTTATACAATTTTAAAAGTTACACTCCACTTACAGTTGTTACAAAATATTAGCCATATTTCTTGTGTTGTACCATACAGCCTTGTAGCCTATCTTACACCTAATATTTTGTACCTCCCAAATGCTCATCCATATATTGCCTTATAAAAAGGGAAATAAGTCAGAGAAAGACAAATACTATATGATATCACTTATATGTAGAATCTATAAAATACAACTAGTTAATATAACAACAAAAAAGAAGACTCACAGATACAGAGAACAAACTAGTGTTTACCAGTCGGGAGTCTTCAGATTGCTTTTAAAGAAAATTCTGGTCTTCCTTCAGATGCTGATTCTACTTGAGAAGCTTTTAAGTCTATAAACGGATTGAACAGGGAGCTTCCCTGACAGTTTAGTTGGTAAAGAATCCACCTGCAATGTGGGAGACTTGGGTTCAATCCCTGGTTTGGAAGGATCCCTGGAGAAGGGAATGGCTACCCACTCCAGTATTCTGGCTTAGAGAATTCAATGGGCTGTTTAGTCCGTGGGGTCACAAAGAGTCAGTCAGACACAACTGAGAAATTTTCACTTCACTTTCCTTTCTAGTATAAAAAGACCAGTATAGAATGGGAAACTATATCCATTCCAGACTTAGTTAATCTAGTAATCCAGCTGTCTTGTATTCTAGATGAGTCACTTCCAAGGAAGGCTGCAAAAATTCTTAATCCTCAACTTAATCTTCAACTTTAGCAAATGAAAGCTAAACAAAACTAAAACCTTCCTGTTAATAGTTTCTGCTATTATTGGAAAACTGATTGTCACAAATGCAAGTACTTTGGGTGCCCTCATCACTGTTACAAGCTTTCCAAAGTCCTCCTACTTCTCAATAATGAGTCTCCAAGGAACCTTAGGAGCTCATCCCAATCCTATCTCTTAATCAGTTCAGAAAATAATTCCAGATAGGAGATGGATTTCTTCCAGTCCTAACTGACACTGAACAAAACCCTTGGGGCTCAACCAAACTACCATAAAATAGCCCCTGCCTCAAAGTACTAAAACAATTCAAACAGTATGGATCTTTAATGAACCTCAAGAGGTTTTTGTCTCTGAACCTATTCCTCTTCATTCAGGCCCTTAGATACACACTTAAAAAAAAAAAAAAGATTTATGTGTCTATTTTAGTGTTTGGCTGTGGTGAATTTTGTTGCCGCACATGAGCTTTTCCTACTTGTGGAGAGGGGGGGTTACTCTCTAGTTGTGGTTTCAAGGATTCTCATTGCAGTAGCTTCTCTTGTTGCAGAATACCGTCTCTAGGGTGCACAGGCTTTATTAATTGTGGCTACTATAGGCTTCTTAGCATGTGGGATCTTCCTGGACCAGGGATCTAACCTATGTCCCCTGCATTGCAAGGTGGATTCTTAACCACTGGACCAGCAGGGAAGACTTGTGCTCTTTTTTGCCTTAGTTCCTCTGACACTATCCATTTATTAGGCCAAGACATCTCAGAGAAATATTATGCTGAAATTTCTTTTTCTCAAAAAGGTGAAATAATTCTAGTATTTGAAAGTAGCCATCAGAATAATCGAGACGTATTAAATGATCCTTTGACACCTTTTATTTGCTGCATCTCTGACAGTCTAGAGCACATTCTGGAAACACAGATAATGTGTCTCTATTAAATCAGCTACCACTTTCCTTAAGGGCAAAGTCTCTTACTGACATTGGCAAAATCCACAGCACACCTGTCATCAATGGAATATTACTCAGCCATAAAAAGGAACATATTTAAATTCTGTAAAGCAATAATCCTTCAATTAAAAAATTATTTTAAAAAAAGAGGCCAAAAAAGGAATGCATTTGAGGTAGATGCACCTAGAGGCTATTATACAGAATGGAGTCAGTCAGAAAGAGAAAAATACACCTCATATACTAATGCATATATATGAAATCTAGAAATATGGAACTGATGAAATTATATGCAAGGCAGCAGTGGAGAAACAGACATAAACAGACTTATGGACATGGGAGAAGGGAGGAGATGGTGAGATGTATGTAGAGAGTAACATGGAAAGTTATATTACCATATGTAAAATAGGTAGCCAATGGGAATTTCCCATATGTCTTAGGAAACTCAAACAGGGGCTCTATATCAATCTAGAGGGGTGAGATGGGGTGGGAAAAAGGAGGGAGCTTCTGAAAGGAGGGGCCATATATGTACATATGGCTGATTCATGTTGAGGTTTGACAGAAAACAACAAATTTCTGTAAAACAATTATCCTTCAATTAAAAATAAATTTAAAAAGAAAAGAAAAAAAAAAGAAGTTTGAACACATTGATCACTAGAAGCAAAATAAAATCTATAATTAAAAAATTCCTTACAAAAAAAGTCCAGGACCAGATGACTTCTCTGAGGAATTATACCAAGCATACAATGAAGAACTTATATCTATTTTTCTCAAAATGAAAGTGAAAGGTTAGTCGCTCAGTCATGTTTGACTCTTTGTGATTCCATGGACTGTAGGCTGCCAGGCTCCTCTGTCCATAGAACTCTCCAAACAAGAATACTGGAGTGGATAGTCATCCCCTTCTCCAGGGAATCTTCCTGATCCTGAGGTCGAACCTGGGTCTCCTTCATTACAGGCAGATTCTTTATCATCTGAGTCACCAGGGAAGTCCTATTCTTCTCAAAGTGTTTGAAAATATTGAAGAGGAGAAAACTCTCCTAAAATAATTCTATGATAACACCATCATCTTGATAACAAAACCAGACACCACGAAAAAAAAAAAAATAACTAAAGAAATGAAAATTACAGGACAAAATACAGATGCAAAAATTCTCAATACAATTCTAGCAATACATAAGAAGGTCATATACCATGATCAGGTTGCATTAATTTCAGGGTCATGAGGAACATTCACTATGTGCAAATGAAACAATGTGATATTTTGCATTAACAAAAGAAAAGACAAAAGTCATATGACCATCTCAATAGATGCAGAAAAAACTTTTGATGAAATTCAACATTCATTCATGATAAAAATTCTCACCAACGTGAGTATAGAGGAAACATAGCTCAACACAATAAAAGTCATTTATGACAAGCCCACAGCCAATATCCTACTCACCTGTGAAAAGCTCAGTCTTACTGCTAAATTCTGGAACAAGACAAGAATGTGCATTCACTCTCACCATTTCTTTCAACATAGTATTAGAAGTACTGGCAATATCAATTAAATAAGAAAAATAAATAAAATATATCTAAATCATAAGGGAAGATGTAAAATAGTCATTATATGCAGATGACATAATACTGTATATAGAAAACCCTAGCAACCCCACACAAAAACTGTTAGAAGTAATAAATGACTTCAGCAAGGCAGTAGGATACAAGATTAATTTACAGAAATCTGTTGCATTCTTTACACTAACAATGAAATATCAGAAAGAGAATAAAAAGCATTCCCATGTAATATTATGTCAAAAAATAAAATAGCCAGGAATAAACCAAACCAAGGATTGAAAAAAGTATGCCCTGAGAACTATAAAATGTTGATAAAGGAATTGGGGATGATTCAAAGAAATGGAAAGATATCCCATATCCCTGGGATGAGAAGAAAAAATATTGTTAAAATGGTCTACACAAAGAAATTGGCAAATTAAATGCAATCCCTATGACATTTTTCACAGAACTAGAACAAATGATCCTAAATATTATATTTAGGACTCACAAAAGACCCTGGCTTCTCTGGTGGCTCAAAGGCTTCCCTGGCGACACAGATGATAAAGAATCTGCCTGCAATTCAGGAAACCCAGGTTCTATCCCTGGGTTGGGAAGATGCCCTGGAGAAGGGAATGGCAATCCACTTCTGTATTCTTGCCTGGAGAATTCCATAGACAGAGGAGCCTGGTAGGTTACAGTCATCCATGGGGTCACAAAGAGTCAGACACAGCTGAGCGACTTTTACAACTATTACTATGATTACAAAAGGCCTAGAATTGCCAAAGTCATCTTGAGGACCAAAAAAGAAAGCTAGAGGCATACACCTCCCAGACTTTAATGCAGACTTCCCTGAAGCTCATTTGGTAAAGAATCCACCTGCAATGCAGGAGATCCCAGTTTGATTCCTGGGTCAGGAAGACCTGATGGAGGAGGGATAGGCTACCCACTCCAGTGTTCTTGGGTTTCCCTGGTGCTTCAGCTGGTAAAGAATCTGCCTGCAATGCAGGAGGCCTGGGCTTTATCCTTGGGTTGGGAAGATCCCCTGGAGAAGGGAAAGGCTACCCACTCCAGTATTCTGGCCTGGAGAATTCCATGGACTGTATAGTCCATGGGGTCGCAAAGAGTCAGACACGACTGAGAGACCTTCACTTTCATTGTCACAGTAATTGAAACAGCATGGCATTGTCTCAAATACAGACATATAGCTCAATGGAAAAAATAAAAAGCTTATAAATCCATCAACTTACAGTGAATTAATCTTAGACAGATGATGCAAGAATATACAATGGAGAAAACAGTCTCTTCAAGAAGTGCTTTGGGACAGCTGGACAGCCACATGTAAATCAATGAAATCAGAACACTCTCTCACACCATATATAAAAAGAAACCCAAAAAGTTTAAAGATCTAAATATGAAACATGACATTATGAAAGTCTTAAAAAGAACATAACCAAAACATTATCTTATATAAATGTTAGCAATATGTTTTTTAGATCAGTCTCCCAAGGCCAAAGAAATAAAAGCAAAAATAAACAAATGGGACCTAATCAAACCTAAAAGCTTTTGCAAAGCAAAGGAAGCTATAAACAAAGTATAGAGGCAGCCTATGGATTGGGAGAAAGTGTTGGCAAAAGAAATGACAAGTAACTTAAATATCTAAAATAAACAAATGGTTTGTACAACTCAATATAAAACAATAACCCAATAGAAAATGGGCAGAAGACCAAATAAGACATCTTCCTCTTCAAAGAAGACATAGAAATGGCCAAAAGACACAAGGAAAGATGCTCAATGCTGCTAATTATTAAAGAAATAAAAATCAAAACTACAATTAGGTATGACTTGACATCAGTTAGAATGGCTATTGTCAAAAAGTCTACAAATAATAAAGAGACCGGAGAGAGTGTGGAGAAAAGGGAGCTCTTGTACACTGTTGGTGAGATTATAAATTAGTGCAGCAACTATGGAAAACAGTATTGAGGTTTTAAAAAAGCTAAAAATAAGGCTACCTTATGATGAAAGTGAAAGTGGAGAGTGAAAAAGTGGCTTAAAGCTCAACATTCAGAAAACGAAGATTATGGCATACGGTCCCACCACTTCATGGGAAATAGATGGGGAAACAGTATCAGACTTTATTTTTCTGGGCTCCAAAATCACTACAGATGGTGACTGCAGCCATGAAATTAAAAGACGCTTACTCCCTGGAAGGAAAGTTATGACCAACCTAGATAGCATATTCAAAAGCAGAGACATTACTTTGCCAACAAAGGTTCGTCTAGTCAAGGCTATGGTTTTTCCTGTGGTCATGTATGGATGTGAGAGTTGGACTATGAAGAAGGCTGAGTGCCGAAGAATTGATGCTTTTGAACTGTGGTGTTGGAGAAGACTCTTGAGAGTCCCTTGGACTGCAAGGAGATCCAACCAGTCCTTTCTGAAGGAGATGAGCCCTGGGATTTCTTTGGAGGGAATGATGCTAAAGCTGAAAGTCTAGTTCTTTGGCCACCTCATGCGAAGAGTTGACTCATTGGAAAAGACTCTGATGCTGGGAGGTATTGGGGGCAGGAGGAGAAGGGAAAAACAGAGGATGAGATGGCTGGATGGCATCACTGACTCGATGGACGTGAGTCTGAGTTAATTCCAGGAGTTGGTGATGGACAGGGAGGCCTGGCATGCTGCAATTCATGGGGTCGCAAAGAGTCGGACATGACTGAGCGACAGATCTGATCTGATATAATATGATATGATTAATCAGTTCTACTTCTGGGCATATATGTAGAAAAGATGAAACTCTGATTTTAAAAGATACACACACCCCAATGTTCATAGCAACATTATTTATGATAAAAATGAAATGGAAGCAACTCTAATTTTCATCAAGAGATGAATGAATAAAGAAGGTATGGTGTATGTGTATACACACACACACACACACACACACACACACACACACACACACAATGGAATACTACTCAGCCTTAAACAATAATGAAATATTGCCATTTGTAGCAACATTGATGGACCTATAGAATGTCATACTAAGTGAAGTAAGTCAGACAGAGAAAGTCAAATATTATATACTATAATCTTATATATGAATTTATATATCTTATATATGAATTTACAAAATATACAAATGAATTTATTTACACATTGTAAACAAACAATCTTAAAGGAAATCAGCCTTGAATATTCACTAGAAGGACTGATACTGAAGCTGAAGCTCCAAAACTTTGGCCACTTTTGTGAAGAGCCAACTCACTGAACAAGACCCTGATGCTAGGAAAGATTGAGAGCAGAAGGAGAAGGGGGCGACAGAGGATGAGACAGTTAGATGGCATCACTGATTCAATGGACATGAGTTTGAGCCCACTCTGGGAGATAGTGAAGGACAGGTATGCCTGGTGTGCTGCTGTTTATGGGGTCACAAAGATTTAGAAATAACTTAGAGACTGAACAATAACAAAAAAATAGACAACAAACTTACCTTTACCAAAGGGGAAAGGGTGGAAAGGGATAAATTAGAAGTAATCAACAGATACACACTACCATATATAAAATAGAAAAACAACAATGATTTACTATATGCACAGGGATTTATGCTCAATATCTTGTAATAACCTATAATAAAAAGAAGAGAACTGGAGAAGGGAATGGGTTCAACAACATATATTGTTATTGAAGTGAGTTGCCATTTCCTCCTCCAGAGGCTGTTCCTGACTTGACCCAGGGATCAAACCCACGTCTCTTGCTTGGCGGGAAGATTCTTTCTTTATTTATTTTTTAAAATATTTTTAAGTCAAGCATTTATTTTGGTAAGCAGTCTCATAGCTGAAAAAGACACACCATTTAACACCCTACATAGTACAATTAATAAATATGGAAATAGCCAAATTATGTTTATTCAATCACCAATGAAGGGACACATACAGTAATTATGTGTATTTCAAAAGAAAGATAATGAACATGAGGTCCAGATTTCCAATATCAAAGTGACTGATGTGTAATTGTTTACACACTTTGTTCATACCAAAGGGACTATTACAACATTGTTCCAAATCAACATTCCCAAAGCCTCATTGAATTTTTCCATTAATTTGTCTCTTCTGTAAATACTTGATAACTGTTAAGGAAAAGCTATTTTTTCTTTTAATTTATTTTTCATTGAGGATAAATGCTTTACAGAATTTTGTTGTTTTCTGTCAAACCACAGCATGAATCAGCCTTGGGTATCAATAATATCCCCTCCATTTTAAACTCCCTCCCATTTCCCTCTCCATCTTACCCCTCCAGGTTAATACAGAGCCCCTGTTTGAGTTTCCTCAGCCATACAGAAAATTCCATTGGCTATCTATTTTACATATGGTAATATAAGTTTCCATGTTACTTTTTCCATACATCTCACTTTCTCCTCCCCTCTCCCCATGTCCATAAGTCTATTATCTATGTCTGTTTCTCCACTGATGCCCTGTAAAGAAATTCTTCAGTAGAATTTTTCTAGATTCCATATATGTGCATTAGAATACAATATTTATCTTTCTGACTCACTGCACTCTCTATAATAGGCTCTAGGTTCATCAACTTCATCAGAACTGACTCAAGTGTGTTCCTTTTATGGCTGAGTAACATTCCATTGTGTATATGTACCTCAACTTCTTTATCCATTCATCTGTCGATGGACATCTAGGTTGCTTCCATGTTCTAGCTATTGTAAATAGTGCTGCAATGAACAATGGGATGCATGTGTCTCTTTCAATTTCTGTTTCCTCAGGTTATATGCCTAGAAGTGAGATAGCTGGGACATATAGTGGTTTTATTCCTAGATTTTTAAAGGAATCTCCATACCATCTTCCATAGTGGCTATATCAATTAACATTCCCATCATCAGTGCAAGAGTGTTCCCTTTTCTGCACACCCCCTCCACCATTTATTATTTGTAGACATTTTGATGATGGCCATTCTGACTGGTTTGAAGTGATAGCTCATTGTGGTCTTGATTTGCATTTCTCTAATAATGAGCAGTGTTGAGCATCTTTTCATCTGTTTGTTATCCAACTGTATGTCTTCTTTGGAGAAATATCTTTGATTTCTTTCATTAGTGTCTTATACTTTTCTGTGTACAGTTCTTTTTTCTCCTTAGGTAAGTTTATTCCTAGATATTTAATTCTTTTTGTTCCAATGGTGAATGGGATTGATTCCTTAATTTCTCTTTCTGATTTTTGATTGTTAGTATATAGAAATGCAAGTGATTTTTGTGTATTGATTTTGTATCCTCCTGCTGCTGCTGCTAAGTCGCTTCAGTCATGTCCAACACTGTGTGACCCCATAGATGGCAGCCCACTAGGCTCCCCTGTCCCTGGGATTCTCCAGGCAAGAACACTGGAGTGGGTTGCCATTTCCTTCTCCAATGCATGAAAGTGAAAAGTGAAAGTGAAGTCGCTCAGTCATGTCTGACTCTTCGCGACCCCATGGACTGGAGCCTACCAGGCTCCTCCGTCCATGGGATTTTCCAGGCAAGAGTACTGGACTGGGGTGCCATCGCCTTCTCCTTTGTATCCTGCAATTTTGCTAAATTCACTGGTTAGCTCGAGTAATTTTCTGATACTATCTTTAGGATTTTCTATGTACAGTATCAAGTCATCTACAAACAATGAGAGGCTTTACTTCTTCTTTTCTGGTCTGAATTCCTTTTTTTTTTTTCTTCTTCTTCTTCTCTGATTACTATAGCTAGGACTTCCAAAACTATGTTAAATAATAGCGGTGAAAGTGGACATCCTTGTCTTGTTCCTGATCTTAGGGGAAATACTTTCAGTTTTTCACCACTGATAATAATGTTTGTTGTAAGCTGATCATATACGACCTTTACTATGTTGAGGTAGGTTCCTTCTATGCCCATTTTTTGAAGAGTTTTAATCATAAATGGGTGCTGAATTATACCAAATGCTTTTTCTGCATCTATTGAGATTATCGCATGGTTTTTACCTTTCAATTGTTTAATATAGTGTATCACATTGATTAATTTGCATTTATTGAAGAATCCTTGCATTCCTGGAATGAACCCAACTTGACCATTGTGTATGAGCTTCTTGATGTATTGCTTAACCCTGTTTGCTAAAATTTTGTTGAGGATTTTTTCATCTATGTTCATCAGTGATATTGGCCTATAGTTTGCTTTTGTGTTGTTTGGTTTTGGTATCAACGTGATGGTGGCCTTGTAGAACAAGTTTGGCAGTGTTCCTTCCTCTACAATTTTCTGAAAGAGTTTTAGAAGGATAGGCATTATCTCTTCTCTAAATATTTGATAGAATTCTCCTGTGAAACTATCTGATCCTAGGCTTTTGTTTTTTGGGAGATTTTTGATCACAGCTTCCATTTTAGTGCTTGTAATTGGGTTATTCATAATTTCTCTTTCTTCCTAGTTCAGTCTTGGGAGACTAAACTTATCTAAGAATCTATCCATTTCTTCCAGGTTATCCATTGTATGGCTATATAGTTGTTCATAATAGTCTCTTATAATCCTCTGTATTTCTGCATTTTCTGTTGTAACTTCTCCTTTTTCGCTTCTAATTTTGATGATTTGATTCTTCTCTCTTTTGTTCTTGATGAGTCTGGCTAAAGGTTTGTCAATTTTGTTTATCTTCTCAAAGAACCAGCTTTTAGTTTTATTAAGCTTTATTATTGTTAATTTCATTTCTTTTTCACTTATTTCTGCTCAGATTTTTATGATTTCTTTCCTTCTACTAATTTTTGGAGTTTTTGTTCTTCTTTTTCCAATTGTTTTAAGTGTAAAGTTAGGTTGTCTATTTGATGTTTTTCTTGTTTCTTGAGTTAGGATTATACTGCTATAAACTTCCCTCAGAAGTGTTTTTGCTGAATCCCATAGGTTTTGAGTTGTCATGTTTTCATAGTCATTTGTTTCTAGAACTTTTTAAAATTTCTTCAGCAACCTGTTGGTTATTTAGAAACATGCTGTTTAATCTCTTGTGTTTGTGTTTCTTGCAGTTTTTTTTTTTCTTGTAATTAATATCTAATCTCATAACATGGTCAGAGAAGATGCTTTATATGATTTCAGTTTTCTTAAATTTACTGAGGTTTGATTTGTGACCCAAGATGTGGTCTATCCTGGAGTATGTTCCATATGCACTTGAGAAGAAGGTGTATTCTTCTGCATTTGGATGGAATGTCCTGAAGATATCAATAACATCCATCTCCCCTAATGTATCATTTAAGACTTGTATTTCCTTATTAATTTCCTAATGTATCATTTAAGACTTGTATTTCCTTATTAATTTTCTGTTTTGATGACCTGTCCATTGCTGTGAGGGGGTGTTATTAAAATCTCCTGCTATTATTGCATTACTGTCAATTTCTCCTTCTATGTCTGTTAGTGTTTTCTTACATATTGAGATGCTCCTGTGTTGGGTGCATAGATAATTTACAGTTATGGCTACCTCTTGGATTGATCCCTTGATCATTATACAGTGTTCTTCCTTATCTCTTGTAATATTCTTTAGGCCTATTTTGTCTGATATGAGGATTGTTACTCTAGCTTTCTTTTGCTTTCCATTTGCATGGAATATATTTTGTACTCTCTCACTTTCAGTCTATGTGTGTCTTTAGGTCTCAAGAGGGTTTCTTGTAGACAACATGTATATGGGTCTTGTTTTTGTATCCATTCAGCCAGTCTGCCTTTTTGCTGGAACATTTAATCCATTTGCATTTAAAGTAGTTATTGATATATATGTTCCCATTGCCATTTTCTTAATTGTTTGGGGTTGATTTTGTAGATTTTTTTTCCTTCTCTCTTGTATTTCTTGACTTCATAAGTCCCTTTAACATGTGTTGTAAAGCTGGTTTGGTGGTACTGAATTCTCTTAACTTTTGCTTGTCTGAAAACCTTTTTACTTCTACCTCAGTTTTGAATGAGATTTTTGCAGGGTACAGTAATCTTAGTTGTAGATTTTTCCCTTTCAGTACTTTAAATATGTCCTGCCATTCCCTTCTGGCCTGCAGAGTTTCTGCTGAAAGATCAGCTTGGATTTCTCGTGTATGTTACTTGTTACTTCTCCCTTGCTGCTTTTAATATTCTTTCTTTCTGTTTAGTCTTTGTTAGTTTGATTGGTATGTGTCTTGGCATGTTTTTCCTTGGGTTTTTCCTGCATGGGACTCTTTGTGCCTCTTGGACTTCATTGACTATTTCTTTTTCCATGTTGGGGAAATTTTCAACTCTAATATCTTCAAAAAATTTCTCCTATGCTTTCTCTTTCTCTTCTTCTTCTGGGACGCCTATAATTCATTCGAATTATTGGTGCGTTTGATATTGTCCCAGAGGTCTCTGAGACTATCCTCAGTTATTTTAATCCTTTTTATTTTATTTTGATCTTCAGAAGTTATTTCCACCTTTTATCTTCCAGTTCGCTGATTAGTTTTTCTGCTTCAGATATTCTGCTGTTGATTCCTTCTAGAGTATTTTTAATCTCAGTAATTGTGTTGTTTGTCTCTGCATGTTTATAATTTAATTCTTCTAGGTCTTTGTTAATTGATCCTTGCAATTTCTCCATTTTATTTTCAAGTTTTTTGACCATCTTTACTATCATAATTCTGATTTTTTTTTTCAGGTAGTTTGCCTATTTCCTCTTAATTTATTTGGACTTCTGTATTTCTACTTTGTTCCTTCATTTGTGTAGTATTTCTCTGCCTTTACATTATAATTTTTCTTAACTTATTATGTTGGACATCTCCTTTTCCCAGGCTTCAAGGTTGAATTATTTCTTCCCTTTGGTTTCTGCATTCCTAAGGTTGGTCCAGTGGTTTGTGTAAGCTTAATATAGGGTGAGATTTGTGCTGAGTGTTTGTTTGTTTGTCTGTTTTTCCTCTGATGGGCAAGGCTGAGTAAGGTGGTAATCCTGTCTGCTGATGATTTAGTTTGTATTTTTGTTTTTGTTTAGATGAGGTGTCCTTCAAAGGGTGCTACTGGTGGTTGGGTGATGCTGGGTCTTGTATTCAAGTAGTTTTCTTTGTGTGAATTCTCACTATTTGATACGCCCTAGGTTTAGTTTTGGGCTTCCCTGGTGCTTCAGATGGTAAAGTATCTGCCTGCAATGTGGGAGACCTGGGTTGAATCCTTGGATTGGGAAGATTCCCTGGAGAAGAAAATGGCAATCCACTCCAGTACTCTTGCCTGGAAAATCCCATGGACAGAGGACCCTGGTAGTCTACAGTCCATGGGGTCGCAAAGAGTCAGACATGACTTCACTTCACTTCACTTAAGGGTTAGTTCTCTGGTAGTCTAGGGTCTTAGAATCAGTGCTCCCACTCCATAGGCTCAGGGCTTGATCTCTGGTTAGGAATGAAGATTCCACAAGTGGTTTGTTATGGCATTAAGTGAGATTAAAACAAATATCCAAAAATGAGAAACCAAAGATGAACCCCAGACAAATGGCAGTTACAAAATCAGGCAAATAATACTTAAAATAATGGAATATACACATATACATCCATGAGCGAAGTCAAAACAGTCCAACAAAAATAAAGTACAGTAGATTGACCCAGTGAACAAAAGAAATCAAAAATTATATTTACCACTTCACCACTACTAAACATAGTGTTGGAAGTTTTGGACACAGCAATCAGAGCAGAAAAATAAATAAAAGGAATCCAAATTGGAAAAGAAGAAGTAAAGCTCTCACTGTTTGCAGGTGACATGATCCTCTACATAGAAAACCCTAAAGACTCCACCAGAAAATTACTAGAGATAATCAATGAATATAGTAAAGTTGCAGGATATAAAATCAACACACAGAAATCCCTTGCATTCCTATACACTAATAATGAGAAAATAGAAAGAGAAATTAAGGAATCAATATAGTGAAAATGAGTATACTACCCAAAGCAATCTAGATTCAATGTAATCCCTATCAAGCTACCAACAGTATTTTTCACAGAACTAGAACAAATAATTTCACGATTTGTATGGAAATACAAAAAACCTCGAATAGCCAAAGCTATCTTGAGAAAGAAGAATGGAACTGGAGGAATCAACCTGCCTGACTTCAGGCTCTACTACAAAGCCACAGTCTTCAAGACAGTATGGTACTGGCACAAAGACAGAAATATAGATCAATGGAACAAAATAGAAAGCCCAGAGATAAATTCACGCACCTGTGGACACCTTATCTTTGACAAAGGAGGCAAGAATATACAATGGAAAAAAGACAATCTCTTTAACAAGTGGTGCTGGGAAAACTGGTCAACCACTTGTAAAAGAATGAAACTAGAACACTTTATAACACCATATACAAAAATAAACTCAAAATGGATTAAAGACCTAAACATAAGACCAGAAACTATAAAACTCCTAGAGGAGAATATAGGCAAAACACTCTCCGACATACATCACAGCAGGATCCTCTATGACCCACCTCCCAGAATATTGGAAATAAAAGCAAAAATAAACAAATGGGACCTAATTAAAGTTAAAAGCTTCTGCACAACAAAGGAAACTATCGGCAAGGTGAAAAGACAGCCTTCAGAATGGGAGAAAATAATAGCAAATGAAGCAACTGACAAACAACTAATCTCAACAATATACAAGCAACTCCTACAGTTCAATTTCAGAAAAATAAATGACCCAATCAAAAAATGCGCCAAAAAGCTAAATAAACATTTCTCCAAAGAAGACATACACATGACCAACAAACACATGAAAAGATGCTCAACATCACTCATTATCAGAGAAATGCAAATCAAAAGCACAATCAGGTACCATTTCATGCCAGTCAGAATGGCTGCGATCCAAAAGTCTACAAGCAATAAGTGCTGGAGAGGGTGTGGAGAAAAGGGAAACCTCTTACACTGTTGGTGGGAATGAAAACTAGTACAACCACTGTGGAGAACTGTGTGGAGATTCCTTAAAAAACTGGAAATAGAACTGCCATACCACCCAGAAATCCCACTGCTGGGCATACACACCGATGAAACCAGAATTGAAAGAGACACGTGTACCCCAATGTTCATCACAGCACTGTTTATAATAGCCAGGACATGGAAGCAACCTAGATGTCCATCAGCAGATGAATGGATAAGAAAGCTGTGGTACATATACACAATGGAGTATTACTCTGCCATTAAAAAGAATACATTTGAATCAGTTCTAATGAGGTGGATGAAACTGGAGCCTATTATACAGAGTGAAGTAAGCCAGAAAGAAAAACACCAATACAGTATACTAACACATATATATGGAATTTAAAAAGATGGTAACAATAACCCTGTATGCGAGACAGCAAAAGAGACACAGATGTATAGAACAGTCTTTTGGACTCTGTGGGAGAGAGAGAGGGTGGGATGATTTGGGAGAATGGCATTGAAACATGTGTAATATCATATATGAAACGAATCTCCAGTCCAAGTTCGATGCATGATACTGGTTGCTTGGGGCTGGTGCACTGGGATGACCCAGAGGGACGGTATGGGGAGGGAGGAAGGAGGGGGGTTTGGGATGGGGAACACGTGTATACCTGTGGTGGATTCATGTTTGTGTATGACAAAACCAATAAAATATTGTAAAGTAATTAACCTCCAATTAAAATAAATAAATTTATATTAAAAAAAAACAACTACAGCAGAAAGTAGAAAGTAAAACTAAACCAAGGTACCAAGTGAAGAATAAAGCAATGAAAACAAAACTAACAAATATGTTTAGAGGAAAGAAAGAAAGTAAAGAAAGGAAGAATAGATATGAAAAGTTAAATAGAAGTAGATGAAGAAGATTTATATATATTCAAGTTTAACTTAAAAGGGAAAGAACAGTAGGAAAGGCAAACAAGGAATAAATATAGAAAAATACAATAGGTTTTAAATTTTTTAAATTATTAAAAAGAGAAAAGAAAAAAATGGAAAAAGAAAGAAAAGAGGGGGAAAAAAAAAAAAAAACAGAAAACTCCACAGGACTGAAAAAGGCCAATGTAGAGGCAGAGGTTTATAACAACAATAAAATTTGTGACTGAATATACACGTATACCTATACACACATAATCAGAATCAAAGCAGTCCAACAAAAATAAAGTACAACAGATTAATCTGGTGAACAAAGGAAATAAAAAATCATATCTACCAGAACAAAACTAACTAAAGCACAAACTGGAAAACAACTAAAGCAAGGTGCCAACTGGAGAACAAAGCAATGAAAATAAAACCACCAAATATGTTGAGAGGAAAGGAAAGAAAGAAAGAATAGCTATCCAAAGCTAAATAGAGGTAGATGAAGTTAACATATATACATTAAAGTTTAACTGCAAGGGGGAAAGAACAGTAAGAAAAGCAAACAAAGGAATAAGTGTAGAAAAAAATAATAAGTTTAAAAAATTAAAATTAAATAAAACAAAAAGAAAAACTCCACAGAACTGCAAAAGACCAATATAGAGGCAGGGGGTTATAATAATAAAAAATGTGACTAAGGAAAAAAAAAGAAGAAAAAAAAAAGCTCAAAAGCTTAATTAGATTTCATAGTGCTAATAAAATCAACAACTACAACAGAAGGGGGAAAAGGGGAAAAAGAAAAAATCCTAAAGAATCTACAGAGCAAGTCAAAACATAAGAATAATAAATGTTTTTCTTGAGTCACTGTTCTCAGAGTCCTTTCCCTCGCTGGGAGTCACAGTCCACCTCACCTCCCTAAGATGCCCTCCAACACTGTGCTGATCTCTGGACCTGTTGTGGGGGCAGCTCAGATTCTAATTTGGCCCTACTTCTCCATGTTCTTGCCTCCAATGTCCACAGCTCTCAGAAATAGTGCATTTTATTTTGTGGAAGCTCTCAATGCCTTTTTACATATTCCATAGACACAGAGTCTGCCTAGTTGATCTTGTGGATTTGATCTGCAGTTTGTACAGGTGGTCAGAAGGCTTGGGGTCTTCTTCCTTAGTCACACTGCCCCTGGGTTTCAATTGTGGTTTTAATTCCACCTCTGCATGTGGGTCACCCACTGGGGTTTGTTCCTGAGGCAGCCTGGAGGACTTGGATTTGCCCCTGTGAGGGCCAGGTGTGGAGGTGGTGCAGGTGCTTGGGTTGCAGGGGTTCTGGCAGCACCAGGTACTCAGGGGGCTTGGAGGCTAGAGCAGCAGGAAATATAGTGCTCTAGAAGGGTAGGGCAACAAGTATTTGCCAGTATGCTCCAGTATTCTTGCCTGGAGAATACTCCTCTCCCTGACAGAGAAGCCTGGCAGGCCACAGTTTACAGGGTCACAAAGAGTCAGACACTACTGAAGAGACCCTGCATGCATAGACGCAAGACGTTTTCAGCCTGTGGCCGCTCTGCCACGGTGAGAGTTGAGCATGAAGCTGGCACAGGTGCTTGGCTTTCAGGGACCTTGGTTGCATCAAGTGTTCAGAGACATGGACTACTTACATTGCGGGAGTTACGGGTCCATCGTATTTTTTCAAGCCTCTTGTAGCTTGTGATCAGAAGGCCTCTTTGGCCAGTCTTTCTCCATAGCTCCCTCCGTTCAGGCACTTAGAGGGCTCCCTTGCCTGGGGTCCTTTCTGTTGTTCAGCACATCAGGCGCATAGAGGGGCCCCCCCTGGCTGGGACCCTACTCTGTAGATCAGTGCATCAGGGAAGTAAAGGCAGCCTAGGTGGGGTCTTACTCTGTAGTTCACTGTGACAGGTGTTTGATGAGCCAGCCTCTCTGTTGTTCAGCTGCCAATACTGGCGTGCGTGGGGAAGAGAGGCTATGGTGATGGCTCCACCCCCTATGCATGACTCAGCAGTATTGCCCTGCTTCCATGGCTGCCCTGCTTTCCTCCACAGGCATTTCCCACCACAATCTCTTCCCTTACATCTCTTTGATCTGTCTCTCCACAGTCAACAGCAGCCCTCGCCCTGGGATTGCTCCACAACCCCTAAAATCCAGCTTCCAGCCACTGTCCCTTCCAGGGGATCTGCATCCCTGTCTGGGGTATGTATGGCTGTGGCAAGGACTGTTTGATTCTCATTCCATTTAGGCTGCCACAGATCAGCTGTTTCACTCACAGCCTTAAGTGTTTCTCCTCTGACTCAGACAGTTGCCCCGATATGGGGATGAGATCTCCACTTCAGTTCCTCCACCCACCAAAGGCAGGTCCAATCCTACTAATACTCCTGTTTTCCTCCTAGTTCCTTCCTCCTACCCAGTTTTGTGTCAAGTACTCCTGTCTGCTCTCAGCTGGTGTTCTGCATGCACTTCTGTGTCTGAAGGTGTATTCCTAATGTACCCATGGAAAGAGATATACTCCATGTCCACCTACTCCTCCTCCATCTTGTTCTCCCCAGGCAGATTATTTATCACTGAGCCACAGAGAAACCAGGAAAAAATATATATATATATATATGTGTATATATATATATATATATATATATATATGTGTGTATATATATATATACACACACACACACAAACACACATACACACACATACAAATACACACGCACACGCACACACGTGTGTGTGTGTTAGTCACTCAGTCATGTCCAGCTCTTTGGACCCCAACAGCAACAAGAATATATATAACTGAATATCTTTGCTTTCCACCTGAAAGTAACACAATATTTTAAATCAACTCTGTTTCAATAAAAAAAAGTAATAGCTGTAACCTCAAATTTATTGAAAAACAATAACCTAAGTATTCAGGAATCTCTACAAGCTTCAAATAAGATAAATGCAAGGAAACCCATAAATAAGCACAAACAGTAAAATGCTGATGAGGTAATCTTGAAAACAGCAAGAGAAAAATGAAATACCATTTACAAGGGAGACCTAATAAGATTAGAAATTCAGCACTCAGCAGAAGCAATGAAGGACAGAAGACTGAGATAACACATAAGCCATGCTTAAATAAATAAATTGTTAACCAAAATTTCTATATCTAGCAAAGCTATTTTTCAAAACTTAAGGCAAAATTGAGATTTTGTAAATAAACAAAAACTGAGATAATTTGATACTTGCAGACCTGCTTTACATGAAATACTAAAAAAAGTCCTAAGGCTGAAAGCAAGTGACTCTGGATGATAATTTGAATCCACATAAATAAAAATATCATAAAAGTAATTACATAATTATTTTTTAAACTACAAATAAATATGGTTTTCTCCTTTTTCCTCTTAACTGATTTTAAAGAAACAATTGTGTAAAATATGTATAGAATGAATTGGACCTATAACTATAGAAAAACAATGTATGGGTAATGTATTTGCAAATAATAGCACAAAGGAAGTATCAATATATGGAATAAAAGTGGTAATGGGCTAAAAATGACAACAAATGAAAAAATAATAATTATAACAATGTACTGTTTGGTTTGTTGCATTAACAGATATAATAGTTTTAACAGTACCATAAAAACTAGTAAAAAAAAAAAGACTAGATAAATACAGGAATTACATTTCTAATATGTATTGCTAGAATCATATAAGTACAAAGATGAAGCTGATTCTGATAAGTTAAGATATATATGATAAACCTCAGGCCAATGACTAAAAATAAATTTTACAATAAAGTGCAAATCATTCACATAAATAAAATGCTGCTTTAGAAAATATTGTTCAAGCAAAACAAAGCAGTAAGGAAGGAATAAAGAAACAAAAAGGCATATAGACAACAAAAGTATAATGTCACACATAATTCCAAACATACAAGAAATAAATATAAATGTATTAATCCAAACAAAAGACTAAGACTGTCAGACTTGAAAATATCTCAACTGTGTATTGTATACAGAACACATACTTTAGATTCAAAGATGCAAACAAATTGAAATTAAAAGGATAGGAAAAGATACAATATGCAAACCAGCAACTATGGGAAAGCTGGAGAGACTATGTTAATGTCAGGTTAAATATAATTTACAACAAAAAATATAACTAGAGATAAATTAAGCTACTTTGTGGTGGCACTAGTGGTAAGGAACCTGCCAGCCAATGCAAATGATATAAGAGATGCCGATTCAATCTCTGGGATGGGAAGATCCCTAGGAGGCGGGTATGGCAATCCACTCCAGTATTCTTGCCTAGAGAATCCCATGGACAGAGAAACCTGGCAACTTACTGTCCATAGAGTCGCAAAGTAGCATGCATGCACTCAAGAGTGTCAATCTATAAGGAATATATACTATTATAAACATATGTGCACTGAATAAAAGCACACCAAACTGCATGAAACAATAATTGACAGAAATGAAGAGAAGTATAGACAATCTAAAAAAAGAGTTAGAGACTTCAATACTTTACTTTCAATAAATTATAAAATAGTAAGACAAAGCCTGGAGAAGGAAATGGCAACCCACTCCAGTATTCTTGCCTGGAGAATCCCAGGGACAGAGGAGCATGGTGGGCTGCTGTCTATGGGGTGACTCAGAGTCAGACACAACTGAAATGACTTAGCAGCAGCACCAAGACAAAGCCAACAAGAAAATAAAATACTTGAACAATACTATAAAGCAATTAGACCTAATAGATCTCTAAAATATCCCACCCAGAAACCCAACATCAGCAGAGAATACATTATTTTTAAGTGCACATGGAACATTCTTAGAAGTAAATCATATGCTATTTCTAAGCATATGACCTCAATAAAATTTAAAACATAGCATAATAAAAGTGTCTTTTTTGATCCAAATGAAAAGAAATTAGAAGTCAATAATTGGGGAAAATTGGGGAAATTCTCAAATTTTGAAAATTAAATAACACACTCATAAACAATAAATGGATTAAAGAAGAAATCAAAAGGAAAAATGAGAAAATGCTTTGAGATGAATGAAAATGAAGGCACTACATACCAAAACTTAAGGGTTATAGCTAAAGCAGTGCTTAGATGCAAAATTATACATGTTGCTGCCTATATTAAGAAAGAAGTAAGATCCTAAATTAATAGCAAACTAAACCTAAAACAAAGATCAGTCTAGTCAAAGCTATGGTTTTTCCAGTAGTCATGCATGGATGTGAGAATTGGTCTATAAAAAAAAGCTGAGCATCAAAGAACTGATACTTCTGAACTATGGTGTTGAAGAAGACTCTTGAGAGTTCCTTGGACTGCAAGGAGATCCAAACAGTCCTTCCAAAAGGAGATCAGTCCTGGGTGCTCACTGGAAGGACTGATGCTGAAGCTGAAACTCCAATATTTTGGCCACCTCATGCAAAGAACTGACTCATTGGAGAAGACACTGATGCTGGGAAAGATTGAAGGCAGGAGGAGAAGGGGATGACAGAGGATGAGATGGTTGGATGGCATCACCAACTCAATGGACATGAGCTTGAGTAAATTCTGGGAGTTGGCAATGGACAGGTAGGCCTGGCGTGCTGCAGCCCATGAGGTCGCAAAGAGTCAGAAACAACTGAGTGACTGAACTGAACTGAAACTTAAAACAAGCAGAAAGAATGGAATAGCATAGGAATTAATAAGATAGAAAATGGAAAAACAATACAGAAAATCAATGAAATCAAAATTTTGTGTTTATATACACCTGCAATAAAACATTAAAAGATAAAATAAAGAGAAAAAAAATCATTCATGATGATGTCAAAAGAGTGAAATACTTAGGAATAAATTTAATGAGCTAGAAAATTTATACTCTGGAAACCACAGAAAGTTCTTGAAAGAAATTAAAGACTATCTAAATAAATGGAAAAGTGATGTGTGTGCATGTTTCAGAAGACTTAGCATTGTTAAGAGGGCAATGTTTCCTAAAGCAAAAAGTGAAAGTGAAAGTCTGTTAGCCTTGTCTGACTTTTTGTGATCCCATGGACTATACAGTCCAGGAATTCTCCAGGCCAGAATACTGGAGTGGGTAGCCTTTCCCTTCTCCAGGAGATCTTCCCAACCCAGAGATCGAACCCAGGTCTCCCACATTACAGGCAGATTCTTTACCAGCTGAGGCACCAGGGAAACCCAAGAATACTGGAGGGGGTAGCCTATCCCTTCTTCATCGGATCTTCTGGACCCAGGAATCAAACTGGGGTATCCTGCATTGCAGGCGGATTCTTTACCAGCTGAGCTACCAGGGAAGCCCTAATGTTTCCTAAGCTAATTTACAATTTCAACACAATCCTTATTAGATTCACAGCTGGAGTTACTTGTAGAATTGACAAGGTGTTTCTAGAATTCATGTGGAATTGCAGGAACTCAAAATGGTCAAAATAGTCTTGAAAAGAAAGAATGAAGCACAAGCAATCACACGTCCCTATTTCACAACTTACTACAATGCAGTTGCAGTCAAGACAGCGTGGAAGTGACAAATGGATAGATATATTGATTGATGGAATGAAATAGAGAGCCCAGAAATAAATTGACACTGATTTTCAACAAGGTTGACAAAAAGAGAATCATTGTAATAAATAATGGTGAGAAAATGGACAGCCACGTGCAAATGGATGACAGAACTCAAAATGGATCAAAGACCTAAATGTAAGTTCAAAACCTATAAAATTCTTAGAAGAATAAATGGCAATAAATCTTCATGACTTTGGGTTTGCCAAGGGTTTGTAAATATGGCACCAAAGCATGATGACATCAAAGCACTAGCTACAAAAGAAAAAAAGAGATAAATTGAATTTTTATTGGTGTATAGTTGATTTACAATGTTGTGTTAGGTTCAGGTGTACAGCAAAGAAATTCAGTCATACATGTACATATATTCATTATTTTTCAGATACTTTTCTCATATAGATTATCACAGATAGTTGAATTTTATAAAAAGAAAAAAAACTTGTTTTTTAAATTTCAAAACACACCACCAAGAAAATGAAAAGACAGCCCAAAGAACGGAAGAAAATATTTTTAAACCATGTATGTGATAAGGGACTTGTATCTAGAATATGTAAGTATTTTGGGTTGGTTTCAGCCTATGGATAATGATGCTAAAAGTGAAAGTTGCTCTGTCATGGAACCCCATGGACTAAACCCGGCCAGTGATGCTATTAGCTAGTAATGCCTGGGAGCACTCACCTGGGCTCATACTAAATATTTGTGAGTAAGCCCCCCACAGATATTTCCTAGAACAGAATCAGTGTTGTGGTTGAACCAGCCCTTGTGGTTCTTATGACTGTTAGACACACCTCAGCACCAACCATCAGGAAACTTTGAGGAGGGGGAAGGTTTATTACTCACAGGTTCTGAAAGGCACACAGCACACCTGGGGCCACAAAGCATGGTCATGGGTAGAAACGGAGAGTGAGTGAACCTGGGGGTCTGCCTTTATTAGAATCAAGAGTGGAGTACCTAGGATTTTACGGGTTCACTCTTTATTGGTGAATTTAAAATATTAGAGTGGGAATTAAAGCATGAAAAGAGAAAAGTAAACAGTCAAACAGTCACTTGTTTAGGTCAATCAGAGAATTCTTAAATGGGGGAAATATCATGGGTAGTATGGCCTGGCTCTTTATCTAGTTGTATAGACAATGTATTTATTCAAGATGGATGTCTAGCAATCAACAACTTAATATCTTGTGCTTACATTATAATAAAAAAGCTAATTGTCACATGTTTACAAATATAATAAGGAATTCTTAAAAATCAATAATAGAAAAATAAACAACCAGATTTAAAAATTGGTGAAAGATGTGAGTATTGTTGCTGTTGTTCAATTACTCAGTTGTGTCCAACTTTTTGCAACCCCATGTACTGCAACATGCCAGGGTTCCCTGTCCTTCACCATCTTCTGGAGCTTGCTCAAACTCGTGTCCATTGATTTGGTGATGTCATCCAACCATCTCATCCTCTGTCGTCCCCTTATCTTCCTGCCTTCAATCTTAGCCAGCATCAGGGTCTTTTCCAATGAGTCAGCTCTTCACATCCAGTGAAGAGTGATGTGTATTGTTTTCAGATACACAGAGTATTGGAACTTCAGCTTCAGCATCAGTCCTTCCAGTGAATATTCGGGGTTGATTTCCTTTAGGATCAACTGATTTGATCTCCTTGCTATCCAAGGGACTTTCAAGAGTCTTCTCAACACCACAGTTCAAAGGCATAAATTCTTTGGTGTTCAGCCTTTTTTATTGTCCAGCTCTCACATGCGTACACAACTACTGGAAAAACCATAGCTTTGACTACATGGATCTTTTAGGCAAATATCTGAGTATACATTTATCCAAAGATACATCAGTGACCAATAAATAAATGAATAGATGCTTAACATCATTAGTCACCTGGTAAATACAAATTAGTAAATACAAATTCCTATGTGGCACTAGTGGTAAAGAAGACACTTGCCAATGCAGGAGACATAAGAGAAGTGGGTTCAATCCCTGGTTGGGAAGATCCCCTGGAGGTGGGCATGACAACCCACTCCAGTGTGCTTGCCTGGAGAATCCCATGGACAGAGAAACCTGGTGGGCTATATAGTCCATAGGGGAACAGTCAGACATGATTGAAGTGACTTAGCATGGCCTGGCAAATACAAATTAAACAAGATAAAATTTCACACACATTAGTATGAATAGAGGAGAAGGAAAGGGCAACCCACTCCAGTATTCTTGCCTGGAGAATCCCAAGGACAGAGGAGCCTGGCGAGCTGCTGTCTGCGGGGTCGCACAGAGTCGGACACGACTAAAGTGACTTAGCAGCAGTAGCAGCAGCATGAATAGAATAACCAAAAACTCAGAAGTAAGAAGTGTTGGCTAGGATGTGGAGAAATTGGAACACTCATACACTGTTGGTGGAAATATAAGTAATACATCCACTTTGGAAAACAGTCTGGCAGCTCCTCAAATTGTTAACCATAAAGATACCACATAACTCATTAATTCCACTCCTAGGTCTATAATAAAAAGAAATGAAAGTATATGCCCAGACATAAATTTTTAATAATAATTTATAATAGACAATGTGCATGCATGCTTATTTGCTCAGTTAGGTGGAAACAACTCAAACGTCCATCAACTAATGAATAAAGAAAATGTGGCATATCTGTACAAAGGAGAATTATTCAGCCATAAAAATGAATAAAGCACTAATATGTGCTAACATAGATATCTCTTGAAAACATTATTTTGTGAAAGAAATCAGCCACAAAGATCTCATACTATATAATTTCATTCAAATGAACTCTAAAATAGGGAAATCTATAGAGACAGAAAGTAGAATAGTAGTTGCTTAGGGATGTAAGTTGAGGTGCAGGTGCTAGGTGGGCAATAGTTAAAGGATATAGGATTTCTCCTCGAGATGATGAAAATGTCCTAGAATTTACTGTGGTGATTGTTGTACATATCTGCAAATATATTTTAAAAACACTGAATTATATATTTTAAATGAATGAATTATATGGTATGTAAATTATGTTTCTATAAAGATCCTTAAAATAAATAATTAATGAATAATTAAATAGATTTAGATAATTAGAGATGAACGTAAGTTCAGCCCTGTGCCAAATAGCACAAAATCCAAATTAATACGTTAGACATGAGTGAGGTATTTTACAAAGCTGTGAATCAACAAATGCCAACTAATTTAACATTAATTACCTAAGTGCCTAGAGATAAGAGTCCTAAAAATGGATCAGCACCTGGTGGAGTGATTAGGAGACTTAGTTTCAAGAACTGATCATTGTTAAAACAATAAGCCATGAGTAGAAAATGCATTAGAATTGTATAGTTTGTGACTGATCAAAGGGCCACAGGGCAAATGTGAAGACAATAACAAATGAGGCAAGAAATCAAGATTGAGGAAGTTAAGGCTGTTTACATTAAGTCCACCAGATAGTTTGTCTAAGCCAGTGGTTCTTTACCCTGGCTGTACATGGGAATAATCAGGGAGCTTTTAAGTCAGAGTCTCTGGAATGGGGCCTGAGCCTTGGCCTTTTTAAAGTTTCCTGTGTGAGTACTGCCAGAGTGGAAAACTACTGGGTTAGGCCAAGAGAAACTGGATATGACTAAGGGAGAAGGGATGAATGGAGGAATGCCCACCTGGAGAATTGATCCAGTTAGGTCCTTTGGAGGGTTCTGGAGGTTGTAGGGAGTCAAACACCTGGGTGTTGAAAGTAGGGTTACTCTAAAACCTAAGGTGTCAGATATAAAAGGCCGTTTAATGATTCCCAAATCTAACTCCTGTTCCTTCTTCACCACCTAGTATGTATGTGATGCATACATACAGAGAAGGGAAAGACTGATTCCAGGTCTTCTGACTCCAAATTAGTGTCCTTTATCATGCCCCACTGCCTTCCCCCGTTATACTCTGAAACTAGGTTTAAAAGGCAGGCAGTTCTTAAATGGCCTATTAATACATTCAGCCCTTTCCCCAACTCTCCTTGCAAATATGCCTAAGGGCTTCAAATCGTTATCTTAAATGCTGCTCTTACATAATCAGTTCAGCAATAAACCTTTCCAGTTATAGGACTTTTAGTCAAAGCAAATCTTTTGGTCTTGTTTTCCTGCCAAGATTCATGACTCCTGACTGTCTCATCTTATGAGACTAGTAATAAATATCCTTTGCTGAATGCCAATAACAAACTGGGCACTCTAAGGCTCTTTGGACTTGGAAGCTGGTGCAGGAATTGTAGCTTGAGTCAAGTACCATCTTTTTCTTATCCTGACCTTTTGTCCCTCTGAAGACCATGAACACCCTTCACTCACACCTAATCATCTCCCAAAGTTTACTATTGCCATGTTTGATGTATGAAGTTGTTATACTTTATCAGTCAGCTGAAATTCTCTCCTTTCTTGCTCAGTGTTATTCTTTCCTGTTTCTCCAGTGTGCTACTATGTGTACATGTTGATATTGGTGTCTACTGTGAGTTTCGCTTAACTCCTTGGTGAGCTAGCCAAAGTCTTTCTACTTGAATGACAACTTCCTCATTATCCATCTGTCAGCCTGTTCCCAAACTAGAAAACTTCTTCCTAGTTTACAGTTGCCTCTACCAGCTCAGTTCACATTTTCTTCTTCCAGTCTTAGAGCTAACAATGACATACAAAGAAAGAGTAATATGTCTACTTCTCTTGACCCTATTTCTTCAATACTAGAAGCAGAATACATGTTTCAGGTCACAGGCAAATGTGTATAACCAGCCCTGGGTTTTACCATACCCAGAAGTAGAGTTTCAGGGTAGAATGATCAAGAGATAGAAGGAACTACAGACTTTATTCTGCCACAGCCTTAGCTCTGGTGGTTTTATATCCTCCAACATTCTTTCTGACTTTATTCCAATTCCCTTTATCTGGGATTTTGTGTGATTATCAATTGACAAATGAAGTTTCAGAGGAATTGGTTCTAACACGTGAGGATGTCCTGAGCCCATGGCACACAAGTGCTCTCCAGAAATGTCATAACTGATAGACTATCCCAGTATCTTCCATCCTGAGTATTTAGAAAACAGAGAAGGAGGAAATGGGCATGGTCATCAGATTCCATTTGGAAAGGCAAGAACAGTAGAGATGCTAAAACAATATGCAAGGGCTTCCCATAACTTTCCTTTTGCTTTGAAAATGTCCCAATTTGTTTGATGCAGAGCCAAAATGGCACTACCTCTAATTCATTGCTCTTGTATTTCCAATGTCAATTCTGTCATCTAAGTTTCCCATCAGATACACCTGGCCATAAGTAGAAATAACGTGCATGGGACTTGGCAAATAGACATGTGGGTTTGACTCTTGATTCCAGGTAAGCTTTAGAAAATTATTAAACTTTTATCAGCCACAATTTCTTCATATGAAAAAAGGTTATATAATACATAGTTTACAAATATGTCTTGAGAATTCAATGGTATAATTTTGATGTTAGCATAAAATATCTGTCACAGAGTAGGGATAAGAGATAAATAATAGCTATCCCTTGCAAAGCCCTAACCTGAAACACTGCCAGGCCTGCTCACAGAACAAAGGACTGAGCAGAGCTAGCCAGCTGTGGATTGGCTCATCCCCCGCTGGAGACAGGCAGGCGAGGGCAGCCAGAGCCAGAAGGGGGCAATCGCAGCCCCAGAGAGGCATCCTCTACCAAACTGCAAGCAGGCCTCATTGCTAACCAAGTCTCCTTGGGATTCTGGACGGTTGACATCCACCAGGAGGGTCACAGCTAGAGATCAGCTACCCAGAGGAGACACACAGCACACCTGAGAAGGCGAGCCCATTGTACACCCAGAAAACCGAGTGGATGGGACGGGGGAGGTGATAAGTCACAGCTCTCCAAGCACCTGGTCACCTGAGCTGCTCAGACCCGGGAAGGGCACAAAATGCAGGCTCAATCAAGTCTGTGCCTTTGTGGAGTACCTGAGAACCTGAACCTGAGCGGTTTAGACCTGGGAAGTGCACTCAACCCAGGGCCAGCCTCAGACAGTTCCCGGCAGAGCAACCTAGCGCCTGAGCAGTGTAGACTGGGAAAGCACACACGCCGTGAGCGGGGGCAAACCCAGTGTGGCAGAGACACTGGGAGCACTCCTCACAGACGCCAGTGATATTTGTTTGCAGCATTCCTTCCTCCCCACAGCACGACTGAACAACTGAGCCTAAAAACAGTGACCAGCACCGCCCCCTTGTGTCAGGGTGGAAATTAGACACTGAAGAGGCCAGCAAACAGAAGTTAAAATAAACAGAGGGAACCTCCTTGGAAGTGATAGTTGCAATAGACTGAAACCCTGTGTTAGCACCAACTACCTAAGAATGGGCCTATAGATCTTGAGAAGTGTAAGCTGGATCAAGGAACTCTCTGAAAATGAACTGATCCCACACTGTCCACAACAAAACCAGACAAAGTCCTAGATATATTTTTAGTGTTATCATTTTTTACATTTTTTAAATTTTTATTTCCTCTATTACTCCTTTAATTTTCAGTTTTATAACCTACTATTACTTTGCAGAAAAAAAGGCCCTATTTTTAAAGCAAGCTTCGTGTATATATATATATATATATATATATATATATATACACACACACACATACATATATATATGTATATATTATAATTTTTGTGACTGTTTTTTTCTTAAATATTGTATTTTTGAGAATATAACCTCTACTCTAGATTTTAATCTTTGCTTTTTGGTATTTGTTATCAATTTTGTAGTTTTAAGAACCCAATATTCAGCACCAATTTTTTTTTAATTTTATTTTATTTTTAAACTTTACATAATTGTATTAGTTTTGCCAAATATCAAAATGAATCCATCACAGGTATACATGTACTCCACATCCTGAACCCTCCTCCCTCCTCCTTCCCCATACCATCCCTCTGGGTCGTCCCAGTGCACCAGCCCCAAGCATCCTGTATTGTGCATTGAACCTGGACTGGCATCTCGTTTCATACATGATATTTTACATGTTTCAATGCCATTCTCCCAAATCTTCCCACCGTCTCCCTCTCCCACAGAGTCCATAAGACTGTTCCATACATCACTGTCTCTTTTGTTGTCTCATACACAGGGTTATTGTTATCGCCTTTCTAAATTCCATATATATGCATTAGTATACTGTATTGGTGTTTTTCCTTCTGGCTTACTTCACTCTGTATAATAGGCTCCAGTTTCATCCACCTCATTAGAACTGATTCAAATGAATTCTTTTTAATGGCTGAGTAATATTCTGTTGTGTATATGTACCACTGCTTTCTTATCCATTCATCTGCTGATGGACATCTAGGTTGCTTCCATGTCCTGGCTATTATAAACAGTGCTGCGATGAACACTGGGGTACACGTGTCTCTTTCCCTTCTGGTTTCCTCAGTGTGTATGCCCAGCAGTGGGATTGCTGGATCATAAGGCAGTTCTATTTCCAGTTTTTTAAGGAATCTCCACACTGTTCTCCATAGTGGCTGTACTAGTTTGCATTCCCACCAACAGTGTAAGAGGGTTCTCTTTTCTCCACACTCTCTCCAGCATTTATTATTTGTAGACTTTTGGATTGCAGCCATTCTGACTGGTGTGAAATGGTACCTCATAGTGGTCTTGATTTGCATTTCTCTGATAATGAGTGATGTTCAGCATCTTTTCATGTGTTTGTTAGCCATCTGTATGTCTTCTTTGGAGAAATGTCTATTTAGTTCTTTGGCCCATTTTTTGATTGGGTCATTTATTTTTCTGGAGTTGAGCTGTAGGAGTTGCTTGTATATTTTTGAGATTAGTTGTTTGTCAGTTGCTTCATTTGCTATTATTTTCTCCCATTCTGAAGGCTGTCTTTTCACCTTGCTGATAGTTTCCTTTGATGTGCAGAAGCTTTTAAGGTTAATTAGGTCCCATTTGTTTATTTTTGCTTTTATTTCCGATATTCTGGGAGGTGGGTCATAGAGGATCCTACTATGATGTATGTCAGAGAGTGTTTTGCCTATGTTCTCCTCTAGGAGTATTATAGTTTCTGGTCTTATGTTTAGATCTTTAATCCATTGTGAGTTTATTTTTGTGTATGGTGTTAGAAAGTGTTCTAGTTTCATTCTGTTACAAGTGGTTGACCAGTTTTCCCAGCACCAGTTGTTAAACAGATTGTCTTTAATCCATTGTATATTCTTGCCTCCTTTGTCAAAGATAAGGTGTCAATATGTGCGTGGATTTATCTCTGGGCTTTCTATTTTGTTCCACTGATCTATATTTCTGTCTTTGTGCCAGTACCATACTGTCTTGATAACTGTGGCTTTGTAGTAGAGCCTGAAGTCAGGTAGGTTGATTCCTCCAGTTCCATTCTTCTTTCTCAAGATAGCTTTGGCTATTCGAGGTTTTTTGTATTTCCATACAAATTGTGAAATTATTTGTTCTAGCTCTGTGAAGAATACTGTTGGTAGCTTGATAGGGATTGCACTGAATCTATAAATTGCTTTGGGTCATATACTCATTTTCACTATATTGATTCTTGCAATCCATGAACATGGTATATTTCTCCATCTATTAGTGTCCTCTTTGATTTCTTTCACCAGTGTTTTATAGTTTTCTATATATAGGTCTTTAGTTTGGGAGCAAGATTACTGCCTGGATTGCTCTCTCCCTCTTTGGACTCTCCTTTTTCTCCACCAGGTCACCTCTATCTCCTCCCTCCCCTTCTCTTCTCTACTCAACTCTGGGAATCTCTTTCTGTGCTCCGGGCTGTGGAGAACACTTAGGGAACTGATTACTGGCTGGATCTATCTCTCTCCTTTTGATTCCCCCTTTTAACTTCCTGGCCACCTCTCTCTCCTTCCTCCCTCTTCTCTTCTCCGTGTAACTCTGTGAACATCTCTGAGGGGTCCAGACTGTGGAGAGCACATAGGGAAGTGATTACTGGCTAGCTTGCTCTCTCCCCTTTTGATTCCCTCTCTTCTCCTCCTGGTCACCTCTATCTCCCTCCTCCATCTTCTTTTCTCCATGTAACTCTGTGTACCTCTCCAGGTGTCCCTCACTATGGAGAAACTTCTCATCATTAACCTAGATGTTTTATCATCAGTGCTGTATAGACGGAGAAGTCTTGAGGCAACTCATATATATGGAATTTAGAAAGATGCTAACAATAACCCTGTGTACGAGACAGCAAAAGTGACGCTGATGTATGGAACAGTCTATGGAATATGTGGGAGAGGGAGAGGGTGGGAAGATTTGGGAGAATGGCATTGAAACATGTAAAATATCATGTATGAAACGAGATGCCAGTCCAGGTTCAATGCACGATACTGGATGCTTGGGGCTAGTGCACTGGGACGACCCAGAGGGATGGTATGGGGAGGGAAGAGGGAGGAGGGAGGAGGGTTCAGGATGGGGAGCACATGTATACCTGTGATGGATTCATTTTGATATTTGGCAAAACTAATACAATTATGTAAAGTTTAAAAATATAATAAAATTAAAAAAAAAAAAAGAATACGACTGAAAACCAGAGGCAGGAGGCTTAAGTCAAAATCCTGAGAATACCAGAGAACTCCTGACTCCAGGGAACATTAATCGATAGGCACTTACCAAACGCCTCCATGCCTACACTGAAACCAAGGGCCAACAAGTTCCAGAGAAAGACATACCACACAAATTCTCCAGCAACACAGGAACATAGCCCTTAGCTTCAATATACAGGCTGCCCAAAGTCACACCAAACCCACTGATATCTCAAAATTCATTAATGAACACTTCAGTGCACTCCAGAGAGAAGAAATCCAGCTCCATCCACCAGAACAAAGACACAAGCTTCCCTAAACAGGAAACCTTGACAAGCCACACGTCCAACCCCACCCACAGTGAGGAACCTCCACAATAAAGAAGAACCACAAACTGCCAGAATACGGAAAGGCCACCCCAAACACAGCAATATAACAAGATGAAAAGGCAGAGAAATACCCAGCAGGTAAAGGAACAGGATAAGTGCCCACCAAACCAAACAAAAGAGGAAGAGATAAGGAATCTACCTGATAAAGAATTCCAAATAATGATAGTGAAAATGATCCAAAAATAGCCTGGTTATAGAGAAGATGCAAGAAATGTTTAACAAGGACTTCAAAGAAATAAAAAAGAGTCAATATATAATGAATAATGCAATAAATGAGATCAAAAACACTCTGGAGGGACCAACAGTAAGACAACTGAGGCAGAAGATAGGACTAGTGAGGTAGAAGATAGAATGGTAGAAATAAATGAAACAGAGAAGAAATTTTAAAAAATAATAATAATTAAAAGAAAGGAGGATAACCTCAGAGACCGCTGGGACAATGTTAAACGCCCCAACATTCGAATCATAGGAGTCCCAGAAGAAGAAGACAAAAAGAAAGGCTATGAGAAAATACCTGAGGAGATAATAGTCGGAAAATTCCCTAAAATAGGGAAGGAAATAGTCACCCAAGTCCAAGAAACCCAGAGAATCCCAAACAGGATAAACCCAAGGTGAAACACCCCAAGACACATATTAATCAAATTAACAAAGGTCAAACACAAAGAACAAATATTAAAAGCAGCAAGGGAAAAACAACAAATAACTCACAAGGGGATTCCCCGAAGGATAACAGCTGATCTTTCAATAGAAACGCTTCAGGCCAGAAGGGAATGGCAAGACATACTTAAAGTGATGAAAGAAAATAACATACAGCCCAGATTACTATATCCAGCAAGGATCTCATTCAACTATGAAGGAGAAATCAAAAGCTTTACAGACAAGCAAAAGCTGAGAGAATTCAGCACCACCAAAGCAGCTCTCCAACAAATGCCAAAGGATCTTCTCTACATAGGAAACACAGAAAGAGTGTATAAACTCGAATCCAAAACAATAAAGTAAATGGCAATGGGACCATACTTATCAATAATTACCTTAAATGTAAATGGATTGAATGTCCCAACCAAAAGACAAAGGCTGGCTGAATGGACTAAAAAAAAAAAAAAAAACCCTATATAAGTTGTCTACAAGAGACCCAGCTCGAAACAAGGGACACATTCAGACTGAAAGTGAAGGGCTGAAAAAAGATATTCCACCCAAATAGAGACCAAAAAGAAAGCATGAGTAGAAGTAGTTATATCAGATAAAATAGACTTTAAAACAAAGGCTGTGAAAAGAGACAAAGGACACTACATAATGATCAGAGGATCAATCCAAGAAGATACAACAATTATGATTATATATGCACCCAACATATTGGAGAAGGAAATGGCAACCCACTCCAGTGTTCTTGCCTGGAGAACCCCAGGGACGGGGGAGCCTGGTGGGCTGCCATCTATGGGGTCGCACAGAGTCGGACATGACTGAAGCGACTTAGCAGCAGCAGCAGCAGCATGCACCCAACATAGAAGCACTGCAATATGTGAGACAAATGCTAACAAGTATGAAAGGGAAAATTAACAATAACACAATAATAGTGGGAGACTTTAATACCCCACTCACACCTATGGATAGATCAACTAAACAGAAAATTAACAAAGAAACACAAACTTTAAATGATACAATAGAACGGCTAGACATAATTGATATCTATGGGACATTTCACCCCAAAACAATGAATTTCACTTTTTTCTCAAGTGCACATGGAACCTTCTCCAGCATAGATCAAATCCTGGGCCATAAATCTAGCCTTGGTAAATTCAAAAGAATTGAAATCATTCCAAGCATCTTTGCTGACCACAATGCTTTAAGATTTGATGTCAATTACAAGAGAAAAATTATTTAAAATTCCAACATATGGAGGCTGAACAACACGCTGCTGAATAGCCAACAAATCACAGAAGAAATCAAAAAAGAAATCAAAATATGCATAGAAATGAATGAAAATGGAAACACAACAACCCAAAACCTATGGAACACTGTAAAAGTAGTGCTAAGGGGAAGGTTCATAGCAATACAAGCTTACCTCAAGAAACAAGAAAAAAGTCAAATAAATAACCTAATTATACACCTAAAACAACTAGAAAAGGAAGAAATGAAGAACCCCAGGGTTAGTAGAAGGAAAGAAATTTTAAAAATTAGGGCAGAAATACATGCAAAAGAAACAAAAGAGACCATAGCAAAAATCAACAAAGCCAAAAGCTGGTTCTTTGAGAAGGTAAATAAAATTTACAAGCTATTAGCCAGACTCATCAAGAAACAAAGGGGAAAAACTCAAATCAACAAAGTTAGAAATGAAATGGAGAGATCACAACAGATAACACATAAATACAAAGGATCATAAGAGACTACTCTCAGCAACTATATGACAATAAAACAGACAATTTGGAAGAAATGGACAAATTCTAGGAGAAGTACAACTTTCCAAAACTTGACCAGGAAGAAATAGAAAATCTTAACAGACCCATCACAAGCATGGAAACTGAAACTGTAATCAGAAATCTTCCAGCAAACAAAAGCCCAGGACCAGATGGCTTCACAGCTAAATTCTACCAAAAGAAGAAAAGAAGAAGCAAAACTCTCACTGTTTGCAAATAACATGATCCTCTACATAGAAAACCCTAAAGATTCCACCAGAAAATTACTAGAGCTAATTAATAAATATAGTAAAGTTGCAGGATATAAAATCAACACAAAGAAATCCCTTGCATTTCTATACACTAACAATGAGAAAACAGAAAGAGAAATTAAGGAAACAATTTCATTCACCATTACAACAAACAGAATAAAATACTTGGGAATATATCTACCTAAAGAAACTAAAGACCTATATATAGAAAACTATAAAACACTGGTGAAAGAAATCAAAGAGGACACAAATAGATGGACAAATATACTGTGTTCATGAATTGGAAGAATCAATATAGTGAAAATGAGTATACTACCCAAAGAAATCTATATATTCAATGCAATCCCTATCAAGCTACCAATGGTATTTTTCACAGAACTAGATCAAATAATTTCACAATTTGAATGGAAATGCAAAAAAAAAACTCGAATAGCCAAAGCAATCTTGAGAAAAAGAATGGAACTGGAGGAATTAACCTGCCTGACTTCAGGATCTACTAAAAAGCCACAGTTATCAAGACAGTATGGTACTGGCACAAAGACAGAAATATAGATCACTGGAACAAAATAGAAAACCAAGAGATAAATCCATGTACCTATGGTCACATTATGTTCGACAAAGGAGGCAAGAATATACAATGGAGAAAAGACAAACTCTTTAACAAGTGGTGCTGGGGAAACTGGTCAATGACTAGTAAAAAAATGAAAGTAGAACACTTTCTAACACCATACACAAAAATAAACTGAAAATGGATTAAATATCTAAACATAAGGCTAGAAACTATAAAACTCCTAGAGGAAGACAGGCAAAACACTCTCTGACATAAACCACAGCAGGATACTCTATCACCCACCTCCCAGAATACTGGAAATAAAAGCAAAAATAAACAAATGCTACCTAATTAAAATTAAAAGCTTTTGCAGAACAAAGGAAACTATAAGCAAGGTGAAAAGATGGCCTTCAAAATGGGAGAAAATAATAGCAAATGAAGCAACTGACAAAGAATTAATCTAAAAAATATACAAGCAACACTTGTAGCTCAATTCCAGAAAAATAAACAACCCAATCTAAAAATGGGCCAAAGAACTAAACAGACATTTCTCCAAAGAAGACATACAGATGGCTAATAAGCACATGAAAAGATGCTCAACATCACTCATTATTCAGTTCAGTTCAGTTCACTCAGTCGTGTCTGACTCTTTCTGACTCATGAATCACAGCACGCCAGGCCTCCCTCTCCATCACTAACTCCCAGAGTTCACCCAAACTCATGTCCATCAAGTCGGTGATGCTATCCAGCCATCTCATACTCTGTCGTCCCCTTCTCCTCTTGCCCCCAATCCCTCCCAGCATCAGGGTTTTTTTCAATGAGTAAACTCTTTGCATGAGGTGGCCAAAGTATTGGAGTTTCAGCTTTAGCATCAGTCCTTCCAATGAACACCTAGGACTGATGTCCTTTAGGATGGACTGGTTGAACCTCCTTGCAGTCCAAGGGACTTTCATGAGTCTTCATTAGAGAAATGCAAATCAAAACCACAATGAGGTACCATTTCACGCCAGCGAGAATGGCTGCTATCCAAAAGTCTACAAGCAATAAATGCTGGAGAGAGTGTGGAGAAAAGGGAACCCTCTTAGATGGTTGGTGGTAATGCAAACTAGTTACAGCCACTATGGAGAACAGTGTGGAGATTCCTTAAAAAACTGGGAATAGGACTGCCATATGACCCAGCAATTGCACTGCTGGGCATACACACTGAGGAAACCAGAATTAAAAGAGACACATGTACCCCAATGTTCACTGCAGCACTGTTTATAATAGCTAGAACATGAAAGCAACCTAGATGTCCATCAGTAGACAAATGGATAAGAAAGCTGTGGTACATATACACAATGGAATATTACTCAGCCATTAAGAAATACATTTGAATAAGTCTAATGAGGTGGATTAAAACAGAGCATATTATACAGAGTGAAGTAAGCCAGAAAGAAAAACACCAATATAGTATACTAATGTATATATATGGAACTTAGAAAGATGGTGATGATAACCCTGTATGTGAGACAGCAAAAGAGACACTGATGTATAGAACAGTCTTTTGGACTCTGTGGGAGAAGGCAAGGGTGGGATGATTTGGGAGAATGGCATTGAAACATGTATATTATCATATGTGAAACTAATCACCAGTCCAGGTTCAATGCATGAGACAGGGTGCTCAGGGCTGGTGCACTGGGATGACCCAGAGGGATGGGATGGGGAGGGAGGTGGTAGAGGGGTTCAGGATGGGGAACACATGTACACCCATGGTGGATTCATGTCAATGTATGGCAAAACCAATACAATATTTAAAATAGTTAGCCTCCAAATAATAAATAAATAAATAAATTTAAATAAATAAATAAATTTGAAGTAAAATCTAAATAAAATTAATAAAAAATTTAAAAAGAGATAAATAATAATTTTCTTATTTTTGTCTTTCACTCCCTCTCAGAAACTGTTTCTGTGGCATCTGCTTCTTAAATCGGTTGTAACTTGTCTAGGTCCTTGCACCCAAGACTCTGAGTTGGGTCCAAGGTCTGGGGAAGTAGTAATAATAGTTGAATTTTACATAGAATTAGCTTACTATAGCTCTAGACAGTGACCTATGTATTTTACATATACCATCTCATTTAATCCTTCCAACTACCTTGTGATATAGGTTATTACCCCTATTTTACATATAGAAAAACTGAGGTATAGAAAGGTTCAATAACTTCCCCAAAGCATACAGACAATAAATGATAGAGCCAGAATTTGAACCAAACAGCCTAACTTTAAAGTCCCTACCCCTTATTGCTACATCAGATATCTGGTAACGCTAGACTCGAGTGGAGCAAGCAACAATTTGAAACTCTCATTCTTTCATGCCAGGGCCTGTCCAGAACAGAGACAAGAGCCATTCTGTCTCAGGGCTGCAAATACCCACTGCTTCAACTCTTCCCTTTTACCTTTGTGTCTGATAATTTTAGGCCTGTTAAGAGGGCACTGTTGTGTAATGCTCTGGCAATGGAGCATCATCTGTAAGAATTCCTCAGTGAACTTTACTCCAAACACAGCTGCAGTTTCCACTTTCCTATTAGTAATAGCCAAAATCCCTCTCTGCCTTGGAACATAGTCAGCATCATTTCTCTAGCTGTCACTCTGTAGGTTAAAGCTTGTGTTCCAAGTTGAAAATATATTTGATTGGGTAGAAACCTCTTTAATGGACTAAGGGCCTTGAGTGTAGAAAGTGTGGCTGCCAGGCCAGAGACAGCAGTCTTGTCCAATTCAATTCTTAAGCTTAGCAAGCAACTATCCATGGGGGAGGGGGCGGTGGGTAGGGGAAGTCATCTCTGCAGGCACCATGAGCACCAAAACAGTAGCACCCCTTTCACAGTCATATTCTCAAGGACTAATGTGTTGGTTCCTCCCACTATCCACTCCAAGGCTGCTGGAAGGGAAGACTGTGAGGGTAATGCCAACCCAATGATAACTGGGTTGAGGTCATGCAGTAAGGATCTTCATTAGTCCTTACCTGATTAAATGTGCTCATTTCAGTTCAGTCGCTCAGTTGTGTCCAACTCTTTGTGACCCCATGGACTGCAGCACGCCAGGCCTCCCTGTCCATCACCAACTCCTGGAGTTTACTCAAACTCATGTCCATTGTGTCAGTGAAGCCATTCAACAATCTCATCCTCTGTCATCCCCTTCTCCCACCTTCAATATTTCCCAGCTTAGGGGTCTTTTCAAATGAGTCAGTTCTTTGTATCAGGTGGCCAAAGTATTGGAGTTTCAGCTTCAGCATCAGTCCTTTCAATGACTATTTAGGACTCATTTCCTTTAGGATGGACTGGTTGGATTTCCTTGCAGTCCAAGGGAATCTCAAGAGTCTTCCCCAACACCACAGTTCAAAGGCATCAATTCTTCAGCTTTCTTTATAGTCCAAGTCTCACATCCATACATGACTACTGGAAAAACCATAGCTTTGTCTAGGTGGACTTTTTTTGGCAAAGTAATATTTCTGCTTTTCATTTTCTTTATTTTTTAAATTAATTTATTTATTTTAATTGGAAGGTAATTACTCTACAATATTGTAGTGGTTTTTGCCATACATTGACATGAATCTGCCATGGGTGTACATGTATTCCCCATCCTGAATCCCCCTCCCACTTCCTTCCCCATCCCATTCCCAGGTCATCCCAGTGCACCAGCCCTGAGCACCCTGTCTCATGCATCAAACCTGGACTGGCTACCTATTTCACATATGATAATATGCATGTTTCAATGCTATCCTCTCAAATCATCCTACCCTCACCTTCTCCCACAGAGTCCAAATGCTGTCTAGGCTGGTCAAAAATTTTCTTCCAAGGAACAAGTGTCTTTTAAAACCATGGCTGCAATCACCATCTGCAGTGATTTTGGAGCCCCCCCCCCAAAAAAAAATAAAGTTTGTCACTGTTTCCACTGTTTCCCTATCTATTTTATGTGAAGTAATGGGGCCAGACTCTATTATCTTAGTTTTCTGAATGTTGAATTTTAAGCCAACTTTTTCACTCTCCTCTTTCACTTTCATCAAGAGGCTCTTTAGTTCTTCTTTGCTTTCTGCCGTAAGGATGATGTCATCTGCATATCTGAGGTTATTGATATTTCTCCCGGCAATCTTGATTCCAGCTTGTGCTTCATCCAGTCCAGTATTTCTCATGATGTACTCTGCATATAAGTTAAATAAGCAGGGTGACAATATACAGACTTGATGTACTCCTTTCCCGATTTGGAAACTGTCTGTTGTTCCATGTCCAGTTCTAACTGTTGCTTCTTGACCTACATACAGATTTCTCAGGAGGCAGTTCAGGTGATCTGGTATTCCCATCTCTTGAGGTATTTTCCATTTTTTTTTTTTTTTTTGTGATCCACACACAGTCAAAGGCTTTGGCATAGTCAATAAAGCAGAAGTAGATGTTTTTTCTGGAACTCTCTTACTTTTTTGATGATCCAATGGATGTTCGCAATTTGATCTCTGGTTCCTCTGCCTTTTCTAAATCCAGCTTGAACATCTGGAAGTGTGCTACTGAATTATTTACTGTGTGATCTTGAACAAATCTGTTTTCCTCTCTGAGCCTCTGTTTTCTCATCTATATAATTAAGGAGTTGGAATAAATCAGTGGTTTTCTAATTGCTTTAGGCAGCAGTTAGTTTTTTTCCCCCAAATTTAACCATAAATCAAAGCTTGGTACATAAAGCAGAAAAAACAGCAGAATTGTTCTTGTGGACTGATGATAGTAAGAATGACAAGGATGGTAGACAGCAGTGGTTAAAGAAGGAGATTCTTCCCTGCAGCCCTCTCTCCTATTAATATAAACCTTTATACCCCCATAGTAGCCCCTGAATAACCTTAGGAGAACAAAATTTGATAACTTTTGGTCTAAATAGACTTGAGTTGTGGGATCTTTAGATGAGGATCTAAATAGGATGTTCTTATGTTGATGGTGATAAGAAGAAATGGAATACCTGGGAATAGGGAAGAGGCTTAGATAATACTAAAACCACCCTTCTTAATATTCTGCAGAAAAGAAATAATCCAGGAACATTGGTGGATTGTCAGATACTAAGTAAGTCCAAGAAAATGACTCCCGTCCCCACAAACTGTACTTCTAAGGACAAGAATTAGAGAGCAAAATTGAGAGTCATAAATTCTAACTGGGAATGGTGTAGACAGCTTTAGGAATCAAGAGTTCCTGAGTCCTCATCAGATTGCATCCTTGGCTTGCTGTCTAAACTTTGTCAAGTGAATCTCCTTCCTTTTCAGGGTTTGTTTCTGTCTTTCTGACACTAGGAGGGCAACACCAATCAACATGAGCAGCCTCAAGCAATGCAAATATTGACTGTTAGAACAGAAAGTCTATCCTTTGTCTTTACTGCATGTCCCATTTTGAATATCCTGTGTCTCTCAAGTAGCCTGTGAAATTTCATCAATGATTTTTTCTGGGCTATTCCTAGGGCTTGTAGGAAAAAAGTATATGTCTTTTCTAATTTGCGATTCAAGCCTTAGGCTTTGAATTGTGAAGCAAGTTGAAATGATAGAAAATGACATACTTCTACAATGGATGGGGCTCTACTCTCTTGCCTTTTCATAATGTTCATGAGGTTCTCAACATTCAACATTCAAAAAATGAAAATAATGGCATCTGGTCCCATAACTTAATGGCAAATAGATGGGGAAACAGATTTTATTTTCTTGGGCTTAAAAATCAGTGCATATGGTGACTGAAGCCATGAAATTAAAAGACATGTGCTCCTTGGGGGAAAGACAGCATATTAAAAAGTAGAGACATGTCTTTGCTGACAAAGATCCATCTAGTCAAAGCAATGGTTTTTCCAGTAGTCATGTATGGATGTGAGAGTTGGACCATAAAGAAAGCTGAGTGCCAAAGAATTGATGCTTTTGAACTGTGGTACTGGAGAAGACTTTTGAGAGTCCCTTGTACTACAAGAAGATCAAACCAGTCAGTCCTAAAGGAATCAGTCCTGAATATTCATTAGAAGGACTGATGCTGAAGCTGAAACTCTAATACCAGCTGATGCAAAGAGCTGACTCATTGGAAAAGACCAGGATGCTGGGAAAGATTGAAGGCAGGAGGAGAAGGGGATGACAGAGGATGAAATGGTTGGATGGCATCACCAACTCCATGGACATGAGTTTGAGCAAGCTCCAGGAGTTGGTGATGGACAGGGAAGCCTGGCGTACTGCAGTCCATGGGGTCACAAAGATATGGACACAAACGAGTGACTGAACTGAACTTCCTTCTTGAAATGGGTTTATTGCTTAGAAGGGCCCTCAGGCAAATATCATGATTACCATTTGAGGACCTATGTGAGAAGGTCCCTAAGGTAAAAAGGACAGGACATTTTAGGGCACCCTGAGCAGCACCAGAAAATCAATCCTGGTCCCTCTTCTCTCTAACTGGATCAGAGATGGACTATAACATAACTGTTTCCCATAGATTTTCTTTGCACTTTAGTCCCACAAGGAAATAGTAGGTGCATACAAATTAGAATATTGAGAGGTTTGAATAAAAAAAACTGTTTACAAAGGTATGAGTGTGGCATAGGGAAACCTCAAGGCCTGGTACAGTATTCACTGTGGGGTCTTGTCACCACTCTTAAGTCTGAAAGAGTGAGAGGAGGGAGTTACTGAAATTTGGAAAAAAAAAGTGTCTCTGGAGATAATTGTCAGGAGAGGAGCTGTTATCTTCAGTTGAAAAGTACAACTCAAAGTTGTACAAGGGAGGGAGCTGGAAAAATAAAGGCCGTGACTCTGATTTTTCTCATTCCCTCTAATTTTCTACCAGATTTCCCCTTAACCAAGCACAATTAGAAATCAGAGAGAGCACTTAAACTTGTTAGTATACCAGTCAGCATCCTGGGCCAGAGAGCAGATTGGAGGAGTGTGAAGAGTAGAAAGGGAGAGGCAAAAGGACGCCAGCCAGAAATTTGATGAATGCAGCTCAACACACCACTTTTCCCCTGTTATGAAATCTATTCTATTTTTTCGTTATCTCCATTCTTACATCCTTTCAGATCCCAATACTCTGACTTCAGAGACTTCGTGCTCCAACAACCAATCTAGAATTTTCTAGTCTCATCCTGGCAGAAAATTTTGACTCCAGAACTCAAGTGCTTCAGAACCTTTCTAGAAATCTTTGTCCTGAAAACCAAATTGATCCTGAAATACTATTATCCTGTTCATTTATCTGCAGTATAAGCAGTGTGGCTGAATTATTCTAGCTTCAGAGCTGATTCTGGGTCTCTTGCTCCTCTGTGTATGATACAGTCAAGCTGTTGTCACTCTATAAATAATAAAGAAAGATGAGTGCATAAAGCCAAGGTTGGCATTGCTCACTGGCCAGACCAACAAGGCAGGGTAGGAAACGACTAGAGGATTAAGGAGACACAAGTGGTACCAAGTAAGTGGGAAATTCTGATATGGGTAAATGGAATTACCTCTATTTACCTCATTGCTAGGTGAGATACAAAAGGGGACAGAGACATCACCTAAAGCATAACCTCAACTTCCCAGATAGTTCTCAGAAGCAGAGGTTTACAGTTTCAATTCCTCATGCAGAATGTTTTCACTCAAAATGTCTCTACTGTACTGTGGTGGCAGGCAGTCACAGGGGCAATAGCACTGAATTTGTCATCAAAAGGTCCAGGTTCAAATCTCTGCATATTAATTACAGTGTGAATATGGGTCACTTTTCTCTCTGTGTCCTTTAGTTCTTGTGTCCAATAGGGATGTGCTTGTGCTGTGCTTAGTTTCTCAGTTGTATCTGATGCTTTGCTGTCCTTTGTGACCCCATGGACTGTAGCCCACCAGGCTCCTCAGTCCATGGGGCTTCTCCAGGCAAGAGTGCTGGTTGCCATTCACTCTTCCAGGGGATCCTCCCAACCCAGGGATCTAACCCAGATCTCCCCCATTGCAGATTTCTTTACCATCTGAGCCATCAGAGAAGCCCAAGAATACTGGAGTGGGTAGCCTATCCCTTATCCAGGGGAGCTTCCTGACCCAGGAGTTGAACTGGGGTGTCCAGCATTGGCAGGCAGATTCTTTACCACTAGCGCCACCTGGGAAGCTCCAAATGAATGTGTATGTTCAAGCAAATGTGTATTTGTGTGTAAATAAATTGTGTGTGCAATCTAATGGTGTATATTTTCAGTAGAGCATTGTAAATGTGAATATACATGCTTTCATCTGAATCTGTTTGGAAAGGCAAATGAGACTTAATATCATTGTACATAAAAGTTCAAGTGTGTGTGTGTGTGAGAGAGAGAGGTTAAATACAGAGGACATACCTAGCCCTTCTGGACACTGTCCTAATGATAAATGTCCTCCCCTCAATTCATGATTTTCCAAAAAAACAAGTTTTCCAAGCAGAAATTTTCCACATAGACCTTTCACTCCAGTAAGGGGACCTTTTACTTTTTTTTTTTTTTCCTTTGCTTCAAGCCTCATTCCTAGCCATTTTGGGCCAAAGAGAGGAGTAAGTACCCAGCTCTACTCAGAGAATAATTGGGAACATTTTGCTACACACAAAAACCTGGAAAATGACTGGCGTGTGGGACTGAAACTCAGTGCGGGTTGTAGACTGCAAGACAAAGGGCCCCTTGGCTACTTTATTTGTTCTCTTTAAAAGTAGCCCTAAGTGACTGAAATATTGTTCGCCACCACAAGCAGTATGAAATTTCACCACCAGCTGGAGTTACGTAACCATCTCCATGGCAACCAAAGCCCATAAACTTGCAGTATCACTGATGGCTGGTTACATAGCAGTGGTTTTAGTGCTCCCTACACCCTTCCCTTCAGCCCTTTCTTGGTTGTTTTCTCTTTTAATTCCCCTCCTCATATTTTTCTTCCCTGTCAAAAGCAAGAAAATTAAATGTTGAATAAAATGAGGAAAAGCTGAAGCTTCTTAAGCTGTTGGTGCACATGAGGCAAGTCTTCTTCTCTGAGGAAAGTGTAGGTGCTTGGCTAGCCTGCAGGCTTGCTTACACCAGGGAAATTAGTACCTCCCAATACTATACCACAGTCCACAGAAACACATACTCTGAAATAGTTACTGTTGAAAGGAAATCAGGTAGGCTAAAAAGAAAGTCATCAGCGAGTCTCAAAGAAACCCTGAACTCAGCTTCCTATGACTCTTTCTTTTGAGTATTCCTAGGAGCCCAGAGGCACTCACAGCATGATGGAGATAATGGTAGTAGAAGTTTCTGAAATGAGAGACTGAGGTTCAGGAGAATGTGGATGCAATCCTCCTTAGGCAGTATCACTGCTTTTCCCAGAGCTTGGGACTGCACTATGTTCCCACCCTGATCAAGAGACAGGCTCTGAGGTCAAAAGTGCAACAGCAGACATCAGAACTTATGCATTCCAAGCTCTGGCTCCAACTTTGAGTAGCTCTATGATCACAGAAACCTAAGAATTTCAGGATTGTTGGATATTTGAAGAAGTGTGTATTATTCACTAGTCAAAAGTTCTCTAGTCAAAGCTATGGTTTTTCCAGTAGTCATGTATGGATGTGAGAGTTTGATTATAAAGAAAGCTGAGTGCCAAAGAATTGATGCTTTTAAACTGTGGTGTTGGATAACACTCTTGAGAGTCCCTTGGTCAGCAAGGAGATCCAACCAGTCCATCCTAAAGGAAATCAGTCCTGAATAGTCATTGGAAGGACTGATGCTGACACTCCAATACTTTGGCCATCTGATGTGAAGAGCTGATCACTGGAAAAGACCATGATGCTGGGAAAGATTGAAGATGGGAGGATAAGGGGATGACAGAGGATGAGATGGTTGGATGGCATCACCGACTCAATGGACATGAGTTTGAGTAAGCCCCGGGAGTTGATGGTTGACAGTGAGGCCTGGTGTGCTGCAGTCCATGGAGTCACAAAGAGTCAGACATGACTGAGTGACTTAACTGAACTGAACTGATTATCCTCTAGTTGAACACTTACAGTGATAGACAGATAATCACCTATAAACATGGTTCATTTTTTCCATGGACTGCTCTGAGAAATAGATAATTATTCATTTCATTCAACTGAAATTTGGCTCCCTGTGGGTTCCAGCCATAGGTGTATTTCCTGTCAACTTGGGCTTCCCAGACCCTACCTGCTCTCTTTACCCCATAAGAATTCCTTCAGAAATCTTCCAAAATATCATACCACATGAATCTTCTCTTCTTCCAGCCAATCAATCCCATTTCTTTCCATTGCTCTTCATGAACCTCGGGATCTCTCTCTCTCCATCTTCGCTGTACATGCCCCTCTTTTGCTGTCTTCTTATTAAAGCATGATGCCTAGAGCTTGCATGCATGCATACATGCCTAGAGCTTGATACAACCCCCCAGATGAAGTCTGACCAATTAGTGAGGTGATAAATTCCAGGAATGAGCCCACACTTGAGGGTGAGAAGGTGCATGAAGTGTCAAAAGGGAAAGGAGGTTTAGGAATATATTTCTTCCCTAGGATCAGTCTCTCTATCTTGGAAAAGTGGACATTAAATGCTTTGTGCCACCATTCTAATTCTGCAACCTCAAATCAAAATGAGCTAGTTTTCCACAGTTCCATGCCTAACAGTACCTCTTTCCTGGCATAATTGGCACCTGGATTTGGAATATACTAGATTGGCTGCATGCCAGTTCTCTTTGTTCCTACCTTGATCCTTAGAAATATTGGTCCTGGTGAGAGTGGGGCCTTAGTTCTCCTGGTGCCCTTATACACTCTGCTTTGCATATAGTTTTATATACAGAGTGTATTCCCTTGTCCTGAGTGTTGCAGATCTAGCCCATAGTTTCTTGTCTGAGTTCCTCTGCAGGTAGTACTGAGTATACTTAGAAACTGCTTGTCAGGGACAATGTCATAGTCAGCAGATAATAGTAGGGTTCTAGATGTAGTGAAGGAGGGGAAAATGAGTGGTAAGTTTTGAGCCATACTCACTTCTTTCTGAGAGTGGTTGTTGCAGAATATTCACATAAAGGAAAATTGGAGGAGGCATTTGTATGGACAAGTATACTGATTTTATACAATCTGTGAGTATTTGGTGGAGAAGGAAATGACAACCCACTCCAGTAGTCTTGCCTGGAAAATTCCATGGAAAGAGGAGCCTGGGGAGCTACAGTCCATGGGTTCACCAAGAGTTGGATATGACTGAGCACAACCACAATGAATATTTAGGGAGTCTTATAAAGGTTAATGGAGATTACAGCAGAGGAGAAGGCCAAAGTCTCTCCAAACCTATCCCTTAGCAAGCAACTGCTTTGGTTCAGATTCATTTCTTTTCAGAGCTCTCTGTATATGTGTCCAACCATGTGTGCCCAGCTGTCAAAAGTTCCTGGTGTTGGGAGGTAATATTAAGCCTTGAGGAAGCCTGGAGTTAGATGAGTGTAACCAGGACTGGACTGTTCTTATGGGCAAGCTGGAAAGACTGATCAAAAAGTAGAGAATGATCATAAAATATCAAGGCCATCAGCCATAGCAGGAATGGAGCTGATTCAATCAAAGGCTGATGAGTAAGAAAACTCATTCCTTGAGTATCTAAACAGTGTGTTAGACATGGGGTTAAATGATTTCATACCTATTCATCTCATTCACAACACACTGATCACCCGTTCCATGTCCCTTACCCAAGGCAGGTGCTATAATCCTCTCACAGAGAGTAAAATTGAGAGTAGGAGCAATTTGTTCAAATTCACATGACTATAAGTAACAGAGCTGGGATTCAATCCTAAGAATGTCTACTTCTAAAGGGGACTGCTTTCTGTTTTTTGAGACAGTAAGCTTTACTTGCGGAGAAGGCAATGGCAACCCGCTCCAGTACTCCTGCCTGGAAAATCCCAAGGACGGAAGAGCCTGGTGGGCTGCAGTCCATGGTGTCACTAAGAGTCGGACACGACTGAGCAACTTCACTTTCACTTTTCACTTTTATACATTGAAGAAGGAAATGGCAACCCACTCCAGTATTCTTGCCTGGAGAATCCCAGGGATGGGGGAGCCTGATGGGCTGCTGTCTCTGGGGTCGCACAGAGTCAGACACGACTGAAGCGATGCAACAGCAGCAGCAGCAGCAGCATGTGAGTGAAATCCATTTCTACTACTGTGGGCCCATAGCATCAATAACACCTATTGCCTCACTATTGATTCACTGTGGGATGCTAGGCAAATCCTTTTCTACACACTGGGTCTTGGTTTTCCTATCTGTAAAGGTTATTTTGTTTCTGTTGTTGTTTATTCTCTAAGTCGTATCTGACTCTTTTGCTACCCCATGGACTGTAGACTGCCAAGCTCCTCTGTCCATGAGATTTCCCAGACAAGAATACTGGAGGGGGTTGCCATTCTTTCTCCAGGGGATCTTCTTGACCCAGGGATCAAACCTATGTCTCTTGTATTTGCAGGCTGATTCTTTCCCACTGAGCCACTGCTGCTGCTTCTGCTGCTAAGTCACTTCAGTCATGTCCGACTCTGTGTAACCCCATAGACAGCAGCCCACCAGGCTCCCCTGTCCCTGGGATTCCCCAGGCAAGAACACTGGAGTGGGTTGCCATTTCCTTCTCAAATGCATGAAAGTGAAAAGTGAAAGTGAAGTCATTCAGTCATGTCCGATTCTTAGCGACCCCATGGACTGCAGCCCACCAGGCTCCTCCATCCACAGGATTTTTCAGGCAAGAGTACTGGAGTGGGTTGCCATTGCCTTCTCCGTGAGCCACTAGAGAAGCCAAAAGTAATTTTGGTGAAAGCTAAATGAGATACTTTACTGCCATGTCTGGCACCTGATAGGAACTTAATAGGTAGTAGATTAGCAAAGAGTTAGAATAATTTCTGAATTTGTGACTTTTCTCCTCTTGCCAGGAAAGAAGGATAACCTACACTGGGTAACATAGCATATTATCTTAGAGTACTTCTAGGCTTGAGGTAGCAAAATAGTTTTCATCAACAAATTTTAGCTAAACACCTCCTCTCAGCCATAGATTTTGCTAACAGTGGAAGAGATGTTAGGGTTTCAATGATGCATAATGCATGAGCCTTTCTTTGCAGGGGTTTCCTGAGAGAATCAGAATGGAGAGAACATTCACAAATAGATCAGGAGAGCAGGGCAGCCACAGCAGCTCTGACTGACCCAAGAGGGTAATGACTGAATCAAGGCACTGGGGTAGAAAACCAGCAGCTTAAGCAAGCATCCGAAGTGGGTGGTGGAAGGCTGGTAGGGTTTAAAGAGTAGCAGCAACAGTGGCATTGAGAACTCATTACAGTGGCCTACAAGACCCCTTATGATCACCCCCAATCTCTGCCACCTCTCTTGGGTCATTTCCCACTACTCTTCACCTTGCTTATTCTAGCTACTCTGGCTCATTTGCTGTTCCTTGAGCAATTCAGATACACTATGATTTTTGGACTTGCCATTTTCTCTTCCCACATATGGCTCACGCTTACCTACTTCTGGTCTGCCCTCAAATCTTACTTTATCTGGGAAACTTTGTTTGACTATCTTATCTAAGTTTATACCCACCCTCCCAATATTTCTTTTCTATATACTCTCCTTTATTTTTCTCCGAATTAGCACTTACTACTGTATAACATATGTTTTATTTATTGTCCTTATTTCTGTCATCCTCACCAGTGTGTAACTGCCAGGGATTACTGATTTCTCCACTGTGTCATCCTAAGTGCTTAAGACAGTACCATGTACATGATTGGTGCTCAATAAATAGCAGTTGAACAAATGAATAGTAAAATTTGTTAAATGTACAATAAATTATTACATTTGAAGAACTCAAGTGTCCCTTTGAGGCTCTGATAAAAGATATGAATCCTTTCTGCAAAAGATTGCATATAATCCTCCCCCTTGTTAAATTACCAGCTCTTTGAAATCCACAATCTCATTGCATTACCACAAATACCCTGTGAGGCAGGCATTTTATCTCTATTTTGCTCATGAGGGTAGTGCAACTCAGAGAAGTGGGCTAAGTTATCAAAGTTATGGAGTAAGTGGTATAGAAAGGACTATGGCCAAATTCTCCAATGTTCTGATCAATGCCGTTTTCTACCCCTAGGTTCATAGTGTGCTTATCTTATACAAAGCTTGGGCTAGAAAAAACCACTGTGGTAGATAGTTTCTAAATTAGCATGCAATGGTCCCTGCCTCCTGGTATTTATGCCCTTCTGTAATACCCTCCCTTGAGTATAGACTGAAGCTAGTGACTTACTTCTAATTAAGAACGTGGCAAAAGTGATGTGATGTCACTTCAGAGGTCAGGTTACAAAAGACCATAATTTCCATCTGTCTTGCTCTATTTCACTGTTCACTGAAACTACAGTAGGCAAGGTGCGAGAAGGGAAGCTGGAAGAAAACTTAAGGAGCCATAGGAACTGCAGATAAGTTTGTTCTCTCCTGACTGGCACAGCAGCAGTTCAGTACACATGCTGTATTCTTTTGTAGTTGATCCAGCAGACATAGCCATAATGCAACCACAAGGGCTTTTCCGGTGGAGCTTATATAGGTTTACAGAACAAAAGAGGCCTGTGTCCAAGTGAGTACATCATGATGCATATGTACAGTGCTACAAGTGATCTCAACCACTACATAACCATGTATTCACAAAATGTGGGGCAAGAGCAAGAGGCCATGGGGTGAGAAATATTGACCACTGCCATCTTGGCTAATTTGCTCTTTTCCTACACCATCTTACTATCCCTCTCTTTCTCCCTTACTTGCTTTATCTGATGAAGCTGGGTCCTATTTTGGGAGCAGCTTTATGGAGAAGTCTTTGTGACAAGGAACTGATGGAGGCCTCTGTTCAACTGCTAGCAAGGAACAGAAGCCCTCAATCCAACTGCTCATAAGGAACTAAATCCTTCCAATAGCCAGATGAGCAAACTTAGAAACTTATTTTCCTGCAGCTGACCCTTAAGATAACTGCAACCCCAGTTGATCCTTTGACTATAGCCTGTGAGAGACCCTGAGCTAGGTGCAATCAGATAAGACATGCCTGGCTTCATGACCCACAGTAAAATAATAGCTGGACACTCTTTAAGATGCACAGTTTTTATATTACTTATGCAGAAATGGATAACTGACAAAACGAGAAACACAAAGTGGCCTGTACCACACTATCTTCACTGCCTCAGCTGCCACACCTCCCTCTGTGGTTCTCAGTCCCAAAGCCTTTCTTTCACTCAATATGTCGGTAGCAATAACCTATTTGGTGCTACAAGGGACTAGAGCTTGAAGAGTAACATCAGGATTGTGAAGATTGTGATAGTTTAAAGAGTTTTGTATTTTTTGGCTGAAAAAAATTGTCATATTCATAGTTTGATTTCTTTCAGGCCCTGGCCTCTATGTTTATGCTAACTTACAAGACTGATTAAAATTGTTGTTTACTGATAAGATGTCTCACCTGGAAGTCAGAACACCTGGGTTATGCCAATCAGGAAATCCACAATATTTTTCAACTGCAATCTTTGGGCATGACATTATATTTGGTATTGAGGAGACTATGGCAAACAAATTAGACCCTGTTCCTGTCTTCACAATATTTTCAGTGTAATAGTTTATATTTCTGGACTGGCCACTCACAGTGGACCCACAGGCAATTACCTTCTCTCTGTCCTGTTTCCTCATTGGTGAAATGGTTAGCAGTCAGTGTATGTAGGAGGTTTGTTTTAGCTCTACAGTGCTGAATTTTTGATCACCAGTACTTAAGTATTTAAGTAATCAAGGAAGTTGCTTCCTGGCTGGCTGATACCCAGGGTCATCAAGGTTAAATGATGAGTCCAGAGTCATGTTGGCAAATGGTGGCAGTGTTCTGAGCTGCCTCTCAAAGTAACATTAACATTTATAGCACAAAGAAAAAATCTGTTCCATAATACTTGCTTAATGACACCCTGTTCCCAAATAGACAGTAAACAAGCAGGATGAAAGGCAAGAAATTGTTAATGTTTTTAATAACCCAGTAATATTTAAATAATGGACAGTAATTATCTTATCAAATCTAAATAAAGAACAGCAAAGTGAACTTTCCTAGAGTTCTAGTCTTGCTGAGGCATGCAGAGGCTCTAAGAAGTTAAAGATTAGCTGCTCCAGTGGAATTCTCTTTATGCTGAGAGAGCATTATTCCCTAGAGGTGATAAGTCAGGTTGGACTGGGAGTGCAGCTGAGAGAAGAAAACCAAAGTTGTTGCTTGAGGAAATGTCTCTGGAATGGAGAAAGGAATTCTGGGTTTTTAGAATACCAGAAATGAGCAAAAGAAAGGGAAATCTCTTCATATACACAAGAAGGTGCATAAAGGAGAACGACTTATCCAAGATCACTAACTTCTTTTTAGCAACAAAATACTAAACTCTGTGCTTTTCCATAACACCATCCTGCACATAACCAATTTTATCTGAGTAGATATTTTCCAACTGTTAGGAGCACAAACTCTCAAGGAAAATGACCGAAGTTCAGATTTGTTCTCTGCTATTTACTAGCTGTGTGAGCTTGAGTAAATTACTTTATGTTTTTGCACCTCCATTTCCTCATATATAAAATAAGGATGATCATATAACCTACCTCATAATATTTTCAGGAGGATTAAATGAGTTAATATTTGTAAAGCACTAGAAGCAGTGCTTGCCATAAAGAAAATACTATATAATATTTTTGAATAGAACAAACAGGGTTTTCACTTAATTTTAAACAAGTCCAATAGCCCCAGCAATTCAGTAGCAAGAGGGAGGTTTTCTTAGAGATCCCCATCTCTCCTTTCTGAAGCTTTCCATGTATGGTTTCCCTTCAAGCACCCACTTCTCATCAGATACCACACTCCTCAGGTTTCCAGAACTCTGGTACTCTCTCCTCAACTTCTCTGATGGCAAGAAGTGATCATTCCAAAGACTTCTCACATTCACTGCCCCATCAGATCAGCATAATAACTCAGGGATAGAGCAATGATTTTATTTACATTCTAGAGATGAGGACACAGGACTAGGAACTTGACATGACTGGTATGGCTCTCTTAACAGGGTACTATGATTCTAGTTTAACAGGGTGCTATGATTCTAGTCCAAACTTCACTACTTACTTTTGTGTAACGTCAGGTAGACATCTTCCCATCTCTGTACCTCAGTTTCCTCATCCACTTAATGAAGGGGCTAGATTAAACAATCTTACAAACAATCTGATTTAAAGGTCACACAATTTGTTTGTAGCAGAGCAGGAACTGACTTCCTGTTAAGCCACTCCTTGACTTTTCCTTGATGCCACATTTTGTTTTCAAATGAGTAAAAATTCTGAGAGAGCTCATAGAATAGACTCAGCCCATTTTCCTTTCTACCTTATTTTCCTTTACCTAGCACAATAGGGTTAAACATGTTTTAATGTTGTAAAATGTCAGATAAAAGAAAGCCTTTGGAGATATCTTTTAGATCACTGGTTCTGAAACCAGAATGCATGTACCTCAAATGTCCTCCCCAATGCACTGGAGATACATGAACTGTAGGGCCACTCTCTCCTGGAGAACCGACTTTGCTAGAAGATTTGGAAGAGTTACATTAAAATAAATACATATTCATTATGTAGTGGAATGCAAAAAATACAGATGAACTTTCTAAGGTATATAAATCTACAAAAAGTTTGCACTTTGACTCGGACTGGAAAAAGTCTGAGATGAATTCTAAATCATCATATTGCAGTCAGTGAAACTGATATCCAAAGAGAGGAAGAATCTTCCTCCCCAGGATCAGAGAGATTTAAAAACAAAGAAATAACTTGAATCCAAATTACCGGCAACCTGGACAATTGTGTTTTCTTCTATCTGGTCCTGCCTAGAAGGCAGAAGTGAGCCAAGGAGTGATTAAAGACTGTTTCTTGGTACATGAAGAAGCACCTCACTAATATGGACAGGCTGCTTTCCTTCTCAAGAATGCATTTTCTTCTTCAAGAAGCTGACCTGAGAATACAATGTATGGATAATTTAACTTGGGCTCTGAATTGAGGATTCCTAGGTTTAAATCCTTTGCTTTTCGCTTCTCTTCTTTTCACAGCTATTTGTAAGGCCTCCCCAGAAAGCCATTTTGCTTTTTTGCATTTCTTTTCCATGGGGATGGTCTTGATCCCTGATCCTGTACAAGGGCACGAACCTCATTCCATAGCTCATCAGGCACTCTATCTATCAGATCTAGGCCCTTAAATCTATTTCTCACTTCCACTGTATAATCATAAGGGATTTGATTTAGGTCATACCTGAACGGTCTAGTGGTTTTCCCTACTTTCTTCAATTTAAGTCTGAATTTGACAATAAATATTTCATGATCTGAGCCACAGTCAGCTCCTGGTCTTGTTTTTGCTGACTCTATAGAGCTTCTCCATCTTTGGCTGCAAAGAATATAATCAATCTGATTTCGGTGTGGACCATCTGGTGATGTCCATGTATAGAGTCTTCTCTTGTGTTGTTGGAAGAGGGTGTTTGTTATGACCAATGCATTTTCTTGGCAAAACTCTTTTAGTCTTTGCCCTGCTTTATTCTGTATTCCAAGGCCAAATTTGCCTGTTACTCCAGGTGTTTCTTGACTTCCTACTTTTGCATTCCAATCCTCTATAATGAAAAGGACATCTTTTTTGGGTGTTAGTTCTAAAAGGTCTTGTAGGTCCTCATAGAAATGTTCAACTTCAGCTTCTTCAGCGTTACTGGTTGGGGCATAGACTTGGATTACTGTGATATTGAATGGTTTGCCTTGGAAACGAACAGAGATCATTCTGTCATTTTTGAGATTGCATCCAAGTACTGCATTTCAGACTCTTTTGTTGACCATGATGGCTACTCCATTTCTTCTGAGGGATTCCTGCCCGCAGTAGTAGATATAATGGTCATTTGGCTCTGAAAAGAAGAGAAGCGAAAAGCAAAGGAGAAAAGGAAAGATATAAACATCTGAATGCAGAGTTCCAAAGAATACCAAGAAGAGATAAGAAAGCCTTCTTCAGCGATCATTGCAAAGAAATAGAATGGGAATGCAAAATGCAAATGCAAAATGCAAATGCAAAATGCAAAACAACAGAATGGGAAAGACTAGAGATCTCTTCAAGAAAATCAGAGATACCAAAGTAACATTTCATGCAAAGATGGGCTCGATAAAGGACAGAAATGGTATGGACCTAAAAGAAGCAGAAGATATTAAGAAGAGATGGCAAGAATACACAGAAAAACTGTGCAAAATAGATCTTAATGACCCAGATAATCACAATGGTGTGATCACTGACCTAGAGCCAGACATCCTGGAATGTGAAGTTAAGTGGGCCTTAGGAAGCATCACTACGAACAAAGCTAGTGGAGGTGATGGAATTCCAGTTGAGCTATTCCAAATCCTGAAAGATGATGCTGTGAAAGTGCTGCACTCACTATGCCAGCACATTTGGAAAACTCAGGAGTGGCCACAGGACTGGAAAAGGTCAGTTTTCATTCCAATCCCAAAGAAAGGCAATGCCAAAGAATCTCAAACTACTGCACAATTGCACTCATCTCACATGCTAGTAAAGTAATGCTCAAAATTCTCCAAGCCAGTCCTCAGCAATATGTGAACCGTGAACTTCCTGATGTTCAAGCTGGTTTTAGAAAAGGCTGAGGAACCAGAAATCAAATTGCCAACATTTGCTGGATCATGGGAAAAGCAAGAGAGTTCCAGAAAAAAACATTTATTTCTGCTTTATTGATTATGCCAAAGGCTTTGACTGTGTGGATCACAATAAACTGTGGGAAATTCTGAAAGAGATGGGAATACCAGAACACCTGACCTGCCTCTTGAGAAATCTGTATGCAGGTCAGGAAGCAACAGTTAGAACTGGACATGGAACAACAGACTGGTTCCAAATAGGAAAAGAAGTACGTCAAGGCTGCATATTGTCACCCTGTTTATTTTACTTATATGCAGAGTACATCATGAGAAACGCTGGACTGGAAGAAACACAAGCTGGAATCAAGATTGCCGGGAGACATATCAATAACCTCAGATATGCAGGTGACACCACCCTTATGGCAGAAAGTGAAGAGGAACTAAAAAGCCTCTTGATGAGAGTAAAAGTGGAGAGTGAAAACGTTGGCTTAAAGCTCAACATTCAGAAAACAAACATCATGGCATCTGGTCCCATCACTTCATGGGAAATAGATGGGGAAACAGTGGAAACAGTGTCAGACTTTATTTTGGGGGGCTCCAAAATCACTGCAGATAGTGACTGCAGCCATGAAATTAAAAGACGCTTACTCCTTGGAAGAAAAGTTATGACCAACCTAGATAGCATATTCAAAACAGAGGTATTACCTTGCCAACAAAGGTCCGTCTAGTCGAGGCTATGCTTTTTCCAGTGGTCATGTATGGATGTGAGAGTTGGACTGTGAAGAAAGCTGAGCTCCGAAGACTTGATGCTTTTGAACTGTGGTGTTGGAGAAGACTCTTGGGGATCCCTTGGACTTCAAGGAGATCCAACCAGTCCATTCTGAAGGAGATCAGCCCTGGGATTTCTTTGGAAGGAATGATGCTAAAGCTGAAACTCCAGTACTTTGGCCACCTCATGAGAAGAGTTGACTCATTGGAAAAGACTCTGATGCTGGGAGGGATTGGGGGCAAGAGGAGAAGGGGACGACAGAGGATGAAATGGCTGGATGGCATCACTGACTCGATGGACGTGAGTCTGAGTAAACTCCGGGAGTTGGTGATGGACAGGGAGGCCTGGCTTGCTGTGATTCATGGGGTCGCAAAGAGTCAGATACTACTGAGTGACTCATCTGATCTGAGGTTTAAATCCTAGCCCTGTGACTATCTAGCTGTTTCACTATGAACAATTTACTTAACTTCTCTGTGCCTCAATTTCAAAGAAAAATGAGCAGAAAATATCACTTATGTCATAAGTTTTTTGTGAGAATTTAGTGAGTTAATACACAAAAAGCACTTAGAACAGTGATAATGAGTTATTTTCCTACTGTTTAAACTAAACAAACATGGAACTAGACTTATAGCATTACTGCATCCTGAGACACTTCTGTGAGACCCCAATGGCAGAGAATATAGTTTATAACCCACTGGTCATTGCAAAGGTGTTCCAGATTTGGGTGGTTGGATATGGGATGTGTGACAAGCTGTGAACCTTTCAGAAAAAATATCATCCAGAGTATCCTGATATCTAAGTAGATTGCAGGGCTTGTTCCTGAAATGGCTAAAGTGATGTCTTACATAAGAGTTTAAATATGCATTTATATTTTCTTAAAAAAGACTGAATTCCCTCAGGAAAAAATGTCTTATTCTTTGGAACTCTTTTGGTGCCAGACACAGAGGAAAACACAGTAAGATGATTATTGGACAATGTTCCAAATGTGGGAAATGGACCTTGAGAGAGGCAGAGTCTCAGACATGGGGTTTGTTACCCTTGGCAGTGAAGAGGCTTAGACTGAATAGTACAGGAACTGCTGAAGGCAGGACCTGGGGTCCTGGCCTTCCCTAGGGAAGAGAGGCCCCTCATCAGTCATATAGGCTTTAGTTAGCTGCTTGTCCCATTTCTATGGCCTCACCAAGGCCTTTTGGAGCTTTCCCCATTTCTTTGTGTAGGTGATTACTATAGTTCTTACCCCCTAAGGCAAACTTTGAATGGGTTATATAAGCCATGTCCCCATGGCACCCCTCAGGTCCCCTGAGTCTGAATTATGACATTCATCAGTTAAGTCATCTACCAACCATGTATCTTAATTTTAACTTTTCCTGGCCCATTTGCCTTTTGAAACAATTATTTCAAAGTTGTACCTCATGAACTCTAAAACATTCTATGGAGGCATCCTAGGAATTACATAGAAGAGATGACTTCCTCACTTCAACTAGAACAGCTCCACTTTGATATGTTTCCTATATTGAGTTCCCCTGCTGACTTTTATTTGTGTTTAAAAGTTATACTGTTAAAAGCAGGTTGAAAACCCCTATCATAAACTGCTGAAATTATTTCAATAGTCCAGAAATGTCAATATGTTGGCAAACAAAGGACATTTCTTTGAGTTGTACTTCAACTAGAATAAGACTGCATATCTTCAGTTTTGAGGCAAGGAAAAAAAAACAAAAAACAAAAAAACAGCCATCATGCATGAAGGAGGGTTGATTCCTGCCTTCAAGGGACTGAAACTCAAATTAAGGAGGCAGAACAAACAGTCTGGAATCACCTGAGCCTTTAATAGTTCAGTTTGGTTCTGATTTTGTGAACTCAGAGGAGATATATCCTAAGGAAGAAGTGAAATTATACTGGCATCTGAAAGATGATAAACTGGGCTGGGTATAGGCAAATACATGAGAGACAAGTAGAGAGGCAGAGATTGCAATAAAGATAGTATTAGGAATAGGAGAGGTCATGGAGAGAGTGGGCTCTGTAAGGAACCAAGCCTGAAGATCAAGGGTGGTTCATACTGGGGAGCAAGGAGAGAAAAGTTACCCAGGATGGGGAGACCCAGTAATGCCAAGCAGAAGAATTTGGAATTGATGCATGTTTTGACCATATATGGGGTAGATAGTGTAGGAAAGGGGCCACTAAAAGAAGCAGCACTAACAGCAAGACTTAAATGGTGATACAGGTGAGGGCTATCCAAAGGCTGTCTTGGAGACAAGAGTCCCACTTGCCACAAGTTCAGTGCCTTAGTCATCATTTATTTTCCTTTTGTTATTGCTGGCCAAGACCCATATCTCCACCTCTCATAGCACCTTGCATGGCAATGTATGCAAAGTAAATGTTCAAGTAATGTTTGTGAACACAAAATGAAATCCATTTAAAAGACAAAACCAAAAGTTTTATATGGCTAATGAATGTTTGGAGGTGTCTATCTTTACTGTCTCAGCATCTTTCCAGAGTTTTCCCGTACCTCAGACAGTTTGTGCACCCCCTGTTCCTATGAGTTCATGAACTCCTTAGACATGCTTCATTCATCTCATTTTTAGATGGAAAAACTAAGTTTGAGGAAATAAAGGGACTTGCCCAAGATAACTGAGGTAATGGCTTAGGTGTGAATGAACCCCAGCGCTTTTGGTCACAAATCCATTGCTCTTCCTGAATTTCTGGTCTACTTGGAAACACAGGTGCTAAGAGCCTGCAGTTCTCTATTCACTGTCTGGTCAAATATCTAGATCCTCTCTTCCCTCACTAAGGCATGAAGAATAAAGATAATTAACTAAGATGAAGTGGTGGGAACACTGGAATTGGAGTCAAAGGTCCTAGTTTCTAGTATGAGTTCTGCCATAGCACCAGGTCCAGTTCAGTAGCTCAGTCATGTCCAACTTTTTGCCACCCCATGGACTGCAGCACGCCAGGCTTACAAGTCCATCACCAACTCCCAGAGCTTGCTCAAACTCTCATCCATTGAGTCGTTAATGCCATCCAACCACCTCATCCTCTGTCATCCCCTTCTCCTCCTGCCTTCAATCTTTCCCAGCATCAGGGTCTTTTCCAGTGAGTCAGTTCTTCACATCAGGTGGCCAAAGTATTGGAGTTTCAGCTTCAGCATCAGTCCTTCCAATGAATATTCAGGATTGATTTCCTTCAAGATTGACAGGTTTGATCTCCTTGCAGTCCAAGGGACTCTCAAGAGTCCTCTCCAACACCACAGTTCAAAAGTATCAATTCTTTGGCACTCAGCTAGATTCTTTATAGTCCAACTCTCACATCCATACATCACTACTGGAAAAACTATGGCTTTGACTAGATGGACCTTTGTTGGCAAAGTAATGTCTCTGCTTTTTAATATGGTGTCTAGGTTTAATATGCTGGCATAGAGCCTGAAGAACTATGGACAGAAGTTCATGACATTGCACAGGAGGCAGTGATCAAGGCCATCCCCAAGAAAAGGAAATGCATAAAATACAAAATAGTTGTCTGAGGAGACCTTACAAATAACTGAGAACCCAGAGGGATGGGATAGGAAGGGAGTGGGAGGGGGGTTAGGGATAGGGGGACCCATGTACACCCATGGCTGATTCATGTCAATGTATGGCAAAAAACACAATATTGTAAAGTAATTAGGCTCCACTGAAAATAAATACATTCATTTAAAAAAAAAAAGAAAAAAGAGAAACTAAAGGCAAAGGAGAAAAGGAAAGATATACCCATTTGAATGCAGAGTTCCAAAGAATAGCAAGAAGAGATAAGAAAGCCTTCCTCAGTGATCAATGCAAAGAAATAGAGGGAAAGAATAGAATGGGAAAGACTAAAGATGTCTTCAAGAAAATTAGAATGTTTCATGCAAAGATGGGCACAATAAATGACAGAAATGGTATGGACCTAACAGAAGCATAAGAGATTAAGACAAGGTGGCAAGAATACACAGAAGAACTATACAAAAAGATCTTCATGACCCAGACAACCACAATGGTGTGATCACTCACTGAGAGCCAGATATCCTGGAATGCGACGTCAAGTGGGTTTTAGGAAACATCACTACAAACAAAGCTAGTGGAGGTGATGGAATTCCAGCTGAGCTATTTCAAATCCTAAAAGTACTGCATTCAAAATGCCAGCAAATTTGGAAAACTCATCAGTGGCCACAGGACTGGAAAAGGTCAGTTTTCATTCCAACCACAAAGAAAAGCAATGCCAAAGAATGTTCAAATACTGCACAATTGCACTCATCTCACATGCTAGCAAAGTCATGCTCAAAATTAACATATCTGTAAATTGGGCACCCTAGAGATCTTTCCTGCATGGTTCATGCTCTCAGGCCAAGAAGCATGCATCTCCCTAGCCTGCTAAGGTAAGCCCAGAGTGTAATGCTCTCAAGCATGATTATTTCCACCTATTTCCCTATCTCCCAGTGAGCTAGGTCAATTTGTCAAAAGGAATTATGCAGACCTAGGATCATGGCAGCATTTTTAATGATTGAGTGATGCCTTGAATCACCGAGCTTGGCTGGCTCTGGTATATTCACTCTATCACACACATTTATTAAATGAGTCCCTTTGCCTACTTAGCAAGTTCTTTCCTAACCAGGAAGCTCCTAAATTCTGCTCTTTGCCTTGCTCCTTTATTGTGTTTATGCATTGTTCTTAGATACCCAGAGGCAATTCTGATTGGTGCATCCTTGCTCATAAATCTGGAAGATCAGATGATATACTTTATTTATAACTGCCAATGCAAAGATGGGCACTTTCAATGACTGCAGCAAATAAAATAAAAATAATGGCCTCCTTTGTCCTTTCTTGTTAAACTTGCCTAGGGATATTATCACTGGGTAATAAGATGAAAACATCACCTTGCTGAAAGTTTGCTCGACTGGGGCCTCATTCCAATAATTTATTTTTCCTCCAACCCCATTTCACATTATATCTGTCTCCTCTTCTCATCAGTGTAGGTAATATACTCATCACAAATCTGTGAGGACAGAAGACAGGCCATATACTTCAGTCTAATTCTCTTGTCTTACATTGCTTCAAAATTCTATATCATAAGGAGTCACGATCTTCACATCTCAAGTTGAGTAACTGAACTCCCAACTACCCAGAAATATCCCCCTCAGAGAGTTTTTCCCTTTTGGATCACTAATGCAGCCACATGTTGTGATGGAAAGAGAAGATCTTCAGAGGTACCAGGATCTGGGTTAAAAAATCCATTCACTCCTAGTAGAATTTTGAAAAGTGACTTTTCTCTAAGTCTCAACTGAGAATTACTAGAGGATTACAGATAAAAATTCTTTCTATAAATTTACACTGGATTCAAATTCTTTGTGAATTCTGGAAAATTACTTCACCTCTCTATGTCTCAGTTTCCTCATTTGTTAAGGAGTATCATAATGGGATAAGCTTGCAGCATTGTTGAGAAGATTAAATTATATAATTTGTGGTATGGGTTTAGCCTAGTGTTTTAAATAAAGCAAGTAATTGATAAATGCTAGTCATTATTACTAGTAATAAAATCAGGCAGATAACAAAAGCATTGCTGTGGAAAAAGCATTGTGTTTGAAAAATAAAAAAAGGCTTGGCACTAACTTCCAGCTCTGTTACTCATTAGCTGGTTGAGACCTTGATGTACCCTTAATTTCTCTCAACCTCAAGTTCCTCATCCATAAATCAGGGCTAATAATAATGTCTATTATACCAGGTCATTGCAAGAATGACACAAGATCAGTAGTTATTTAAAATGTGTTGCATCTAAGTCTTGTCAACCAACATTGTTGGAGCTTCTACTGTATAACAAACTATAGGCTCAAGGATGGTGGGGGGGAGAAGACAGTGAGGTTATGGTGATTATGGTCACCATTTAAGATCTCATGGTCTAAGTACGGCATATAGTCCCATAAACAAATAATTGAAGTACAAAACGTTAGCCATCATTATAGAATTGTGTATGAGTTTCAAGGAAGTCAGGTTACTGATGTTTATGAAAGGGCTTCAGGGAATGTAAAGGACAATAAAAATGTAGGTGATTACTACAATGTCAGCTTAGGCAATAAACAACCTAAAGTAAAAAAGTCATATTGAGTAGAGTAGTAGCTTTCCCCTACTCTTGGCATCTGCAGACCATTTGTGGTTGGATGGGTTCAGAGAAGGTACTGAAGCTTTCAGAGCCGATCTGCTATTAACACCACCATTGTACTTCATCCAAGCAACTCATGGGGTAAATGACAAAGAAATTGTGAAAATAAGTGAATATCTAGATCAAGAAGATGAGAAAACATGGTGGTAATAATTAGGAAAGGCTTCTTGGAGGAGGTGGTGTTTGAGTTGGCTTCTGAAAAAAGAAGAGGAATTTTCTTAATGAACATAATAGGAAGAGCATTCCAGAGCAAGGTGAAAGCAAAGAGATGTATAATCACCTGGCATGATTGGACAGTGCTGTACCTATTTCATTCTTGGAGAATGCAATCTTAAGAGGAAACAGTAAGAAATGAGGATGGAGAGATGCATAGGTGCCTGATAAAGAGGAAAAAAAAACCTTAATGCCCTAATAAGGAAAGTATATATTTTTATTAATATTTTAAAATAGTATTTATATAACACTTGCTATGCACTAGCCACTATTCTAGGCACTTTATAGATACTAATTCATTTAATCCTCAAAAGAATACTGTAAGATAAGTACTATTACTGAGGCACAAAGAGATTAATTAACTTGTCTAGCACCTCATAGATAGTAAACAACAGAGACAGGATTTCTACCAAGGAATTCTAGTTCCAGAGTCCTTACAGAGGTAAGAGCTAAAATATAATCTCTTTGTTGTACCCTCATCCAGGCCACTTGCTCCCATACTCTCAGCTAGATCTGAGACTGTGTATTTATGTGCTCTTGTACCATATGGGCTGGTCAATTTGTCCTTGAGAGCTCAGACCTTTTTGATGTATATCTCTGGACTTCCTAGAGTTCCAGAAGTTTATCTCCTTTTCAGCATTTGTGATGATAATGACATATTTTCTGCCTTTTTTTTTTTTTTTTGGCCTGAATTAAAAACCGTCTGATAATACTAGACATCATCTTACTGATGTCTTAACAAACTGTCATTCACCCCATGAATTGCATGGATGAAGGACAATGGTGATGCTAGTAGCAGGTAGGCTCTGAAAGCTTCAGTACCTTCTCTGAGCCCATCCAGCCACAAATGGTCTGCAGATGCCAAGAGTAAGGGAAAGCTACTACTCTACTCAATATGCCTTTTTTTACTTCAGGTTATTAATCACCTAAGCTGACATCATGGAGAAAGAAATGGCAACCCACTCCAGTGTTCTTGCCTGGAGAATCCCAGAGATGGGGGAGCCTGGTGGGCTGCTGTCTCTGGGGTCGCACAGAGTCGGACACGACTGAAGCGACTTAGCAGCAGCAGCAGCAAGCTGACATCATAGTAATTACCTACATTTTTATTAACCTTTACATTCTCTGAAGTCCTTTAATATGCATCAGTCCTCTGACTTCCTTGAAGAGCTTTTAAAGTCAGTATTAACCTTTTTTTTTTTTTCCAAAAAAAGAAACTCAAATTCAGAGAGAGAAAATAACCTGGCCAAAGTCACACAGCTAGTGAGAGCCAGGTACACACTACACAACTCTAAATGTCCAAAAGCTTTTGCTCATTCTACTGCTAAAGTGATCATTAAAATGACCTGTATCAAGAACATCTGGTTCTGGAGTCTGAAATGGGGAGTGAATATGGAAAGCTTTGATGGATTCCATGAAGTTCTTAGGATTGTAAAACTTCTGACCACAGTCAGAGGAAAGCTTCAGAGACACTTAGAGGCTATCTTGCTGGAAGCCTCATGGCCTCAAGACCATCTGATTGTCTAAATTACCCCCACTACTGACCCATTATTGTCAGCAATTCAGTTTATTAGGTAAAGAGTTGTGTTTGTCTGAGGAAAGTTTTTCTTCCAGCTCTTTACTCTCATTTACACAATGAGTCAATCCTTATCACTACCGTTCCACACACATGCATTCTTCTATTACTTGCTAGTTCTGGGTACACTCTCAAAATACAGATCAAACTGATTTCCCTATAGCTATTGATACTTAAATGCTAATCTAATACTTCTTTTTCTTCATCTGAATTCTACCTTTCTTCAACATGCTCCCACACCTAAGCCTTCCATATGCTTGGAGAGAGAAACTTTAAAAGCCTTAACATTTCTTCTTCAGTATAGTCGAACATGTCTTTCTTTTTCCTCATAGCATCTGAGTTTTCTGTCTTGTTTGAACACCTTCTCCTTAAGAAGATCTCTTTCTCTCCAAGATTATGCAAATGTTCTCTCTGACAAAAGACAGAAAAATCAAAGTCAAAAACCAAATAATAAACTGGGAAAATATTAGCAACTGATATGACAAATAAAGGATTAGTGTCCTTATTTGAGTTAATTCTTTTCAACCCACAAGATTTTTATTTTCATGCCATTAGGCCTATTTTTTTTTAATCCAGTGGTTATTGAACTAAAGTCCATGATCTTTTAACTATTCAAAGAACAAAGAAAGTTGCTTTTGTCCATCTGAGGGTGAAATTAGATGATGTTTGTAAAAACATATGCATGATATGAATCATTTTGTCTAGGGAAAGAAACAGCTGTGCATGTGTGTATATTTGTTTAAACAAATTAGTAAGAGTATGGAAAAAGCTGTGGAAGGAATTATGCCAAACTGACAATATCAGTTACCTCCTGAAAATTGGATAGCAAGAGATTTGAAGGAAATAATTAACTTTTTAGTTATACGTCTTTGTGTTTATCACTTGTTATAATGATATGGAATTGCTTGTTATAAAAAAAAATAGCCTACACTCTACTCCTTCATACTTTCTTTGATGTTATTTAGTCTTGAATTTTGTGTGTGTGGCAGTGTTAGGAGTATAGAACTGAAAAGGAACAACAAACTATCCTCCAGAAACTCAGAGAAGTATCTTGCACATCTAATAAGCAGAGCTAGGATAAGACCCAAAAAACTTAAATCAAGTATGGAAATAAAGTAATAACCCCTGGAAGCTTCTAAAGGACAAGTTATTTAGCAGTCAGCCTCCAGAAAACTGCAGTAAGATCATCTAGGATTTTTCCTTAAAGTCAAAATCCTGTGTTCGTTTCCCATATCAGCACCTCCGCAAGACTGATTACAATGAACTCAAGAAAGGTAATTTGTCCTGATAAAGCCCAATTTGCTTCTTGTTTTCTTGATTGGATCACACAAACCAGGGTAGTAAACACATAGATAATTGGTCCAAGAGTGTTGCCTCCTCTTTTTAGAACTCCATCTTTCCAAAGCCCCTCTCTCAACATATTCCCCTGATCAAAAAGTCAGTGGCTCCCAGTGCTTCCCATACTAGTTCTAAACTCCACATTTTGGTCTTCAGCATCTTCAATAAGATGCTCTAGCTGCACTTAGGGGGATTCCCGTGGCTCAGATGGTAAAGAATCTGCCTGCCATGCAGGAGACCCAGGTTCCATCTCTGGGTTGAAAAGATTCCCTTGAGAAGGAAATGGCAATCCACTCTACTATTGTTGCCTGAAAAAATCCCATGGACGGAGGAGCCTGGCGAACTACAGTGTGTGGGGTCACAAAGAATTGGACACAACTGAGCAACTTTCACATACATTCAACATTGAATGGTTTGGCTAGGCTTGACTTTATTCTAGAAGATTTAATTTAAATCTGGAAAATTTAATCTAGACTGTAGTAGTTATAACTGGGATCCTAGACTTAAGAATTCTGCATTGGAATCTTCTTTATAGCACTTATGAACTGTATAACCTTGAACAGATTATTTAACCTCTTTGACCCTCAATTTCCTCATCTATAAAATGATGCAGAAATAATGCCCCTTTTATGGGACTGTTCTGAGAATGAAATGAGCTAACCTATGTAAAGAGTTTGTTATAGAACTAAGTTCAATTACATTAGGGCCAATAATAATAATTATTGTACTTATTGGAAAATAATTTCCATGAACACAATCATCTCAGCTAGCAACATTTACTCATGACCTCTTTCTCCACAAAGTTAAAGGAAAGACAATTTTATGGAACTCAGCTCTTCAGGAAATTTGCAAGAAGTCTTCCAGACATGTAAATCAGCCCAAATTCACACACACACACACACACACACACACACACACACACACACACACACAGAGAAATGCTTACAAACATACACAGTATTCTGTATATAGTCATAGACAAAACTGCCCCTTCCCCACATACCCATGTGTATATACTTAGATATATATCCCTTCTTGCTAAGGGTTAGAGCACTTGATAACAACAACAACAACAACAACAAAAAATTGTCCTGAATGTTAAGAAAACTTTCATTGCTGTGCTGAGCAGACAGACTCTCAGACACTGCTTATGCCCTTGTAATAAATATGAATATAATGAAAGGATAGAAAAAAAAATGCTGTAGACAAAACTTCCGGGTAAGAGCTGTCTGAAGGTACTCCCCATGGAGACAATGAGCCAGGCACTGCAGTGAGATGCCAATCTTTCCTTTTTTATTTAATCATCTTGCAGGATGTTTTTAAGGCAAACCAGATAGACAGATTGTACCTATTGCCAGGGAGAGGAGAATTGAAAGGGAGGCTTCTGGGACTGAATGCTCTGACCTGCCTGTGATTAGAAATCCCCTCAAACTTGATGTACCCTAAGAAAAAAGTTAACTGTGAACATTCTGGGCATAGAGAGATGGAGAGTGGGGGACTTGGCTGTTCTGTTGGGTAAGAGGAGACTAGGCTGATCTCTTTTAAATATCTAAGGGTCAGAAATTGCCCAAAGGATCAATTTCTCCAGGAATTCTTATATGATTGCCCCTGCCACTCCCCAGGCGGAGATTCCATAACCCCTATGTTTACCTCTGCCATGGCACTTGCCACTTTGTGCTGTAACACTCTATCTGCTTTGCTTATCATTCAAATTCAAGGCTTAGCATAGTTCCTGATATATAATAGGCACTGCATATATAAATGTATGCAGATTCCCTGGTGGCTCAGCAGTAAAGAATCTGCCTGTAATGCAGGAGACCTGGGTTTCATCCATTGGTTGAGAAGATTCCCCTGGAGGAGGGCATGGCAACCCACTCTAGTATTCTTGCTTGGAGAATCCCATGGATAGAGGATCCTGGAGGCTGCAGTCCATAGGGTCGCACAGAGTCAGACATGACTGAAGTGACTAAGCAGCAGCAGCATATAAATAAATAAATAAATAAATATATATATATATATATATATATATAATTCATGACTTCCTGTCTGACTGTTTACTTTTCTCCTCTCCCACATAACTGAGATTTTGTATTCTCATGATGCTGTGTATTCCCAGGACCCACAGAGATTACCACATAGTGGATGCTTAATGTTTATAGAATCAAGATGATTTAGTTCTCTTGTAGTCTCCTGAGGACTATCTTATGTCTTAGTTTCCTTATTCAAAAAATTGGGATAATAATATGCCTTCTACATAGAATTTCTGGGAGGAGTCAAGAAGTTAATAAGTGACAAATGCTTGATGCAGTAAAGCTGGCAGAAATATTGTTGTTGTTGTTTATATTATTATCACTTTCAGACCTGATGATGGGGACAGGTCTGTCAAACTGTATGGGTCTTGATCAGGATAGTCCCTGGGAGTCACATGAGAGTGAGGGAGGCAGTTATACCTGTAGATTTCTCTCTCCCTATCCATCATGTTGCCTCCACTTAGGTACTTTGTGCAGTATTAAAGTTGTAGCTGAACTTAGAAGACATGATTACAAGGCTCTTGAGAGTCCCTTGGACAATAAAGAGATCAAATCAGTCAATCCTAAATGAAATCAATCCTGAATATTCATTGGAAACACTGATGCTGAAGCTTAAGCTTCAATACTTTGGCCACCTGATGCAAAGTGCTGACTCATTGGGAAAGACCCTGATGCTGGGAAAGATTGAGGGCAGGAGGAGAAGGGGGTGACAGAGGATGAGATGGTTGGGTGGCATCACTGACATTATGGACATGAATTTGAGCACACTCTTGGAAATAGTGAAGGACAGAGAAGCTTGCAATGGTGCAGTCCATAGGGTCTCAAAGACTTGAACATGACTGAGTAACTGAAAAAACAACCATAAAACTTCACACTCTCTGAGAACAGGGCCAAGTCATATTCCACTCTGGAATGTGATTTGGAGTTGATCAGAAGAAACTCTTAGGGTGTTTTTGCCAAGGATTTGGACCTGAATGGTAGCGACAGAGTGCCAACTAGGGTCTGGAAACTTCCTTTCTTTGTTGAAATGTCTTTTTCCTTCATCTTCCACTAATTCAGCTCTCCTCCTCCCCAAGTACATGATGGAAGGCAGACATAAATATTTCATAGCAGGGGAGTGAGAAAGACACAGAAATATGCTTGCTGGCCTGATGGTCTTTGTAGTGGGAGAGCAAATTAGCCAAAATGGCATGTTCAGGCTCTCCCATCCCATGTTTTGTAAATAATAATAATGTAACAAATGAGATCATTTATAGCATGACACATGTATGTCATGAGGTGCTCACTTGGTCATGGGCTACTTTGGTAGTACACCTGTATGAGCTTCACCATGAAAGCCCTGGCTGCTGCCGCATTAGGGCTACATTGAAGTGACATCATGGTTATGTTATATGAGTTTATGCTATTGCTACATTATGGCTATGCTATGGTTGCCTTGTGGTTATGTCGCGGCTGCTACTACAGCTGCTGCCTCAGCCAGGGGAAAGGCTGTGTTTTGGCTCCTGTGCCAACCAGGAGAGAATAAATGTGGCTGCAGTTCCTATGGCTCCTCGAGTCTCCTTTCAGCCTCTTAATTCATGCCTTGCCTACCCTGGGTTCAGCAAACAGTGTGAACAGCAATACAATTGGCACTGTAAGCATGAATCAGCACTATAGTCTTCCTTTGAAAAGGGGTGAGATGCTAATGATACCTGCTCAGGATACCTCCACCTTCTTTCTTCTATCATCTAACACTCTAAGTACATTAGTTGTGGAGATTGCTGTGGAGACACTGATAGATGTGCTAGGCCCAGGGGTAGGAAGATGGGGAAATTAAACATGGTTCTAACACAGATCCATCATGTAACCTAAAGCTAGGCCCTTCCCTGAGTATAGGAATAAGATCCTCACATTAATATAGCCTTTTGCAGTATACAATTCTCTTCTACATCCATTTTCTATTTTTAAGGTTCAAAATAGCTTTTTGAATAGTACAAAGCAGATATAATTATTTAAATCATATATGAGGAGCTTATATTCTTTATCTACATAATTCTCAGAATCCATACATCGTCCTCATCAGCCCCATTTGTTGGGGGGGGGGGGGGAAGCATACTTATATCGGCTTCCAGAAGGCTACTCTTTTGGCCTGACATCCTCAAATTCCTCAGTTCAAGTAATCGCTGGGAATAAAGGTCATGGCATACTGTTTCTTTTCCCTCAACCTTAGTTCTCCAAGAAGCCTTTCCTAACAGTTTACTGAGGGAAAATATAAAGAAGAAATGGGGCACATACAAGATTGGGCTTCAGTCAGTTACTGTGCTATAACATCTCAGAACTTCAGCATCCTCATATGAATGGAGGACATCATTGCTTTGCTACACAGTTGTTTGAAAATTAGAGAGAATACAAGGATAGCATCTAACTGAAGCCAGAAGTGATGATGGTTCTCATGACACTCAAGCCAGTCTATAGTCTCATGAATGTAACCTAGGGAACGAGGTGCCTAAATAGGAGGAAGACCTTTGTCTAGAGACATTTCTGATATTTCAATGTAAAGTAATAAGGAAGTATATGTATTGAGTTCTCACTAGGGACCTGATAGGCTGCTCCTCTAGTATAAAATATCATGACATGAGATAACCCAATTGAAGAGAAAGGATTGAATAAAGGAGAATAAAATTAAATATTCCCAGAACTATGAACCCAGTTTTATAAACATTTATCAATT